>NW_016807086.1:571715-584671 GCF_001698545.2 Rhinopithecus bieti
AAAAAAAAAAAAAAAAAAGTATTTGTTGAATGATTGCAACCTACTCAATTTCCATGACAATTCTGTTTTATTCATTGATCTCTCTAAACTCTCATGTTCTCATTTCTAAATGGGGTACTAATATTGACCTTATTAATTCATTCTGAGCTTTAAAGGGTAAATAAACATAAAGTACTCAGTGCATTGCCTGGCACATAGTAGGTACTTAACTTATGTTAGATTCTTTTCATTTTTTTATGTTGAATGCCTGGAAAATATGTCTGATGCATTTTTTATCCTCTGATTACTCCTGTGCTCTCTATGCAATGGTCTGTCCCTGTGCTGCTCAGTAACCCTCCCCTTCCACCTAAGCATACATTGCAGTGTCTCCTGGGAGATGAGGTTCTCACTTTTGGACATCTTTGTGCCTGGGAAGGTGTTGCCCTAGCAGCTGTCATGTATTTGAAGATGAGAGGTAGACCAAGTAAATATTCTCAAGTTCTATATATTTAGGACTCCTTGAGAATCTCTGCATATAGCTTGGGAGATTGGCAGTTTGAATTTTGCTGTGATGTTTCACCTGCATTGAATCAAATCTAATCTGCCTTGGCAGTGACTGAAATATTTTATATTCTATCTCTTCATGGAACTTAGAAAATGTCTAATATGACTGTAGAAACGTGTCTTCCTTAGTAGTTAATGTGCTTCTAGTATTAGTATGTAAAATGATTGGGCATTATATTACAAGTAATACTATTATGATGAATTTCTGCAGCATCTTTTCCCAAGCAACTCAAATGATTTAATATATTATTTCATTTATGACCTGGGATTATTAGGACCATTTTGCAAATGAGAAAATTAGATACAGAAAATTGAGTAAATCGACCACTTGATGTTTTATGTGGTTCCTGCTAGAAGAGCCATTATTTCCTGAAAGTCTATTGTTTTTAAATGAATTCTGAAATGAAAACATGAGACTTTGTGAGGATGATTTTTTTTGAAATAAGAAGTAATATTCTTCCGAGTTAATTTCTGATGTGATTTTATAAGTAAATTCTCTCTTCAACTAATATTTAGTGAGCATCAAGTATGTATCAGGTCCTGTTTTAGACTGCAAATAAAATGGTAAACATGTCATGCCAAATTGCCTTCATATATTCAGAGCACCAGATCACCTCGATCAGCAGGCTGAACTGTCTACTTTTTCTGTACAGAGATTCTGGTGCAAGGAAACCCTCTCTACTCTACACCCAGCAGATCTCCAGGCTTTGAGAGTACTTGCTTGCTTGCTCCAGCAGCATGAGTTGCCCCACCCATCTTGTGCAGAGATCTTCCTGCAGGGGGTCCTCTCAGCTCCATGTGCAGGAAACTCTCCAGGCTTTCAGAGCACCACTTATCTGGATCAGCCTGACTTTCCTACCTTCCTGTGCAGATTCTGGTGCAGGGAAGCTTTTCTACTTCACGCCCAGGCAGAGCTTCAGCCATCTGGATTACAAGTTTAGGCTATCCCCATACCTGTGTAGAGAACTTGGACCTGAGGTGGCTTCTCAGCTCCAAGCTGAGGGACACTTCTGGGTGCTTGGGGGCTGCTTTATTGGATTGTCCCTTGGCACTGATGCCTGTGCCTGACATCGGGGAACCTGTAGGTGGACCTGCCTGGTCTGACTCCACCTTTTGTGGCCCCTGCCACCCCCCAGGCTGAGCTCAGACCACTGTACATCCCACGAATCAGCCCACTGCCTGAGGCAGCAGAGAGCCTCTGCTAGTAAGCAAGGATCAACTATATACCCAGCCACATTGACCACAGCCAGTTTTTACCTGTAAGTGCCATCTATGGGCTTGTAGGTTGAATTCCACCTGCCAAAAGAAGTGCATATGTCTATAAAAGCAAAGCCAAAAGACCCAATCCAGCATTCCCTACAGTCATACTCCCAAGAAACAGGAGAAAAGGAAAAGGGAAAGAAAAAAAACATTCTAGGGAAAGAAAGAAAAAGAAAACATACTACCTGCATGAAAACAACTACAAAAATTATAAATGCCAACGTCTCCAAATGAGAAGGAAACAGCACAAGAATTTTGGCACAATGAAAAATCTAAATATAGTGACACCACCCAAGGATTGCACTAGCTCTCCAGCAATGGTCTGGGGCCAAAATGAAACTCAGAAAGGATAGAAGAAAGAATTGAAACATGGATTGCAAGGATGCTCAATGAGATTCAAGACAAGGTTGAAAATCAACACAAAGAAACTTCTACAGAAATCCAGGAAGTTAAGAAAGAACTAAATATCTTAAAAATGAATAAATCAGAACTTCTGGAATTAAAAATCTCATTTAAGGAATTTCAAAGTAAAACTGAAAGCCAGACTAGAGCAATCAGAAGAAAAAATCTCAAAGCTTGAAGACTGGTCTTTTGAACTCACTCAGACAAAAATAAAGAAAAAATAATTTTAGAAAATAAAGTCATTAAGAAATATGGTACTATGTAAAGTGACCAAGTCCATTAATTATTGGCATCCTGAGAGAGATGGAGAAAAAGTAAACAACCTGGAAAACGTACTTGAGGGAATAATTCAAGATCACCTACAAAATACTATTCAAAACGAACATCACTAAGTAATATGGTCACAAGACTATCCAAGATCAAGGCTAAAGAAAACAAAGATCTTAAATGCAGCTAGAAAAAATGGCCAGATCATGTACAAAGAGAAGCCCATAAGGCTAACAGCAGACTTCTCAGCAGAAACCTTGCGAGTCAGTAGAGATTAGGGGCCTATTTTCAGTATTCTTAAAGAAAAGAAATTCCAACCAAGAATTTCATATCCCACCAAACTAAGCTTCATAAACAAAGGAGAAATAAAATCTTTCCCAGACAAGCAAGCACTAAGGGAATCTATTACCACCAGAGCAGCCTTACAAGAGATTCTTACAGGAGTTCTAAATATGGAAACAAAATAAAGATACCTGTTCCCAGAAAAACACTCATAAATACATAGCCCACAGGAAAAGCATCCACACAATAGAAACTACAAAGCAATCAGCAAACAATTTCATGATAGTCTCAAAACCTCACATGTCAATATTAACCTTGACTGTAAATGGCCTAAATGCCCCCACTTAAAGTGCACAGAGTGACAAGTTGAATTAAAACACACATACACACACACACACACACACACACACACACACAAACACAAAACAAGACCTTATCCTCTGCTGTCTCCAAGATACCCATCTCACATGTAATGATACCCATAGGCTCAAAGTAAAGGGTTGGAGAAAGATATAGCTTGCACACAGAAAACAAATGAGAGAAGGGATCACTATTTTTATATCAAATAAGATAAACTCTAAATCAACAACAGCAAAAAAGAAAGAAGGGCATTACATAATGACAAAGAGTTCAATTGAACGAGCACACTTAACTATTCTAACTATATACACACCCAACATTGGAGCACCCAGGTTCACAAAACAAGTACTTCTAGACCTATGAAAAGGTTTAGACAGCCACACAATGATAGTGGGGGAGTTCAACACCCCACTGACGGCATGAGACATATCATCAAGGCAGAAAATTAAAATAAAAGTTGGAAAAAATACTTACACCATTTTAAAATTGCCTTTATAAAGCTTATATTCTTTGGGATTGATTGCTGAGGGCAAGGTGGAAAGGACAAACCTTATAAAAAGTAGACAAGTTCAGCTACTAATAATAAGTATTATAAAGTACTTTTTATTGTTTTTTTGAGACAGGGTCTTGCACTCTCACCCAAGCTGGAATGTAGTGGTGCAATCACAGATCACTGCAACCTCAAACTGTTGGGCTCAAGCAATCCTTGCACCTCAGCCTCCGAAGTAGCTAGGTCTACAGGTGTACACCATCTCACATGGCTGTTTTCAGAAAACGTTTGGTAGAGATGGGAGCTTGCTATGTTGCCCAGGCTGGTCTTGAACTCCTGGCCTACAACAATCCTCCCTACTCGACTTCCCAAAGTCCTGTGATTTCAGGCATGAGCCACCATGCCTAGCATGCTTTTCTAAAATAGTGTGACTAATAGAGATTGACAAATTGAGTGATAAAAAGACTTATGAAAAGTTGACACCTACTTATACTTACATATGGTTTCAGAGTAGATGGAAAATGTCCTTATTCAGTATTAGCTATTTGGAACATATGTACACTCTTCCAATATTCATGAACAGGGCTGGCAATTTTTTTTATATACAAGACCAGATAAAAAATATTTTAGGCTTTGTATACCATATAGTCTTCATCATAATTGTTGAACTGAGGGAAGAAAAAGTACTATATTTTCTTCACCAATTGCAAGGTTCTTGGCTGACACCCCATAACAAAGGACAGATTCACAAGAGGACAGCATAAAAATGTATTTAAGATTTCTTTTTTTACTATTCTTACTATTTTAATTGATACATGATATTTTACATATTTATGAGGTAATGTGAGTATTTGTTAATGCATAGAATGTGTAATGATCAAGTCAGGGAATTTGGGGTGTCCATCACCTGGAGTATTTATCATTTCATTTATATCATTTCTATGTGTTGGGAACATTTCAAGTCCTCTCTTCTAACTACTTTGAAATATATGATATTATTGCTAACTATAGTCACCCTACTCTGTTGCTGACTGCAATAACTTATTTCTTCTAACTGTATGTTTGTAGCCAGTAACTAAACTTTCTTCGATACCCTCTTACCCACACACTATTCCAAGCCTCTGGTTTCTATCAGTTTATTCTTTGCCTCCAATAGATCAAGTTTTATGGCCTCCACATATGAGTGACAGCATATGGTATTTGTCTTCCTGTACCTAACTTATTTCATGTAAAATAACAACCAGTTCCATCCATGTTGCAGAAAATGACATGATGTTATTATTTTTATGGCTCAATAGTATTCCATTTTGCATATATACCATGTTTTGTTTATCCATTCATTTGTTGATGGACTCTTAGGTTGAATCCATATCTTTGCCATTATAAATAGTGCTGCAATAAACTTGTAAATGCAGGTATGCCATTGATACACTGATTTCTTTTCCTTTGGGTAGATATCTAGTAGTGGGATTGCTGATTCATATGGTAGTTCTGGCCAGGCATGGTGGATCGTAACTATAATCCAAGCACTTAGGGAGGGTGAGGCAGGAGGATTGCTTGAGACCAAGAACTCGAGACCATTCTGGGCAACATAGCAAGACCTTGTCTCTATAATAATAATAATAATAATAATAATAATAATAATACAAAATTATCCAGGCATAGTGGCATGAGCCTGTAGTCCTGGCTACTTGGAAGGCTGAGGTGGGAGGATCACTTGAGCCCAGCAGGGCAAAGCTTTAGGGAGCCAAGATCACATCACTGCACTCTAGCATAGGCAACAGAATGAGACCCCATCTCAAAAAACACAAAACAAAGCAAAACCAAACCAAAACAAAACCAAACCCATATGGTTGTTCTATTTTTAGTTTTTTGAGAAATCTCCATATTGTTTTACATAGTGGTTTATACTACTTTATATTCCCGGCAACAGTGTATAAGTGTTCCCTTTTCTCCAGATCCTCACAGCATCTGTTATTTTTTTGTCTTTTTGATAATAGTCATTCTAACAGGGGTAAGATGATATCTCATGGCCTGATTTGCATTTCTCTGATAATTAGTGATGTTGAACATTTTTCATATGTCGACCATTTGTATATCTTCTTTGAGAAATGTCTGTTCATGTCTTTTGCCTATTTTTGGTGGCATTTTTTTTTTTTTTTTTACTGTTGAGTTGTTCAAGTTCCTTATATATTCCAGACATTAGTTTCTTGTTGGATGAATAATATGCAAATATTTTCTCCCCTTCAACAGGTTGTCTCTTCATTTTGTTGTTTCCTTTGCTGTATAGAAGCTTTTCAGTTCAATTCAGTCCTGTTTGTCTGTTTTTGTTTTAGTTGTCTGCGATTTTGAGGTCTTAGCCATAAAGTCTTTGCCTAAACCAATGTCCTGAAGCATTTTCTCTGTTTTCTTCTAGTAGTTTTATAGTTTCAGATCTTATGTTTAAGTCTTTTACCCATCTTGAGTTTATTGTTGTATATGGTGAGAGATAGAGGTCCAGTTTCACTTCTTCTGCATACGTATGGATTTCCCATTTTTCCAGCACCATATTCTAAAGAGGGTGTTCTTTCCCCAGTGTATATTCTTGACACCTTTGTTGAAAATCAGTTGGCTGTCAATATGTGGATTAATTTTTTGATTCTCTATTCTGTTACACTTGTTTATGTTTCTGTTTTTCTATTAATACTATGCTGTTTTCGTTATTATAGCCTTGAAAGAGATTTCCAGGTAGTGTGATGCCTCCAGGTTTGTGCTTTTTGTTCAGAATTGCTTTGGTTATTAAGCCTTTTTTTTGGTTCCATATGAATTTTAGGATTGTTTTTTCTAATTGAATAATTACATCGGTATTTTGATAGGGATTGCTTTCAATCTATAGATTGCTTTAGGCAGTATGGTCATTTTAACAATGTTACTTATTCTTACTCATAAGCATAGGATTTTTTTTTTTTTTTTTTTTCGTTCTTTTTGTGTCCTCTTCAATTTCTTTCATCAGTATTTTGTAGTTTTCTTGTAGAGGTGTTTCACCTCCTTGGTTAATTTTATTCCTAGGTATTTTTTGTAGTTATTATAAAGAGGATTTTCTTTCTGATTTCTTTCTCAACTAATTCATTATTGATGTACAGAAATGCTACTAATTTATGTACATTGATTTTGTGTTTTGTAGTTCTACTGAATTTATTAATCATATCTAAGAGTTTTTTGTTGGAGTCTTTAGTTTTTTCTAGATATAAGATCATCTCATCAGGAAAGAAGGACAGTTTGACTTTCTCTTTTCCAATTTGGCTGTCTTTTATGTCTTTTTCTTGCCTGTTTGCTCTGGCTAGGACTTCCATCCAGTACTGTGTTGAATAAGAGTGGTGAAAGTGGGCATCTTTATCTTGTTACAATTCTTAGAGGAAAGACTTTCAACTTTTCCCCCGTTAGTATAATATTAGCTGTAAGTTTGTCATATATGGCTTTTATTATGTTGAGGTACATTCCTTCTATGCCTAGTTTGTTGAGTTTTTAAAAAAAAATTTTAGAGATTGGGTCTCACTCTCTCATCCAGTCTGGAGTGCAGTTGCCACATAGTTCACTGTAACCTCAAACTCCTGGGTTCAAGCAATTGTCCTGACTCAGCCTCCCATGTAGCTAGGACTACTGGCATGCATCAGTATGCCCAGCTAAGTTTTGTGTTTTTGTTTTTGTTTTGTACAGTTGAGGTCCTGCTGTGTTGCCTATTCTGGTCTTGAATGCCTGGCCTCAAGTGATCCTCCTACCTTTGCCTCCTAAAGTTTTGGCATTATAGGCATGAGCCTCCATGCCTGGCCTGTTGAGAGTTTTTGTCACAAAGGGATACTGAATTTTCAAATATCTTTTCTTTGTCTATTGAGGTAATCATATGGTTTTTCTTCTTTATTCTGTTGATGTAATGTATCAGGTTTATTGATTTATGTATGCTAAACCCTCCTTGCATCCCTGGGATAAATCCCACTTGATGAAGGTGTATTTTTGTTTTGTTTTATTTTTGTTTTTGTTTTGAGATGGAGTTCACGCCATTCTCCTGCCTCAGCCTCCCGAGTACCTGGGACTATAGGTGCCCGCCACCACACCCGGCTAATTTTTTTTTTTTTTTTTTTGTATTTTAGTAGAGGCGGGGTTTCACCATGTTAGCCAGGATGGTCTCGATCTCCTGACCTCGTGATCCTCCTGTCTCGGCCTCCCAAAGTGCTGGGATTACAGGTGTGAGCCACCGCGCCCAGGAGTTGTATTATTTTTTGATGTGCTGTTGGATTTGATTTGCTAGCATTTTATTGACAATTTTTGCATTTGTGTTCATTAGGGATATTGGTCTGTAATTTTATTTTTTTGTTGTATTCCTGTCCGGTTTTGATATCAGGGTAATGCTGGCCTCATAGAATGAGTTAATTAGAAACATTGATGGAAACATTCCCTTCTTCTTACTTACTTTTTTAGAATAGTTTGAGGAGAACTGGTGTTCTTCTCTGAAAGTTTGGCAGAATTTGGCAGTGAAACCATCTGGTCTTGTACTTTTCTTTGTTGGGAAACTTTGCATTGCTCCTTTCATCTTGTTACTTGTTATTGGTCTGTTCAGGTTTTCTATTTCTTCCTGAATTAATCTTGGTAGGTTTTATGTGTCCAGGAATTTATCTGTTTCCTTCAGGTCTTCTAATTTGTTGCTGTATAGCTATTCATAATAATCTCTGATTATCTTCTTTATCTTTCTGTGGTATTAGTTGTAATGTCTTCTTTTTCATTTCTGATTTTGTCCATTTGGATCTTTTCTCTTCCTTGGTTTATTTTGTTTATATTTTCAAAAAATAACTTCTTCATTTATCATTTGTATTTTAAAGTCTCTTTTCATTTTGTTGTGCTGTGGTCTTTATGATTTCTTTCCTTCAGCTAATTTGGGGTTATGTGTGTTCTTGTTTTTCTAATTCCTGGAGGTGCATCATTCAATTGTTTATTTGAAATATTTCTGCTTTTTTATGTAAGCACTTATTGCTATAAACTTACATCTTAACACTGCTTTTATTGTGTCTTGTAGGTTTTGTTGTGTTTAAATTTTCATTTGTTTTAGGAATTTAAAAAAATTTTCTCTTTAATTTCTTTCTTGACCCAGTGGTCATTCAGGAGCATGTTGTTTAATTGCTATGTATATTTGTACCATTTCCAAAAGTTTCTTTTGTTATTGACTTCTAGTTTTATTCCTCTGTTATGATTTTTTTTTTTTTTTTTGAGACGGAGTCTGGCTCTGTTGCCCGGGCTGGAGTGCAGTGGTGGGATCTCAGCTCACTGCAAGCTCCGCCTCCCGGGTTTACGCCATTCTCCTGCCTCAGCCTCCCGAGTAGCTGGGACTACAGGCGCCCGCCACCTCGCCCGGCTAGTTTTTTGTATTTTTTAGTAGAGACGGGGTTTCACAGTGTTAGCCAGGATGGTCTCGATCTTCTGACCTCGTGATCCACCCGTCTCGGCCTCCCAAAGTGCTGGGATTACAGGCTTGAGCCACTGCGCCCAGCCTGATTTTCATTTTTAAAAGTTTGTTGAGACCTGTTTTGTCTCCTAACATATGGTCTATCCTGGAGAATATTCCCTGTGCTGATGAGAAGAATGTGTATATTTAATATAAGTTTTATATGACACAAGAGTTTTCCAAACTGAAGATCCAATAACACAGAAAAAAACTGTATTTGTTATGGATAGTTATATGGAAGTATTCTTGGACACAGGAAGTATGATCTAATGGCAATAAACTGTGGGAAACTTAGTAAGGCCTGTTTGCTCAGGTTTATTATCTGTGTGAAAAAAAGTTATATCAATTGAAAGTTTTGTTAATAAATGATAGGTCTTTATATTTACATATATTATTAGCCTTTTATACAACAAAGTGCAATGTTATTAAACTAATTTTCCAATTAGATTTTAATTTTATTTTAGTTAATTTCACAGTGAACTAGGCTGTGACATCAAAATTTAGTATTTCCTTGAAATAATTTTCTTGTGATACTTCACATCTTTTTAATTTATTGGCCTGGTGTTTTAGGTTTTGAATCCTCATTTTACATGCTATAATTTCTATTTTTACACTTTCTCTCTAATACCTGGATTGAAAATGAGTCTTTCAGCCGCCTCCCTTTGGTGAGGGATGCTCATTAGTGCCTGGTTAATTCAGAGTCCCTGAGCTCATGGCACAACATTGCTGCCAAAACCACTTTAGTGTCTCAGCAGGAGCTTGTCATTAACAACATTCTTGTAGAAAGTAGAAAGTAAAAATTAAGCAGGCTGGGAAAGCCAACTGCTAGTGTACCATGTATGTGTAAATCTTTGGTATCAATAAATAGTCTCCTGGTGGGTTGGTGGTTGAGTTTCTTGCCTGAAACCACCCTTCTTTTGAAGCACTAACAAGTTGAAATTCTTGAAAGGAGTTTAAAATAATGCATGCAGCGAAAAGAGCCCTTCAGTGTTATTGAGAAGACATTTGTTTATATAATCTATAAAACATTTGATAAAGAAGGAAAATGAAATTCAAAATAGCATCTTTACTACTAGGATTTTTACTGGTAAAATCTGGGTCAGAGAATATTGCTTTAAATATGTGGCTTGCTGATACTGCTTTCCAGAATTAAGCTTATCTCTCTATCGCTCCAATCCCCCAGCTCCCCACTTATCACTCCCTAATCCACCAAAAGAGCTGAAAACTACAGGACTTCTTTGCAGTGGCAGAGCTTACCCTAATAAACCTAAGCCCAGGCCAGAATGCAAACCTTTGCCATTAGGCAAACCCCAAAAGAGAAAAGCCAACTGAGCTAAGACAGCCATACCCACTTCCTTTCCCCAAACTCAACGCGCAGATAAGTCACTCCTCCTTTGTTAGTGCGGGGAAAATGAGGAGTGGGGTGAGACCAGCAGTGTGACTCATATTAATGGGAAGAACATACAAGAGTCCAGGTGTGGGTTAGATGTTGCTGTAATGGGAAAACACATCTTAGGTAAAATTATTGATTGAGGGAGGCAAAGTGGATGACATTTGTTTGAACAATGGAAACTTTAGGCAGATCTAGAACTCACTGACATTCATGTCTTTCACTACTGAAAACTACATAAAGACACACTGGGAGAATTTTATATTAGAAAAACAAAACAAATGTCTAGTCACGAAGGCAGAGGGAAAGAAAGACGAGAGTTAGACCTATATTTTGTGGAAAGGGTAAGGGACTATTGGGAAGAAAAACGAATACCTTTCCTCACCCATTGCAAGGTTCATGGCTGAGGCACCTATAATAAAAGACATTAACAAGAAAAAAGCATACGAATGTATTTAATATCAATTTTACATGACATGGGAGCCTTCAGAGAGGAAGACTTGAAAACACAGGGAAACCTTTCTATTTCATATTTAGGTGTAATGAAGAATGGACAGTGGAGCAGAAGTATGATTGGACAAAGGGAGTATGATTTAATGGCCATAACCTGGGGGGAATTTAGCAAGGTCTGATTGCCCACATACTTCTCTGTGTCCCTGTGTTTTCAGAGAGGGGGACGTTTCTTTCTTCCAGCCATACAGAGGGCACCTCCGGAATGACCTACTTTAGAGGAAAGTCAGAATTCTCTGAAGGCCTCTTTCAGGGGAAAAGGGCAGGAGAAGGTCAAAGAGACTTTCCTGCTTCTGCTATTTTCTCAAATTCCAAGGGGCTGGATTTTGGGGTAGTGCATCCTAAACCCCATCAGGACTAAATTAAAGAGCAGGTTAAAAGAATTAAACTATTGCTGAGTCATCTTGAAAGGAATAGGGGAATATCAGAATGAAAGAGAGCACAAGAAGAATATCCCAATAGTGTAAGAAGTTCAAAACCTAAGGAAGAGCAATGTTTATGGATGAGCGCCTGGCAAAGGTGTGGACTTTCACCACGTGTCCAGGGCGCAGACCTTAGAAACATCTGGAATCTGCTGAGGATTACCGTCTAGCCAAGCCTTATTAGATGATGAATGAGGCCCAAAGTAGAAATTATCTTGGAATATTGGGGAATCAGAGAAAATTATAAGTCTGGATATGTAAGGCATTATAGAGGACTTTAAAGGGCAGCTAGAGGAGTTTAAATAAATATATATTCTCAGAAATATTTTGATTAAAACAAGAGGAAAAGAAAACCTAAACCATATTAATGCTGTTAGAATCAAAGAAGAAGGGACATATTGGGGGAAAAAAATGAAAATTCAATTCATTTTGAAAAGGGGAATGGGGGTAGAGATATTTATTTTATTACATCTAAAAATTCAGAGAAGAAATAAATACTGCTAGGGCATTGAGCCTAGAAATGAGTATATGATGGTGATCTAGATAGAACTAGGAAACACAGCAATGAGTATAAAAGAGAAAGGTCAGAGCCAGAGATGGATAATTTGGAAAGTTCTGCACAAAAAGAATCTTTCAAGTCAAAGGAAAACAGAATTGCTAAGCCAGGTAAAAAGCAGTGAGGCTGGAAGGAGGCGAAAGCCAGTGTTCTGGGGAGCCTCCATGAACCAAATGCCCCTTCCCACCACCTGTTTTTGTAAATACAGTTTTAGTCCAACATAGCCTTGATCCTTCATTTACATATTGTTTATAATTGCTTTTGTGTTCCAAGAGAAGAGTTGAATAGTTGAGACAGAGACCAAATGGCTGACAAAACATAAAGTACCTGGCCCTTTATAGAAAAAACTTGCCGGGGGGCGGAGCAAGATGGCCGAATAGGAACAGCTCCAGTCTCCAACTCCCAGCGCGAGCAACACAGAAGACCGGTGATTTCTGCATTTTCAACTGAGGTACTGGGGTCATCTCACTAGGGAGTGCCGGACAATCGGTGCTGGTCAGCTGCTGCAGCCCGACCAGCGAGAGCTGAAGCAGGGCGAGGCATCGCCTCACCTGGGAAGCGCAAGGGGAAGGGAATCCCTTTTCCTAGCCAGGGGAACTGAGACACACAACACCTGGAAAATCAGGTGACTCCCACCCCAATACTGTGCTTTGAGCAAACGGGCACACCAGGAGATTGTATCCCACACCTGGCCAGGAGGGTCCCACGGCCACAGAGCCTCCCTCATTGCTAGCACAGCAGTCTGCGATCTAACCGCAAGGCAGCAGCGAGGCTGGGGGAGGAGTGCCCGCCATTGCTGGG
Source organism: Rhinopithecus bieti (assembly GCF_001698545.2). NCBI lineage: Eukaryota > Metazoa > Chordata > Mammalia > Primates > Cercopithecidae > Rhinopithecus > Rhinopithecus bieti. The sequence continues at coordinate 584,472 of NW_016807086.1, forward strand.
GCTTAAGTAGGTAAACAAAGCCACTGGGAAGCTCGAACTGGGTGGAGCTCACAGCAGCTCAAGGAAACCTGCCTGTCTCTGTAGACTCCACCTCTGGGGACAGGGCACAACTAAACAACAACAACAAAAAAAGGCAGCACAACCTCTGCAGATGCAAACGACTCTGTCTGACAGCTTTGAAGAGAGCAGTGGATCTCCCC
>NW_016807086.1:588011-596991 GCF_001698545.2 Rhinopithecus bieti
TCACTCATAGGTGGGAACTGAACAATGAGATCACTTGGACTCGGAAAGGGGAACATCACACACGGGAGCGTATCATGTAGAGGGCGGAGGGGGGAGGGATTGCATTGGGAGTTATACCTGATATAAATGACAAATTGATGGGTGCTGACGAGTTGATGGGTGCAGCACACCAACATGGCACAAGTATACATATGTAACAAACCTGCACGTTATGCACATGTACCCTAGAACTTAAAGTATAATAATAATAAAAAAAAAAAAAGAAAAAACTTGCCAACCCCAGATAAAAGAGGAAGAGCTACCAGAAAAGATTTGCCAAAAAGGAACTCTGAACCTAAGAAAGCATAGCTGCAAGGAAGTCAAGAGAGAAGAGGATTTCAAAGGAGTAGGTGAAAAGAAAGGATACTGTGGGTGTGGGGAGGATGAGGCTTAGGGAAAAAAATCTTTGAACGTTATGACTAGCAGGTCATTATGTGCCATTCCAAAATATCAATTTCTAGATGGACCAAAACCTATCACAAAATACTCAAGAGATGTATTTCCTTCTCCCTTCCTTCCTTCTTTAGCATTAAAACATTGTTTTAGTATGAAAACATCTATTTTTTTCTGCCTTACTTCCTTCTTTTCTTCCTTCTTTAGTATTAAAACATTTCTTCCTTCTTTAGTACTAAACATTCCTTCTGTTATTCCTTCTAAAATTTAATATTAAACACGTAGCACTGATCCAGGTGCTGTTGGAAGATACCTAAAGACAAGATGTGCATCCATAGAAATTCATATAGTAAAATAGTCCTAGAGACGTAACAAGACAGTATATGTGAAAATGTAGAATGCCATATGAAATTAAAGAATTTTGCATTAAGGCAATACCACATACCATATACATAGTTTGGACTGAGTGCTTTGCATTCAATGTTTATTGTCAATAAAATGTCAAAGTAGGCTTTGAGACATTTGGGATTATAGTATAATTCAGACAGCACAAACAAATTCTTACTACCTTTGTGACCTAGGGACAAGTCATTTAGTTTCTCTTCACTTTACTTTGTTCATCTGTAAAGCTGGGAAAAACAACACCCATTCCATAGAACTATTCCTCATATTTACCCTGGCATGTGCATTTCCATTGCATGATTTGCAGGGCTGTATATTATTCATGCTCTGTTGATTGCCTAGCTTCATCTCCCATCTTCCTCACAGCAGTCTCACTTCAGCCACATCACACTGCCAGCAACTGCTTGTCTTCTCAACATTTCACCAATTCCTCGGTCTTCCTGGAAAGTACTCCCCACCTTGATCTTATTATGCTGATAAATTTCTACTCCTTCTTAAAAACTTGGCTGAGACATGGTCTGCTTTGTGACTTGTCTGTGTTCCCTGAAAAAATTTAAAGCATCATTTAACTGCATTTCCACAATACCTCATACTGAAAGCACTTAGACTTAAGTCGATCAAATAATTTATCATACTAACTGAGACACTTTTAAAAGTGAAAGAGGATGTACTAGTAATTACACCAGGACAACAGCCCTAAACCAGGACTGCCCCAGCAAATTCAGATGCATGGTCACTCACCTTTTCCTTATGTTGAAGTAATAATTATTGACTTGTCTGTCATCTCCTCCCCCCGCAACAAAATATACACATATATGCATAATCCTTGAGCCCCTGGAAGGGGATGGCCTCAGCACCTGGTACAATGACACATAGGAAGCAGTTGATTAATCAATTAACTTATTGATTAAATCATGATGATTTTATTGGAGGAGAACATTATAGCCTGATGAAATGGCATAGAAAAAGAAAAGGAGATGGGAGGGCACATTTACAAGCAAATAAACTCTCCTGGGTAGAACAGATGTTTGGGGGTTGGAACATAATTTGGGAAAGGATTGTGGAACTCCTGATCCTCAATCAGGATAAGGAATTTTTTAACAGTGATGGAAGGGGAAGGTTAAAGCAAGGAATGACATGAGGATAATGGGTAATTTTATGTAAGATGAACAGGAGGGAGCGGAAAGAAGAGGGAACTGCAGAGATTATTTGGATAAAATTAAATTATGAAAGCCTGGATTAGGAATATTTGCCATTTCACATTTTATGCTTGGGGACAAAGTCGAGACCATTTAGACTGCAAGTAACAGAAATCCAAATTAGCCTGGTTTAATCAAAAGAGGGAAAATTGGCTGGGTGCGACAACTCAGGCCTGTAATTCCAGCACTTGGGAGGCTGAGGTAGAAGGATCACTTGAGGCCAGAAGCTTGAGACCAGACTGAGCAACAGAGCAAGACCCCATCTCTACAAAAAAACAAAAAAGAATTAGCTGGGTGTGGTGATGCACACCTTAGACCTACTTGGGAAGCTGATGGTGGAGAATCACTTGAGTCCAGGAGTTTGGGGCTGCAATGAGCTAAAATCATGCCACTGAATTCCAACCTGGGAGACAGTGTGAGACCCTATCTCAAAAGAAAATAAAAGTGGGTGGGAGGGCTGAATTTGTCAGCTCAGCAAGCATAAATATGTAGGCATTGCTGGATCCAGGTCCTCAAACAGTGTCATCTCATTAGGAATCTTCTCTCCTTTTCTTAGTTCTGCTTCTTACTATGTCAGATTCATTCTTAGTCAAGTTCTCCCCAAAATGGCTTTCAGCAACTTTCAGCCTACTTTCTACTGGGGTTAAGAGAACACTGCTTTGCCAACAATTCTAGCAAAAATCCTAAAGAAGGTTCTCATTGGATACCTGCCCATTCCTGAACCAGTCACTGTTGATGCAAGGGGTTATGGTCTGACTGGTCAGGGCTCGGTTATGTGCCCACTCCAGATGATAGAGCTGGCTTCACCTGAACCAAATAATCTAAGTGTGTGTGTGGGGTTGGGGAGTGTTGGGAGGATGGAGGGGTGAGGGACACAGATAGGAGCAGGGATATCTTGCTAAAGGAAAACTAACTTGTTTTGAAAAGAAAGAAAATGGATATTAGGAAGCAAAACCAATAATGTTCTCCAATAAAGTCTATGATGTTATTTCTCAGTTTGAAGATAACAGTGAGCTCCTTTAGATCATCAAAATCAAATCACAGAAAAAAAATTTCAAGAGGAAACATAAAAGTAATGATATTCCAAATGAGCAAGAATAAAGAGATCTATTTGTTCTGAAATACTTTAGATTACATTTATGCAATATAGTTAAAACATGAGAGCTAAAATATAATTTGTTACCTTTAACCCAATAAATATGTTGTTTATTATAATAGTACATATCTCATGCTTATTATCCATAGAAAACAGAAAATATTATTTCACCTTTCCATCCAAACTATGAATGGAATAGTACAGAAACTTATGATTACTGATCTTTGAGAAGGCCGTTATGGAGCCAAAGGGGGGTTGAAAAGGACAATTAAAATGGCCCAATTTTTGTTGAATTCTTTATATAGTCTTATTGAGGAACAAATTGATAAAACTCTTCAGTCTGATATGACAAGGTCTGTGGATTTAAGAAACACTCATAAATTTGTTTGTAGAATTGACAGCATAATTCTGGAAAAACTACAAATGTGAATTTTCCCATGGTACAATGTTAGTGTTCCTAGTTGTGTAGACTAAAAAAATATTTTAGAATGAATGTCTATTATTCTTAAATTAGAAAAAGAAAGAAAAAAGTTTTCCTTAAGAGAAAGAAGAATTATGACATACAGGGAAACTAGCGTTGACATTTGAAGTGGTGTCATTGTGGTCTTTCTCACAGGTTTTTTTGGTTGTTGTTTTTGTTTGTTTTTCTTTTCCATAAATATCCATGACTATCTCAGAAACAACATTGAGTTGGATGGACCATTGATTTGAAATAATGTGGTAATTCTCTTATTATGTAAATATTATTAAAAACCATTTCCACAGCATTATGCTAGTGTACGTAATAAGAGTTTCATCATATTCACTGATACTTTACTAAATCATTTTGATTCCTTTCAAGAACGTACCTTTCAAGAACAAGTTTCTGACACAGAAAATAACCTGAACCAAGGACCCAGCTTGGTGGAAGCCATCTTTAAAATATTGTACCATTGCAGTTTTTCTCCACAAACATTTGCAAATGTTTTTGTGAGCTACATGGAAGAAGAGCAATTATGGGACTTTTTATATAACATCCCAGGTATGATACATTTACTATTTGTAAAAGAAATGTTCTATAGATACTTATATGTACCTTTAGAGATGTTTAGAAGTTGTATTGATATTGGTTTTGCTGAATCTGTTGTTTGTAAAAGTTTACCTTACATTTTTTCAGTATAAAGCCTTCTGTTGGGAATCGTTAATTATTAGTTCCTGTAAAATTTCATATACTTTGGGACAAGATGCAAGGGAGGTTGAAGGGAAAAGATTTTCTTTTTTTATTAATTAGGGAATGTTCTGTCATAAAATTTATTTTAATATTTATCACAGATTATGTTTTGCTATTGAGCATATAAGATATTAGTAAGATGTGAAAAGTATTTTGTGATTCTTGGGTGCATTTATTCAGCAAATTAATGGACAATACTATTGGTCAATTTTCTTCAGATGTGTAAGGCATTTATTATTATGACCACAGTGTGCCTCTCTACAAGGCAAGCATATCCTGTGATTCCTTTGGAGAGAATATATTTTTCCCATCTGTATTGTTCTTCTTCCTTCAGCTACAGAGAATAATAAAGGCAGTGCAGGTTGTATGTTTGAACAGAAGGTTTTGATGGGTTGCCCCACCCTCTGGCCGGTGTAAAAATTCTCACATTGTCTTATCCTTAATATTCTGCCTCTAAATTTTCATATTTAATATCTTGGGAAAACAAAGGATGAAAACTTAGACAATGATTTTATTATTATCCTGCTATTCAAATAGTGATTTTATCATTTACATTTAGTTTTCAACCTATAAGCTTTCTTTTCTCCTGCTTTGGAACCTGAATTTTCATAAAATATTTCCTAGGCTTCATATAAAATATCTAACTAGTTCATAGTCATGGTTTCACTCCTCCCAGACTTTTTGAGTATCCTCTAGATATTACTTGAATATCATTCTAGCTGTTTTAAAGTCATTATGTTTCATCTTCTCTTGGTCATTATCCCTATAAAATAGTAATAGGTAACTTTATGTTATGATTTCCAAAATTCAAATCTGTCATTTAAAGTTTCTGTAATAATGATCTCCTTTTAAAATGTTATCTCCTAGTTGCCATGCATTCCCTTACTGCTTCTTGCTTCCCCAAAGGAAGGGCATATTTCTAGGTAAAAAGGCCGAATTAGAAGCTTGTTGTGTTTCTGACGTAGTCTTTACTGAATTGAAAGAAAAATGACCTTCAAAGTTCTGCCACCCTCTGCTGTTTTTAGTTGTTTCTGGGGAAGTAAGAGCTGGATTTTCTCACAAGATTATAAAGAACCAGTGACCCTCATGCTTCAACCACTATTTATCCTTCAACTATTAGGTTCCAGAACCATCTTTGACACTCAGCACAAAACTATACTGAAAATGACCTAGAAGATATAAATGGATTTCTGGTGCTGCTAGCGGAAAATAAAACTGTTTCTTGCTCCTAATTTGACATCTCTCCATCTACATATTGAGCAAACCCTCCCTCACATGGTCAGACAAGTCTCAGGAAACAGACGTTGTACATATTCATAGAGCCTGAATTATGTGTGAAAGCTCAAAGTGGCAGAACTTCAAATGGGTGAAAACTCTCTCACCCTTTGTACAAGTTGTTGCTCCATAAACATTAAATAGTCTCAAACCTCATACCTGCAGTGGTCATGAGGGTCTGAACTTTTCTCTTTTCTCTCCCATTTAAGTCTTTGGAAAGGTCTTTTTTTTTTTTTTTTTTGTTAGCAATCTTGGTTATTTTAAAAAACCTAATAAGATAACAGAAGGTACTAATTCATAACAAAATTAAACCTTTTACTATGACTTTTGTTTAATTTGAAAACATAACATGTTTACAAGAAATACAGCTAACACATGTAATCATAATCCCACAATATTTACATTTTATTACTAATAGATCTATGCTTCAGTAAATATAATTAATCTACTCAGATTAACTAAAGTACGTTATTTTAAAACTTCACTGCTGTAGTTTCCTCATACTAAATCACTGTCTATGATTTCAGCACAGTTTACCCATAAAACATCACAGTCTTATCATTTTAGGGTAAAAGGACAAAGATGAAGTGGTCAGTATCTTCATCTTATTGTTAAATAAACAAAAAGCAGAAATATTAAGAGAATTGCCTAAGACTGTCCACCAATTAAGTTGGACAGACTTAGCACAAGAAACCAGATCTCCTCTCTCCTAAGCCAGCAGTCCCCAACCTCTTTGGCACCAGGGACCAGTTTTGTGGAAGACAATTTTTCCACCAGGAGGGGGATGGTTTCAGGATGAAACTGTTCCACCTCAGATCATCAGGCATTGGTTAGATTCTCATGAGGAGTAAACAACCTAGATCCCTCGCATGCGCAGTTCACAATAGGATTTGTACTCCTATGAGAATCTAACACACTTCTGATTTGACAGGAGGCGAAGCTCAAGGAGTAATGCTCACCCACCTGCTGCTCACCTCCTGCTGTGTGGCCCAGTTCCTAACGGGTCACAGACCAGTACTGGTCTGCAGTCTGGGGGTTGGGGACCCTGTCCTAGGCTATGTTATTTCTCATTTTTTTTCTACTGGACTAAAGTTTTTGAGACACTACTTTTATAAACATATGAATTCAGTAATGAATTATACAATCTGATTTTATACTTAGAATTCCATCTAACACATAACTCCTTAGACTGGACGTAAGCTAGGGAGGGATGACAAGAAGGAGAATACCCACTTAAGATTACTACAAAAGCTATAAACACAAAAAATAATTAAGTCAGAGACCTAATGTGGGTGTTTCTAAGGCCAGTGCACTCTATAATAAATAGATTTGCTAACAATCATTGGACACCTGTGTCTTCAAAGTAGATCAAGCATTATTCAGTTAGACAAATGAAAATATCAAAGCATACATTACCTCAACTGGTTTTTAAAACAATGTCAGAACAGGCTTGTAAATGAGGCAAATACTGTCAAAAATGCCCATCTAATATGATAGTAATATATTCAACAAGTATTGTTCACTTGGCTCCTTGATATGGCATTGGGCTTACTTTTGTTTTCTGAATGTTTTCTTAACTTTCTCACAACCTTTGGGAAAAAAACTTTCAATAACCTAGCAAAATTTCCCAATTAAAGGTTGAGATCCATAGTTTCCACTTTGGTTTTCTACTCCTCCTCAGCCTCATAAAGACCTTTAAGAAGAGTTGTTTAGAGAGTATATATATGCTATATTGCCTTCTTGTTGCCAAAACTAATTTACAGTGCCTTACCTTCTATCAGACACAGTGATTGTCTCTATTACCTACATAAACACCTGCAGCATAGTATAGGTAGATTTTAAATGTAAGCTTTCACATATTGAAAGGCTGTCTTTGTTCTATGTTGTAACTAACCATTTATTCTGATCCTTTTGTCACCATTCAGTTTGTTTGCAATTCACCTTAAAAATGTTTTAAAATATTTTATTGATTGAATACAATAAAATTCACTCATTTCAAGTGAAGAGTTCAGTAAGTATGACCAATGTATAAATCTGTGTGACAGCCACAACACTAAAGATATGGAACATTTTCTGTCATCTCCAAAGGTTCTTTCATTCCCCCTTTGCCATCCATTCTGCTTTCAAGTCTCAGCACCAGGAAGACACTGACCTGCTTTTTGTCATGATAGTTTACTTTTGATATTCTAGAATCTCATATAAATAGAAATCTGTGTATTCTTTTGTGTCTAGCTTCTTTTGCTCAGTTTAATGTTTTTGAGAATTTTATGTTATGCTTTATCATTAGTTTGTTTTTGCTCATTGCTGAGCAGTATTTCACTGAGTAGTACTTTTTAAATCCACTTGCCAGTTGGATGGACATTTTGATTATTTCTAGTTTTTGGCTACGATGAATAAAGCTGCTATGAATACTACTGTATGTCTTTGTGTGACTACAGATATCCCTCAGTATATGTGAGGAATTTATTCCAGGAACCATTCCCCTTATTAAAAAATCCATATACTCAGCCAAGTGTGGTGGCTCATGCCTGTAATACCAGCACTTTGGGAGGCCGAGGTGGGTGGATCATCTAAGGTCAAGAGTTTGAGACCAGCCTGACCAACATGGAGAAACCCTGTTTCTACTAAAAATACAAAATTAGTTGGGCTTGGTGGCATGTGCCTGTAATCCCAGCTACTCAGGAGGCTGAGGCAGGAGAATCGCTTGAACCTGGGAGGCGGAGGTTGCAGTGAGCCGAGACGCCATTGTACTCCAGCCTGGTCAACAAGAGTGAAATTTCGTCTCAAAAAAAAAAATCCATATACTCAACATATACTCAAGTCCTGCAGTCAGCCCTACAGAACCCGCGTATATGCAGGTTTTGCATCCTGCAAATATTGTATTTTCAATCCGCATTTGATTGAGAAAAGTCTGCATGTAAGTCGACCTGTGCAGTTCAAACCCATGTTGTTCAAGGGTCAGCTATGTATGTTTTCATTTCTCTTCAGTAAGTACTTAGAAGTGGAAATGCTAGGTGATGTGATAAGTACATTTTTAATTTCATAAGAAACTACTGGCCAGGTGTGGTGACTCACACCTGTAATCCCAGCACTTTGGGAGGCCGAGGTGGGTGGATCACCAGGTCAGGAGATCGAGACCATCCTGGCCAACGTGGTGAAACCCCGTCTCTACTAAAAATACAAAAATTAGCTGTGTGTGGTGGTGCGTGCCTGTAATCCCAGCTACTCGGGAGCCTGAGGCATGAGAAGCACTTGAACCCAGGAGATGCAGGTTGTAGTGAGCCGAGATTGCGCCACTGCATTCCAGCCTGGCAACAGAGTGAGACTCCATCTCAAAAAAAAGGAAAAAAAAAAAAAGAAAGAAAA
>NW_016807086.1:601128-605465 GCF_001698545.2 Rhinopithecus bieti
AAAAAAAAAAAAAAAAAAAAAAAGAAAAAAGAAACTACTAAACTGTTTCACAAAGTAGTCATATCTTTTTACATTTTGGCCAATAACGTATGAAAATTTTGTTTGCTCCATATTCTTGCCAACAGTTGAGATTGTCTTTTTGATTTTGGTTATTCTAAGGGGTAGGTAGTATTATCTCATGAAGCTTCAATTTACATTTCCTCCGTGAATAATGACATTGAACACGTCTTCATGTTCTTAGTGACCATTTGAAAATATTATTTTGTAAAATATCTACTCAAAACTTTTGTCCAATTTATTAATTGTTTGTCTTACTGAGTTGTAGAGGGTTCTTTATATATATTACACATAAATTCTTTGTTTTATACATATATTGATGAAATTTCCTCCCTGTCTATGTCTTGCTTTTTCATTTTGTTAACAAGGTCTTTTGATGGAGTGAGGTTTATAATTCTGATGAGTCCAGTTTACCGTTTTTTTTTTTTTTTTTTGAGATGAAGTCTCACACTGTTGCCTGGGGTGGTGTGCAGTAGGGTGATCTCGGCTTGCTGCAGCCTCCACCTCCCAGGTTCAAGTGATTCTACTGCCTCAGCCTCCCAAGTAGCTGGGACTACAGGCGCACACCACCACACTTGGCTAATTTTTGTATTTTTAGTAGAGACAGAGTTTCACTATGTTGGCCAGGCTGGTCTCAAACTCCTGAATTCGTGATCTGCCTGCTCAGCCTCCCAAAGTGCTGGGATTACCAGGCGTAAGCTACCGCACCTGGCCCACTTTATCAGTTATTTTAGTCGTAGTGCTTTTTGTGTCCTAAGAACAATTGGATTGTCTAAATTTTACTAATATTTATCCTATGATTTCTTTTGGCAATTTTATAGTTTTAGTTATGTTTAGTTCTATGATGGATTTTTGTGTATTAGTGAGATAAGTGTTGAGGTTCTTATTTTTCCATATGGCTATATAATTTTCCAGAACCGTTTTTTCGAAAGGCTATTCTTTATAAATTGGATTACTTCAATGCTTTTGTCAGAAATAAATTGACCAAGTGATCAAACAGATGCATCTATTTCTGGACTCTCTATTTTGATACTTGGCACTATAGGTTTATATTGTTACTTTCTTTCTATTTGTTGTTCTATCTAATCTTCACTTTCCCTCTATTTTGGCCCTCGTTTGGAATAGTTGAGTATTTGTCAGTATTCCATATTACCTTTTCTAATGGCTTCTTTATTTACTTTAGTAATTGCTACAGGGTTTACAATATGTATCTTTAACCCATCAAAATTTACTTTTTAATAACATTATACTACTTTACATCTAATATAAGAACCTTATAATGCTATATTTCCATTTACTTCCTCCCTATCCATTATTCTATTGTTGTTGTACATTTTATTTCTACAAATATTATAAACCCTTCAATTTATTGTTTTATTTTTGCTCCAAATATTATATTTTAAAGAAATTAAAAAATGGGAAAAAGTATTTTATATTTGTCCATATATTTATCATTTCCATACCCTTCTTTGTGTAGATCTGAGTTTCCAATAGGTACCATTTTCGTTCTACCCGAAGTACTTCCTTTAACATTTCTTGTATTACAAATCTTCTGGCATTAATTTATTTTAGCTTTTGATTGCATGACAAAAAGTATTTGCCTTCATGTTTGAAATATTTTTCAGTAGATATGGAATTCGAGGTTCAGATTTTTTTGTTGTTGTTCTTTTTCATTTTTCCTTTAGCACTGTAAAGGTGTTCATTTAATTATCTTCTGGCTTGCATTATTTCTGACAATAAATCAGTGGAAATATTTGCAGTATCTGTTTCCTTTTATGTAATATGTCTTCTTTTATAGTTGANTTGGCATTAATTTATTTTAGCTTTTGATTGCATGACAAAAGTATTTGCCTTCATGTTTGAAATATTTTCAGTAGATATGGAATTCGAGGTTCAGATTTTTTTGTTGTTGTTCTTTTCATTTTCCTTTAGCACTGTAAAGGTGTTCATTTAATTATCTTCTGGCTTGCATTATTTCTGACAATAAATCAGTGGAAATATTTGCAGTATCTGTTTCCTTTTATGTAATATGTCTTCTTTTATAGTTGATAAGGACTTTTCTCTTTGTTATTGCTTTTCAGCAATTTAATTATGATATGCCTTGTTTTTGTTTTCTTTGTATTTTTTCTGCCTAGGGTTTATTGAGCTGCCTGGACCAGAGATGTTTGATTTTTATCAAATTTGAAAACTTTTCAGCCATTCTTTCTTGACATATTTTGTCTTTTGCCAGCCCCACTTCACTCCCTCCCACTTTTTCTGGGACTCCATTTCGCGTATGTTACACCTCTTGGCATTGTCCCACAGGTCACTGAGGCTGTATTGTTCTTCCTTGTTTTTTTGTATTATTTTTGTTTTTTAACCTTCCGTCTCTCTGTTCTTTTGTTTGGTTACTTTTTATTGTATCTTCAAGTTCAGTGATTTTTTTTTTTTTTCTGCAGTGTCTAAAGTACTATTAAGACTATATGGTGAATTTTTATTCCAGGTATCTTTAACTTCCAGCAAGTCTATACAGTTTCTTTTTATATTTTGTATACACCTTCTCATTTAAATATTCTTATACATACATGATGTCTGTTTTAAAACCTTGTTTGCTCATTCCATCATCTCTTTCATTTCTGGATATATTTCTATTGACTTAGTCTTCTCTTGATTATGGATCATATTTCTTTCCATGCCTGGCAATTTTTTATTGAATGCCAGACATTATCAGTATTATGTTGTTGAGTCTCTAGATTTTGTTTTCTTCCATTACAGATTTTGTTGTATTGTGGTACTTGTGTATCACCTTGATCATCTTGAGAGTTAGTTGTTTTCAAGCTTTATTAGGGCAGATCTAAAGTAGTCTTTATTCTAGGCCTGGTTTAGCCCATTTACTAAAACATTACCTTTTTGGGTGTCCTTTGAATGTCAGATACGCAGCGACATCTTGCCACTCTGGTCTGAACTCAAGACTTTGCCAATCTTGTATGAACTCTGAGGATTGTTCACCTAACAGTTTCCCAGTAGTTGTTTTTCGCTTGGCTTCTTAGAGCCAGCCTTCCCACTGCCAGCTTAGTATTCTGTGTAAGACTGAAAGGAAACCTTATGCAGATTTCTGGAGCTCTTTCCCTATGTAGATCCATCCCTTTGGTACTTTTCTCAGAAAATTCCAGCTGCCTCATCCTCCTCTGTCTCTTCTTCTCAGTGAGACTTTCATGGTTTGCTTGACTTTCTGCTCCCTGAACTGGGATCCTGAAAGCACATTCAGACTTTAATTTGTTTTCTTTTAAAGGCAATTACAGTGTTTCCTGTTGTCTAATATATGAAAATAGTTATTTTGCATATATTTCCCTGTTTTCTAGCTTTCATGGCAGGAGGGTGAGTCTGGGACCGGTTATTTTATCATGACTAAAATAAAAGTTCTTCTTCAAAGTTATAATCATTTTAAAAAATAAGTTATGATTATCTCAGTAGCAAACCCACTAGACACATAATAAAATATTTGGAATTGGCTTTATCAGCTGACTATTGACTGAAAACACTGATTTCCTAAATAACATCCCTAAAAATGAAGGACTCTCAGTGTACTATTTTTCACTTAATTCATAATATAATTTCCTTGGCCACTAATACATTCATACCATGAATCTAGTTCATTTGAGAATAACTTATTTGCTATATAGCTACTTTCAGGAACAATTGAACATGTTATATGATATTTGCTATGCTAAGTAACCAAATTATCTCAGCCATTCATAATTATTTTGTGCAATTGTGCTTTAAAAGAAATGAACAAATTACAAGAAAATTCACACCAGAAATTGATTTTTTAAATAGTTTTAAGGTATTTTCATAGTGTACATTCTTCTCTTCTTCTATACATTAATGCAGTGCTCTATGGTGAAAAATGTTTTACATTGAATTCCTGTTTGTGCTTCTTTTCTTCCTGTAGTTCTTTCCCAGCACAAGATTCACTCTGGGCCGGGTGTGGTGGCTCACGCCTGTAATCCCAACACTTTGGGAGGCCGAGGCGGGCAGATCACCTGAGGTCAGGAGTTCAAGACCAGTCTGGCCAACATGGTGAAACCCCATCTCTACTAAAAATACACACACACACACACACACACACACACACACAAATTAGCTAGGTGGCCAGGCACAGTGGCTCACACCTGTAATCCCAGCACTTTGGGAGGCCGAGGTGGGCGGATCACGAGGTCAGGAGATTGAGGCCATCCTGGCTAACAAGGTGAAACCCTGTCTTTACTAAAAATACAAAAAATTAGCCAGGTGTGGTGGAG
>NW_016807086.1:605729-613174 GCF_001698545.2 Rhinopithecus bieti
TNAAAAATAAATAAAATAAAATAAAATTTAAAAAAAGATTCACTCTGATTGCACAAAAACTCTGTGTTGGAAATCCCACCCAGTCCTGCCTTTTCCCCGCTGGAATTTATACTCCAAAATTATCTCTCCCTTTCTTCTCACTATCAAAAGCTCTTGGTGTCCTGTTCCCATCTAGTACCAAAGGAAAACCTTTAAACCAGTCAAACTAGAAGTTGGCAAACCATTGCCTTTGGACCAATCCAACCCACCATTTTAATAAAGTTTTATTGGAAATTGCCATGTTTGTGTTAAAACTAGAAGTTGGTAAACCATTGCCTTTGGACCAAATCCAACCCACCATTTTAATAAAGTTTTATTGGAAATTGCCATGTTTATTTACTTACGTATTATTTGTGGATACTTTTGTGCTTCCACAGTAAAGATGAGTAGTTGCAACAAAGATCATCTTACAGCTTAAAATATTTATTATGTGGCTTCTTACAGAAAAAGTCTTCTGACCTCTGCTCTAATTAAATCACATTATGATATCAATGACAAATGTTTGTATGTGTCCTTTTAGAGACAATTGCATTTTTATAGCAAATGTATTGAGATATAATTTATATACCATAAATTTCACCCTTTTAAAGTGTAAACATATCACAGGTCAGTGGTTTTTAGTAGATTTACAGAACTGTGCAGCCATCAGCACCATTTAATTTTAGACCATTTTAATCACCTCAAAAAGAAACCCTGTACCCATTAACAGTTCCTCCCCAGTTCCTGACAACCACTAATCTACTTTCTGTCTCTATAGTTTGCCTTTTCTGGACCTTCTGTATAAATGGAATCATACAGTATGTGCATTTTGTGTCTGATTTCTTTCACTTGGTATAATATTTTCAAGGTTAATCCATGTTGTAGCATGCATCAGAACTCCATTTCTTTTTATTGTTGAATAATAATCCATTATATGGAAATATACATTTTGCTTATTGATTCATCAGTTGATGGGAATTTGTGTTATTTCCACTTTTTAGCTGTTATTAATAATGCTGGTATGAACATAGTATACAAGTTTTTGTGTGAATGTTTAAAAAATCTTCTTTTGGATATATACCTAGGAGTAAAATTGTTGTAAACTGCCAGAGAATTGAAGGCATGTCCCAACACACACATAGTTTGTAACTCTTCCTTAGTCTTTACATCCTGCTTGCACAGAGCCTCCAGATTAGTCAGAGGTGAGAGATTAGGGCTTTCTCGGGGCTTTCTTGGGTATGTGCACAGTCCTGTACATGTCTGTGTCTTTCTTGATCCCCAGGAGTATGACAGAGATATTCAAAATTTCTCCCCACTATGTACATGTACATTTCATTTCTCAGTTTTTCTTTTCCTTTTTTTATTAGCTTCTTGTTTGCCACAACCAGTATTACTACCTCAGGCAGCCACAGAGTTAAACCATTGCTGCTGACTGTTTTGACGAAATATCCTGGGGATAGGACATTTTAAGTCACTGAGTTAGTTTGAATAAGGATATGCATTGTGGACAGCGCTCTTCCAGGGAGATTCCAGACAAGACAAATAGTGACAATCTGGGAGACTGGGACGTTGTGGATAGGTCAAAACACATTCTGCCTCTTCCAGTGGCTGCTAGGCTTTTATAACTACCATGGCTTCAAGGCTGCTCGTTTTCAAGGCCATAGTAGAACTTGCTGAGGAATGGGAGCTAGGAATAGAGCAGGTTAAAAATGCCACAAAGCTCATTGTTTTTACCAAGATTCAGCTGATTTTCTTGAATAAATACTCCTTGGATTGTTGCAAGCCTGTGGTTAATTTCCAGAGTTCTCAAAAGTTGATTTTCACAATTTTCGCCAGTGTTCTGATAGCTTTAATGGAGGTGCAGACTTTCCCAGGTCTTCACACCATCATTCTGGAAGTGCTTCTCCACACTTGTCTATTTTTAAAGCACGCCTGAGGAGGCCAATGCCTTCATTAAAATTAATGGCTTTCTAATTCTAAAATTTTAAGAAATTTGGATCTACAGCCAGAGATACTGGGGAATTCATATATTACTAAATCGACTTCGGACAATTCTAGATATATATAAAATTTTCTCTAATTCTAGGGCATTGCAGAGTAATTACAGAAGATGGAGAATTGGTCTCAGATAAGAATAGGGCAGGTTAAAGCACCCTAGTACTTTTGTAGAGGACTGTTTAAATACAGCGGTAGGCCGGGCACAGTGGCTCACACCCGTAATCCCAGCACTTTGGGAGACCCAGGTGTGGGGATCACAAGGTCAGGTGATTGAGACCATCCTGGCCAACATGGTGAAACCCCATCTCTACCAAAAATACAAAAATTAGCCAGGTGTGGCGGCGCATGCCTGTAATCCCAGCTACTCAGGAGGCTGAGGCAGGAAAATCACTTGAACGTGGGAGGCGGAGGTTGCAGCGAGCCAAGATTTGCCACTGAACTCCAGCCTGTTGACAGAACTAGACTCCGTCTCAAATAAATAAATAAATAAATAAATACATAAATAACAGCAGTAAAAGTAGAAAAGGGAGTCAGAAGCTTGGCTGCTGACTTAGATGCTACATTTATTAGGAGTGGCTGGGTATGGTATGTACTTGGAGATTGTGGATTGCTCCAAGCCGTCCCGTCTAGTCCTGTGTATACCACTGCTTGAACTGGCTATTGAACTGGCTAACTAGAGAATACATCCTTGCCTTGCTACTTACTATCTGGTCTATCACTTCCCATCTGGTTTATCAGTGTCCTTATTTTCAAAAAGTGAGAAAATCAGACTGGAGCTTGTCTAAATTTTTACATTTCTAAATTTAGATGTTCCACCTAAAGTTATGAAGCATCAAAGAAACTAATTTTCTAAAGCAGTAAAGTATGCTAATGTATTTGCAGAAGATTTTCAATGATGTTTTGTTACTTTTGACTCCCCAGTTACTTATAATTTATCTGGAGACCTTATTTTCAATGACTTCTGGTTGGTAAATCTATTAATAGAATAATTACTTAAACCAAACCTTTTTACTTAGAAACATATTCAGATGTAATTTCCATTGCTTTTATAAAACCACATTAGGTTATTCTTTATTGCATATAACATCTTTCTTAACAGTAGCCTGAAAAACTCCCACTAAATTACCTTTGTTCTGATTCTTCTAAATTATAGAAATTTTAACATAAAAGTAATGAAGTTTCTTTTTGGAAATCCTGCCACATCTGTTATTACCAAAATATAAAAGTTTATACTGATAAAATTGGTAAGCAATTAGTAGCTTAGTGAACATACAAAAACTGGTTTAAATCATTCTTAGGATTGCTGCTCATGGCCTCAAGCACATTCTCAATTTAGGACCCTCATTCAGCCCTTTCTAAGGCCTCCTGATTACTGTGTTGTAAAAGGAAGTAGAGTCACAGTTCTTTTCAACTTTGTGTGTGCTCAGCTGTGACATATTTGTTATTTTCTTCTTAGGAGTCTTAAATAGAGTCATGGAAGGTGAAAACTGACAAAGACCATAAATATCATCTCGTCTAGCCCTTGTCGCCCTCTCCCCTCACCATTTTATAAATGAGGACACCGAGGCCCCTCCTAAAGTGTCTATATTTTTAATGGTGATTTGAAACACTTGAAAATTAATTAGATAATGAAGCAGGTATTCTTTAAGTTATATGATTCTAACCTGAATTTTATGTTTCTTTGTTTTCATTTGTTAATTTAATATAAAAGTGGAAATAAACTACAATAACAAAATCATTAATAAAATTATTATCATTTTAAATAATCCTTTCCCTTGCTTCTCTCATTTATGCTGATAATGAAGAATTAATATTTTGGGTTTTTAGCAGCTGGGTTTTAGGGCTATTACTCTATTCTTCCTATGCTATGTGTCTTGGCAATCTAGGGACCGGCTCTAACATTTTGCTGATAAGGAAACTTTTGGTAAGATTCTAACACTGAATTGATTGACCATTTGTAAAGAAAGAAGGAAGAAAGGAAAGAAGAAAAAAGGAAGAAAAATATATACCTGGAATTCCATCCATCATTGATAATCACCATTAACATTATAGAGTACATCTTTTAATTATTTTATATATGTGTGGAGATATATATTTTTAATAAAATAGGATATCATACTCTTTTCTAACCTACTTTATTTTTACTACACAATATTTGGCTTTATTGTATAGACAGAAATACCAGAGCTAATTAAACAAATCACCTATTATTGGATATTTTGATTGATTTTAATTTTTTCTATATCCTTTGCATATTTATAATAAATTTCTTAGGAAAAGTCCTACAGAAAGGAATATGTGAGTCAACTGATAAGTAAAATGTTGAAGCTTTGACATTATTGTCAGCCAAGTTGTCATCAGGGAAGGTCATACAATTTATGTTCTCACCAGAAGAGTCCAAAAGTACCAGTAAATATTATATACTGTTATCTTTATTGCCATTCCTTTTATTACAAACAAGAAGAATATTTTTTAAAAAATGTTTTATGGAGTGGTTATCAATCATATGATTTCTTGGTTAAAAGCAGCTCTCCTTTCCTATAGCTTTAAACTAGATTATTATGAAACTGAATTCTAGTTGAGCAAGGCACAAATGATTTGCTAGGTTCTGCTAACCATAATATGCCATCTGATTTTAAAGTCTCAACGTGCGTGGAGTATGAGCTAGAGGTCATTCGATGCTTGAGACTGGCACTGACTGATGCCGTCAAGGACACTGTACAGCAGATAGTATCTGTGATGAGCTCTAGGAGAAACTGTGAGACAAACCTAAACAAGCACATTGTTCCTGATTGTTTGCTTGAGAGCATGCCAAAAGAATGGAATTATAGTCCAAAAGAAACTAAAAGGAAAGAATCAAGCAAAAGTAAGTATACTTGTTTCTCTTTAAGAAAATACACCTGAAGAAGCGATTTTCTAGGATATGCAATCAAGTAAAATTCTAAAAGTTGTAAGAATTATGTACTATATTAATCTTCCTTCCATTAAGCATATTTGGGACCCTTATTTTTATTTTTACTATGAGTCACATGATCAAGGAAACTAGAATGGAAAATTATTCAAATGGTCATCTTCTTTATTTAATTACCAGTTCAGGATTTTCTGTGATGTTTTGTGTTCAGGCTAATATTCACAGATTAGTCACATTATTTTGACTAATTTTCTTAAAATTTGTTGAGTAACTTAAAATCCATACTCTAGAGAAGATTGCTCTGATATTCCATTTAATTATTTTTTCCTTTAAGTTTTTTCTCTGCAAACATTAATTATTACCTTCTTTTCTCCTGCTAAAACACCTACATATGTAGCTTTTAGGTCAAAAACAGCACCCAGTTTGGTAAGTACATGTATTTTTCTGACAGTGTATTTTTCTCCCAGTGCTTCTGGTTCTAAATTGAGTGCGTTGTTCCTATTCAGAACAGCGCATCCACCAAGTGTACTTAAGAACCATAAGTTACCTACATTATTCATTTATTTTATTAGTTTTCTCTTCTTAAATAGTTTCTCCCTATCTAGATCTTTCCACTTTTGCAGAATTTCACAAGATTTCTTTGTATGTATATTACGTACCTGTATTCGTGAATCTTCTTTTGATTATTTAAAATAAAACTTTTTTCTTTCATATTCATCCTTTAAGAGGAATATTTTCACTAACTTTAAGGAAACTTTCTCTAGTTTTCTAGAAAACTAGAAAACTAGGAAACTAGGGAAAGTTTCCTTAGAGTTAGTGAAAATATTTTTTCTCTAAGGAAACTTTCAACAATAAAATACTCCAGCTGAACTCACTAAAGTCAATTCAAGGGACTAGCCTTTCTTTCATTCTTCTCCATGGAGATCCTAAATAATGTGACCTTATATTACAAACTCAAATCAATTATCTATCTGTGACCTTTCAGAGTAATGCTTTAATTCTGTCCAAGCTGTATTAAACTCCCTTTGAATCTAGTAAAGCCATTTAATTGAAATTGGAAAATGTCACCTTTTCATTACTTAAGTTCTTTCTTTTCTAAGAGTTGTTGCCATCTCTCCTTTGTTCTAGCTTTTGGATATTTCATACATTTCGAGCAATTCAGTAGGCATGATTTATAGTTAACATATCATGCCATATGAGTAGCACTATTTTGCTTGTGGCTTTCGAGTTGTTCTATTCATGAACAATTTTGCTTTTTCTAAGCACTTTGGAATTCCTCCATACCATTGCAAAGAGCCTCTTATTCCAAAAAATGCTCACTTATAGATACCAGTTGTTAAAGTTTTCCTTACTAAATAACATTTTTCATAAAATGCTCATTCCGAATAAAAGTACAACATAAAGACAACCATGAAGGGAAGTCAGATCCCATGAATATATGAAAGAAAGAGACTTTACAAACCATTTTTTGCATTCTAACAGGATGTGACAATAGGAGAATGCCATTGTTCTTCTTTACTTCCCTCTGAAATGCTACAGGGACTTTTAGATTTGTACTTCTTACATTTTATTTTCACTACAGAATATAAGATAGAGAATGTGTACATGCTGGACGTTAAGTCATTTATTGATTTCATTATTCATTCAGTAGAAATTTACTAAGTGAGAGACTACTATATACCAGGCACTGTGTTTCAGATCAGAGATAAACCTAAGTGCAGTATCTCCTCTTGGTGCCAGAAGACTAGTATAACTGTTTCAAAATGGGTACAAATAAGAGATGTACAGTTTTTTTGGTGTATGAGAAGAGAGAAAGAAATTAAACTTCACTAAAATCTCACTTGGGGTTGTCACTGGAGATCTTTCTTGGTCTGTGGGTGAGCCAGTGTGTGTTGAGGACAAACCTCGCATGTTCTCACTCATAGGTGGGAATTGAACAATGAGATCACTTGGACACTGGAAGGGGAACATCACACACTGGGGCCTATTATGGGGAGGGAGTAGGGGGTAGGGATGGCATTGGGAGTTATACCTGATGTAAATGATGAGTTGATGGGTGCTGACGAGTTGATGGGTGCAGCACACCAACATGGCACAAGTATACATATGTAACAAACCTGCACGTTGTGCGCATGTACCCTAGAACTTAAAGTATAATTAAAAAAAAAAAAAGTGAGGAAGCTTGAGGGAAGAGCAGGGTTGCCATGCTCTTGGGGAGAGGCCATAGGCAGGGTGACCTTATTCCTCCTTTAGCTTTCAGCACACAGTAATGAATTAGAGTTGTCCTTTGTATTACAGACTCTGATTGTAACAAAATTAATCCTCATAATACATACAAGTGACTTTAACATATTCCTATAAACCAGTAAGTGAACTGCAGTTTAAAACTAGTGCTGGGAATGCAATCAAGAGCAAACAATGACAAAGTGAAAAAGCTCCCACTTGTTTCTATTCTTAATATGAGCTCTTCACAGCCATATTACAAAACAATGATGATTTGATCACATTTGGCCAAAAA
>NW_016807086.1:614638-621364 GCF_001698545.2 Rhinopithecus bieti
TCGCAAGAACAGAAAACCAAACACCGCATGTTCTCACTCATAGGTGGGAACTGAACAATGAGATCACTTGGACATGGGAAGGGGAACATCACACACTGGGGCCTATTATAGGGAGCAGTGAGGGGTGAGGAATGGCATTGGGAGTTATAACTAATGTAAATGACGAGTTGATGGGTGCTGACGAGTTGATGGGTGCAGCACACCAACATGGCACATGTATACATATGTAACAAACCTGCACGTTGTGCACATGTACCCTAGAACTTAAAATATAAAAAAAATATAAAAATAAAATATTTTTCCATTTGTTTGCAAAAACAACAAATTGACATCACAGATGATGGATACTTATTAGTCAAATTTCAACAATAGCCTTCACCTATTTGGTAGTTAACACTGAAAAATAAACGCCATGATTTTGTGGGCACAGCTAAGGATATACTGGTTTCATGTTGATCTATATGTGTTCGTGTAGTGGCTTTTTCACCTATGACAGCCATGAAAACCTGATCTTGAAACAAACTGAACTTAGAACTTGACCTCTGTATTGTGAAGTGTTAAGCCCAGATTTAAAAAATAATAAAAAAGTACATTGTCCTCATTCAACAAATTGTTACTGATCTTTTTTTACCATTAATAAATACAATTTTAAAATTAATTTTGACATTATTTTCTTTACCTCATTTATTGTAAATTTCCTTTTTGCATGTTTTATCAACCACAAATATATTATTATGGTAGTGCCTTACAGAAAAGAAGAAATGACAAATACATCAATAAACATATATTGCATTCATCCTAAGACATAGATTTTCTTCATAATTTATCAGCTCTAAAGTTGGATGACACAATATGTTACATATATACGGCTTAGGTAGAATTCCACTTATTTAAATAAAGACAGAAAGACAAGTGTGTAGCAGTCTTAAAAGATCCTTCCCTGGTATGTTGTTGACATCATCATAGACTCAGAGCCCTAGAGACTGGTAGAATGGATTTATTAATTTGTCATCAGCCTAAAGGTTCTGATTGAAATTTGCCTTAAGCATTAATGAAATAGCTGGGGATTTGGGTACCCGTAGTCCTCAGAGTTTATAAAATATCAGTGGAGTGTAGGTGTGAAGAAGAAAATTGGTAATCTTTACCTAATATCTACTTAGTTTGTCAAATATTTACTCAGTATCTGTAGTCAAACCCTCTTTAAGACAGAGGGAATACAAGATACAATCTTTCAAGTCAAAGACCTGACAGCAGAATAGGGACTACGAGACACAAACACATAAAAAACAATGAGACATTTCAAATAATTTAAGAACACTAAGGAAGATTTGCTTTATCTATATTTTAAGCCTCACCTAAACACATTAATTTGAATAAAAAGAAAACATTTATTGAGCAACTATTTTTATCAGGTGCTGAGCTAAGTGCTTTCACATTAATGATCTTATTTAATGCAAGAGCCTTAGGAGATTATTCAAATATGTGTTGGACCTAGTTTTTACAAACTTATAAAGACTGCTCCAATTAATTTTTAAAATGATTCTTAAGTTGTCATGGATTGCAGAGGAGTCACTAGATTAGACATATTTTCCAAGAGCTTTGTACTTTTTTGGAACAGAGTGACTTTTTAAATGTTACACATATCTTCAGAAAATGTTCACATTGTTCTGTTATTTTTGTTCAGCAGAAACAGTAAAGAATGTTTTACCAAAGAACTCAGAGCTACTTTCTTTTGGCTTCTCATTCAGTTTTAATGTTCAAATTCCATTATGTATATAGTGGATTAAAACACTCTCTGGCTTTGTGGGATAATCAAGGAGCTAAGAGCTTTGTTTCCCATGCTCTGGAGTTTATAGGCTAGCTGTAAAGACAACTCATGAATATATAAATAACATAATATAAATAAAATAGATGATAATACAAAAATAACATAGCCAATTATGGACCTAATTACCAAAATGGTCATATATAGAATATATTCAAATAAATTCACAAGAGGGGAGAGGACTTTGAACTAAGGGTTGAAGATTATTTGTGAACCCTGAAGACAGAGGGCATTCCATTGAGAGTAATGACGTACTCAGAAGCCTAAAAGCAAAGAGGATAAAGCATGTTAAAGGTCTTAAAGAGAAGGATCATAGAAACAGGCTGAGGCTAGACTGTGGAGTGTTTTCACAGCAAGGCCCAAGAGATTGATCTTATAACAGTGGTAAGTAGCTAAAATTATCACAGCAGGGAAATTGGATAATACAGTTCATAGGGATGAATTCAGTTTTACAGTGCAGGAGAAGGGCTGGACATAGCCTGGAGAAGGGAGATGAGTTAGGAGAATACTTCTACAGTCAAGGTACTATGTGTGAAGAAGGGCTTGAGGTAAGTCAGTAACCTCAGTTGGCCCCAGCAATGGGAAACTGGATGGCAGAGATAAAGGGACAGAACTATATATCAATGCTGATCACTGATTAGGTATGAAGGATCAACAGGAATATTTAACAGGAAGGAAGAATGGGAGGGAGGAGGTGAGGAAAGAGAGTAGTGAGGAAGAAGGGAGGGAGGGAGAGAGGAAGGAAGGAATGAAGGAAGAAAGGAGGAAAGGGTGGGAGGGAGGGAGAAGGGCCAAGCTAGTTTGGAAGACAATGAATTTGGTTTTAGTTATATTGAGTTGACGGTGATGAGGACACAGAAGTGGAATGCTTAACAGAAAGCTGGAGTTACAGGACTACAACTCTGGAGAAAGGCCAAGACTTAACATTCTGGAATCATATAGAAGAGTGGTTCTCAACCAGACACAGTTTTGTTCCCAGGGGACATTTGGCAATGCCTGAAGACATTTTTGGTTGTCACCACTGAGGGGGATGCTACTGACATCTAGTGGGTGGAGGACAGAGATGCAGCTGAACACCCTACAGAACATAGAACAGCTCCTCACAACAAAGGATCATCCAGTCCAAAATGGCAATAGTGCTGACGTTGAGAAACCCTGATATAGAGAAGAAGAATTAATACATTTTTCTTGGAAAATATGTCTAATCTAGTGACTCCTCTGCAATTCATGACAACCTAAGAATCATTTAAAAATTAATTGGCACAGTCTTTGTAAGTGTGTAAAAACTAGGTCCAACACATATTTGAATAATCTCCTAAGGCTGTTGCATTAAGTAAGATCATAAATGTGAAATAGCACCAAACAAGGGAGAACATGTAGAATCATCAGCCAAAAGGCTAAGGACGTCTTAGCAAAAATCTACATCTAAGAGGTGTTAGTAGAAAGTGGAAATAGCATAGGACACAAAGAAGCAAAGAGGAGAGATAGAGGTAAGCAGGAAACAATTTACTGACTCATTCATTCAACCAATATTTATTGATAACTATTATATATGAGGTACTAAGTGCTAGGGATATGTGAATGCCTTCTAAGAGCTTATAGTTTAGAAGAGGGTGACATACAGTGTGCAGGAAAAGGACATAATTATTAGATGATGGGGAGTGCTATAATAAAGGCAACAAAATGGGGATCCCTGAAAGAGAGGGTCTTGGGGCTGTGATGGAAGGGTGTAAATGAACTGAGAGGATGATGAGATGAGATAAGATAAGATGGTGAGGCAAGGCTCTCTGAGGAGGTAACATTTGGGTTGAGAACTGAAAGGAGAGAAACCAGTCCTGAGGAGAGCTGGAATGATTCTGTCATGGATTCCAAGGGAGAAGGGCTTAAGGGGGAGTCAGAAGTATCAAAGCCTACAAAGTTGCCCAGCTGGGAACCTTTGCATTTGTTAATTAGGAGGCCACATGGGTCCTGGAAAGCTGCAGTCTTAAAAGAATACAAATTATGAGTCTAAATTTTCTAATCTTCATTTATGAGAGAAAAAAAACCCGGATTTGTGATTTGGGGGAATTTTAGGTAGTACTGCCGGAGACCCTGGTTAGAGTTCTGTTGGAATATGTCAAGCACTTGATCTTCTTGCCAATTTTCTCCACAAAAATTAAACATCTTTATACAACACAAAACCATGCAATGATTGAACGCAAATGCTAATATTAATCATACCTTTTCTTTTCTTCCCCAGGCTTCACAAGGCTTGCTGCTCAGGCAGTATCTATTGTCATCAGCAAGTTACCTACGGTGATTGCATGTTTGCCTCCCCCAATTAAATACTTCTTTTTTCTGTCTGAGAGAAAAATGTCAAAAAACTTTGTTGAATTGAAGAAAGCTGGCCTGCTTGTCTGGAACTTGATTGTAATTATATGTCGGATATTTGAGGACGGAAACACTGTGGAACTTTTAACGGGTGCCTCCCTTGACAGATGGAGTAAAGAAAAACTGGGTTTAATTTGTATGTGTTTGGAGAGCATCATGGGAGACCAGACAAGTATCCCTAATCAAATGATCCAAAAGGTCATACAGAGCATTGAGCAGCAGAAGCCCAACTGGATTGAACGTCAATTGTTGAAAGCAAGGAAACTGAGCACTGAATGGTAAGGTGATGTTTTTCTCTTACTGGATTTCATCAAATGCTTTCACAATAACAAAATCACCAATAAACAACAATATATTGTCAGATGGGCAGCAATAGTGTTTTGCCAAATTCATGGGAGCTTTGATGAATAAAAAAAAGATAAGTATCCCATTAAAAATTGGATTGTTGCACATTTCTTGTCTTCTTAAAATGTGAACCCCATTGACACACTGGAACATTATACTTGTTTAGTCACCATCTTAAGGTTTCTGATTAAAAGGGTGGTAGTTAAACCCAGGAGAATTTAGTTTCACCCCTTTTCAGTGTGCAAACAGGTATCTAGTGGATACCCTGGAGCATTTTGCAAATGGATTGGGCATGGAGATTAAATTAAGAAGGAATTAATGGATATAAAAGGCTTTTTATTGCTTTCTGTGTACCTGATTGTCAAAAAGGTACACATTTTTCATCTGGTAATGTAAGAATCCCAGAGGGCAACTAGGGCATATCACACTCCAGCTATAAACACACCCAGCTGTTTCTGTATGAAAATGTCAGCCTTCTCATGGGTTTGTCACTAAGAGCTAAGTGATTTGTGATACTGCAAAGATGTTTAAGGGTCCCTGATGAATTTAAATATGTACATAGAGTCCTCCTGTCTTTAAATTAGTCTTCAGGTATAGAATTGCATGGTATTGATAAAGGAATTCCGGCTCACATGGTCTATAGATCACTGTCAGCCCATTTTAAAAACACCCACACACGCTGTCCCTCATTCTTTAAAAATATATTCATGTTGCTAGCAGATACTAATATAACTTTCTGCCCAAAATGACGAAAAGTCACTTGATATATGGTTACTCTTACTAGTACATGGTAATGATAAAAAGATCAGGCTTTGGAATCAGATGGGCAAGTACAAATCCCTTGTAAATGGGTCATCTTGTGCAAGTTATTGAATCTCTCAAAGCCTCAGTTTCAATGATGATACCACACTGACAGAATTGTTTTGAAAAATTAAATAACGTTCATGGAGTTCTTAGCATCAAGCTTGGAACTGATAGGCATTTACTATGTATAAAGTCTATTAAAATACATTGCATTCACTGGTTAGTATTAAGGTAATTAATAATGTTTACTTGTCTATGTTAATCTATAAGACTTTATGTTAATCCAAACGGGGAAAAGTAGGTAATCATGATTTTCCTGGTCTCATCATACTGACCTCTAGAAATGTACTTCTGGAGTGTCCCACGGGTAGGAATTATAATAGCATTCAGGCAAATGCTTAGTAACATTGACAGTGACCGTCTTAATCTTTCTGTTTGCATTCAATACTAATTTACAGGCTTTAATCCAATGACTAAAACATTAAGGCCTGATGTCATTATTCATGGCAGTGGTTGTAAAGGGGAGAAGAAAAACAAGAGTAAAAAGTATATCTGATTATAGTGACAAAGTTAAATTTATGATACTGCTGATTTAGTAGCCCCTATATCAAATAAGATCCATTTAAAGCAATGTCTAGGTAATATATGTAGGGGTACATAAAAGAATCTATAAGCTAAATTTTTTCCTTAAAAGCTGATTTCAATTTAAGTTTTATAAACAGCCCCAACACATCTGGTATCTCCTATAGTGGGAGTTGCCTAGCTAATATTTTGCTGATTAACAATGAGCCAAAAGATTATTTACCTCTCATACAACATGCATAAAAAATGAAGAATTGCTGACTTAAAAAAACGCAGTACAGCCCTCAAAGTTTCTGAGTAATTATGTAATTAGCACAATACATCTTTCTCAATTTCTCAAATGATATCATATACAAAGTGCAGTTTTAAAGTTATGTATTGCATTTATTTGAAAAAGAGTTAAATTTGACTTAACTCACTTTAGGTAACAATCTCTTACAGAGTTTGGGCAGTATAAGAGTGTTTCTTGGCTGGGTGCGGTGGCTCACACCTGTAATCCCAGCACTTTGGGAGGCTAAGGCAGGCGGATCACCTGAGGTCAGGAGTTCGAGACCAGCCTGACCAATATGATGAAACCCCATCTCTACAAAAAATACAAAAAAAAAAAAAAAAAAAAAAAAAAAGGTAGCTGGGCATGGTGGCAGGCACCTGTAATCCCAGCTACTTGGGAGGCTGAGACAGGAGAATTGCTTGAACCCAGGAGGCGGAGGTTGCAGCGAGCCGATTTCGTGCCTTTGCACTCCAGCCTGGGCAATAAAAGTGAAACTTTGTCGCAAAAAAAAAAAAAAAAAAAAAAAAAA
>NW_016807086.1:621583-642501 GCF_001698545.2 Rhinopithecus bieti
AAAAAAAAAAAAAAAAAAAAAAAAAAAGAGTGTTTCTTGTTGACTTTGATTTCAAATTGATTATCTGTTATACGAGTGCACTTCCACCTCTAAGTATTTCTCACTAATTGGTGGTCATTTTCCTCATAGATATACACTGTGAGGAAAAATGTATTTCAAAACATGATGTCTGTATTAGGTAGAGGGTTGCCTTGGTTCTACCATAATTTTTAAAAAAATCTAAGTATGTAAGCATTTAAACTAAAATGGTTCTTCTGTTAAGATCAATTAAATCTTAATTACTTATGAAGATTATCTGAAACTACATGATACCATTTAGCTAGATTCCTTTGACTTGCATCCAGATTTAACTTTGATTTTATGGAAATGGTGAAAATAACTGCAGTGGAAAAGGTGGCAGCTGTAAGTGTTGCCTGTCTTGCATACTGCCTGAAAACATTACTATTCATTAAAATAACCTTCACTTTGTAGTAACATTCAAGCTGTAAACAGTCAACTTAGATTCTGGAGAACACACAGCACAAAAAGTAAAGAAATGTCTGTCTTTGCAAAGTAATTTGTCGAGTTGAAGATTATTGTTTTTCATCATGGTGACCCTGACTTGGCTGGCTGGGTGCATATACAGATTAAGATTAATGCAGTTATTCCTTGGCTAAGGTCTGCCTCTTTCAGGGCACATTCTCCCTAATGACATGATTGATAGGCAGTCCCAAATCCGGAGAGGAACTCATTAATCATAGCATTGACTGAATCCAATCATTTGCTTCACCTGCACAGTGATGGACAGGAAAGGATACAATTCAGGAGCTGACACTGAGATACTCCTTTGTCAGAGGGCCTCAACTTTTTCAGTGTCAGCCTCGACAAAACCTGACAAGAAATTTTTTTTTGCAACGTGTATACAGTTTCACAAACATACCTGCAAACTTATTTTATTGTAAAAAGGTCTTTAAAAAAAACAATTTACTCTAGCTAATGAATATCTCTAAGTCAAAGTAGGATTTTCTTTATTTTTTAGCAAGGCTATATGATCTTAAAGTTCCTCCCGTTTTTGAGAAGGATGTTTTGAAGCTACATGTGGAAGCAATATCCAAGTTAATGTCCAGCAGCTGGGTGTCATTTGGTTCCGTCTTCAGGTCAGCGGCACTGACTCTTAGCAGAACTAATTTTATAATCATGGCAAAATCTCAGTAATGAACTGCAGTATACAGCTGATTACACCACGGTAAATTTTATTTAGTCTTGGAAACGGGAAAACCTTGAGTTTTAAGAATACTTACATTGCAAAGTGTAGCATGATCCCAATAACAACAAGAAAATTCGTGTGGAATATATGTGTACATTGAATATCATAATTTTTTGCACTGGTATAGTTTGAAATGTTTAAATTCTTTTTGTCATCCATTATTACCGTGTAAATAATGTTCAAAATCAACAATATGTATATAGATCCTTCTAAAAGAAATGTTTTAAAACTATATCGTGCACATTCCTGGTGTGGTGATAGTAGACTCTTTTTCTGGAAGAATAATCAGGATAGTGACTTTGGCTAAGTATCTGTTACAGAAAGAAACAGGAGTGGGGCACATAGTTTTAAAAGGCAACAAGTGTCAAAGGCCGATTTAAAATACCCACTGGTAAGCACACCGCCACGAAGCACCCAGTCTATATTTAGCATAATAGGCTCTCCCTTTTGACACTTTAATTAATCTTCAATGTGTTCTACAACAGGTGTAAAGAGGATTCTACAAAAGACAAAAATACCAAAGCTATTTCAGGCATCAAAGATACTTTTTATCCACAAAGAGAAAATACAAATTATTTCTTACGTATTGTTAAAAGAAATGTTTTGTTTTCATCTCATGATTATAGCAATTTCAACAATTGCAGTAATGGGAAAATGTTTTATAGATAGGAGTATAAATGCAGTAAAGACATGTTTTAGAAGAAACGATTCAATTTTTGAAAATGCTTTCAGGTGCTTAATTCTAAGGTGCTGTTTATGTGAGCAGCAGCGGTTTGGGAAGGCTTACCTATTCCAGCGAAGTCTTTATGGATGCTTTGAATCTGAGATTTACATCAACTCTCCACACTCCATCTCCATGATTACTCTCCATCTTTACAATTCTTCACTACTGATATATATATGCTTTCTTTGTATTTAGTGCATTTATGACAATAGAGAAAAGCATGGCCTTACAAGAAGGAGATATTGCTCTTGAACTGACTGAGCAGAAAATAAACACGATGGTCCTGGATCTCTGCCACAGACCAGGTGGCAGCGAGTACCTGAGGCAAATTTATCACATCATGCAGCTCAATGAGGTAGGGAAACGGCCTTTTTACCAAGCAATTAGGTGTGTACTGGCCTGAGGCAGCGTCTGCTGGCAGCTAAGGGTTAGTCAAGGAGGTGATAATACTTCTTAAAGTCAATACCAAACTCAATATTGCATTATTAATAGAATCTATTCAGCCCCGGCTGTTCTGCATTTGTACAGAAAAAGCTTCACTGAAACAATGTAGATTTTATTTATATGGTTTAAACAATAACACGGCTCATAAACTCAGTTCAGTTCTGAATTGTAGAGACTAGAGGTGTAGTTTGGGAATTGTGTGTTTGTGACTGTTAGGCTGATGTTAAAATCTGGTATTTGTACAATGAATTTTCAGAAGAGAGACTTAGCTCTTTTCCTGCAGATATCATGCTTGTGTTGGTGAAGTTGGAGATTTCTTATTTAATCAAAAAACTTAAGAAGAATATTGGACCATATTCGGAAGCAACCAGATGAACCAAGGAAAATTCATTAATACACAGACGCTGGTCTGGTTGAACCAATGTTATGCCTTTCTATCGCCTTGCCCTCTGACTTTGCATGTTTTTGGCTGTTTTAGTGAAAATGTAAATAGCACGTTATCTCAGCTATTGAAACAAAGTTCTCTAACTTAATCAGGTTTCGAATTTGATCATATGTGTCTGAATTAGATTGTGGCATCTAATTGTGTTTATATTTGCAAATACATGAATGTAATTTTTGGAATAGTAAAAATTGTATAATGTGAATATATAGTATTTTAGTTTTATCTATATAACGTAGGCCTTTATCACCATACATTTTCAAGGAATAAATTAAATTCGACAATAGCATGTTACAACTTGATTATATAAATGTTTTGCTCACCATTAGCTATCTGAAAGTTACTTCAAGTATACCTTGTTTCCTGGATTTCATAGACCTAATCAAACAGTCAATAAACAGGTGATATAACAATGGCCTCAGAAGGATATAAGAAATTTGTAGCTATGAGATATGACCCTGTCCTTAAGGCACCAGAGCTCAGTTTGTAATTGTTACAAAGTAACACAACCTATTCACTCTTGTCAGTGATCCCTCATAGCTTGCTTACGGTTTCTATCTGGGAAACTCAGGAACCCCTCACCTTGGCAAACTGAAAGACCTCTATTGCAAAGTGATGCTCCTCATTGGGTATGTCCACCTGACCATTCTGATTGGCCAAAGTAATTGTGGCGACTACTGAGGAACAGATGTTGCAGTGTGGTCACCCCCATATCCTTAGTTAAACAGTGTTACAATAGCTCTGAGGATGGTAAAGCTGGTCTGAATTGCCAAACTGATAGAATTGTCCTATTTTTAAAAGGTACATAATATTAAAAAGCTCAACAATCAGCAATAAGTGAGATCATCCAAAATTGAATTGGCTATTTATTGGCCATCAGTTATCTAGTTATACTCTGGAAAGCCAAAGGCTGTACTTCCCTCATAGAGCTCCTATAACTCTGAGATAGTGGTTCTGAACAGGATACCATGAGATTACACTGGGGTACCACCACATTTTGCTCAGTGTTATGATTTCTCTTGTTACAACTGAGTATATTTACTGTTATAGTAATGTCTATCAGATGGGATATAGAGCTAAGTATTTGGTGGTTTACTGGGCTGAATGAAGCACGGCACTGCAACGTAAGAGGCATAATGCTAGGTGAGGCTAGAAGCAAAGAGAGACCTTTGCCTTGTAACTATGACAAAAACACAGGCAATAAGCCCAAATAACACAAGCATGACTAGGTGACTGGTATGGTACTTATGACTGCTTTTCCACTGTGAGGTACTGCTATGCTGTAAGTGACATTGCATTGTGATGTTTGCTCATTTCATGAGTAGTGTTATGAGTCTTTAGCACCTTCAAATGTGCTGCTAAATATTTCTCAATAATGTAATATAAATAGTGAAGCATTTATGGGTACAGGCCTAGGTGAGGGGAAGATTGGGTGTGCCATTCATAGAGACGAATAAGGTATCAGGGAAAATGGGGTTAAAGATGCTTTGTCTTTGAGATAAAGATAAGATGTCCAAGCAAAAATGTCTCATTATAGTTAAGGCCCTGACCATGATGTTGTGCCACACTCCTATCGACTCCAATGGGAATGGTACCAGGTTCAAGAGGCTGAAGAGACCCAGAGCTGGCCCACAAGACATGAGGTTTTATTGGGAGCTTACGTACAGGGAAGAGAGGCCAGTGGTAGTGGGCTGGGCAGGAAAACCACAGCCACTTGCAAGAGGCATGCAGTTTATACAGTATTTTCAGTTAGCACCGTCTACCTAGCAACCTCTACCTGACAACCTTCATTTAACCCAAAACAAAGGACCTCAATCCCCTGTATGGCTCTAGTACTGCGGGATGGGCCAGGGGCTTAGAGGTTCCTCATAGATAAAGAATGGATCTCGGGTTGGCCCCTCCCAGATTCCTTAGCTTAGAACTCTGAAAACACATTCAAGTGCATCTGCCATACAGGGTCATTCTCAGGGTGTCATCAAGTAATCACTGTCAGGTGCATCTACCATACACATGGGCACAAATGAGACCAGACATGCATACAGATTTGGTCTATATGAGTGTGGTAGTTGAAGTCATCAGACTGACAGAGCTCTTCAGTGAAGAGAAATGGAGAAATGATGAATCGAGGAATAAGCTTTGATGTAAATGCACAGGGAAGGTGTTCAAGAAAGAATGGAAATCTAAAGATATGGCCCAATTAGTGGTAAATCTGATTAAGCAGGGTCACAGTTAAAGAATCTGAGGTTTTTAACAAGGGTTAGTGGTAACTGTCAGCGCAGTACCTAGAAAGATCAACAAAGGAGAAAACTCCATTTTTTTCACAATTTGCCACAGAACAGTTTCTCTTTTTCGAATAGTGGAAACAGTCAAAATGTAGTTACATAAGGTGAAATCAGTTAAGACAGATTGTTGTTAGTCAAAACAAAGCATTTTTGTCAATGAAGAAAGTATTCCTTTTAAAAATTTTATTTGCGTAAATCATAATGGAGAAAAGTTTTGTTTCTGTTCAATAATCTAAATCTAGGCATAAAACTATTTTCTGATGGCTTTATCATTAACAATATTTAGTAAGAGTCCATGCGTGACCCTCTATCAGACGCTAAAGAATTAATCTTTCTACAAATATATGCTCTACAAGAGGGGTCCCCAACCCCTGGTCCACAGACCTCTACCAGTCCGTAGCCTATTAGGAACTGGGCTGTACAGCAGGAGGTGAGTGGCGGGATAGTGAGCATTACCACCTGAGCTCCGCCTATGGCCATATCAGCAGCCGCATTAGATTCTCATAGGAGCATGAACCCTATTGTGAACTGTGTATTTGAGGGATTTAGGTTGTGTGTTCCTTATGAGAACCTAATGCCTGATGATCTGAGGTGGAACAGTTTCATCCCAAAACCATATTCATCCCCCTCCCCGGTCCATGTCCATGGAAAAATTGTCTTCCACGAAACTGGTCCCTGGTGCCGAAAAGATTGGGGACTGCTGCTCTATAACAAGTAAGTTCAAGAAATGACTATGATTGTTAACTTCAGCAAAATTCTTTCAATTTTTAGGGTTTATAATCTAAAATTTGCCTCTCATGATAAACACAGTGGGCATTCCTAAAGTTATAGAGGCACAGAAAAAAGCACAGTGAACTGAGGCCAGAAATGTGACTCCTCACCACAGCTGTACCTCTCACCCCTGTGTGATCTCAGGATTGTCCCCTGACCTTTCAGTGCCAACCATTGAGTGTGGCATTGGGCTAGAGATTCCCTGTGCCTATGGATTTCCAGGGAATTCTTCTTCTGTTTTTTTTTTTTTTTTTTTTTTTTTTTTTTTTTTTTTTTGAGACGGAGACTTTCTGTGGCCCAGGCTGGAGTACAGTGGTGTGATCTCTACCTCCTGGGTTCAAGTGATTCTCTTGCCTCAGCCTCCTGAGTAGCTGGGATTACAGGTCCCCGCCACCACACTCAGCTAATTTTTGTATTTTTATTAGAGATGGGGTTTCACCATATTGGCCAGGCTGGTCTGGAACTCCCAACCTCAGGTGATCTGCCCACCTCGGTCTCCCAAAGTGCTGGGATTACAGGTGTGAATCACTGCATCCAGCCAGGAATGCTCATTAACAGGCAAGTTCTGATTCAATAGGGTCCAAGAGTCTGCTTTTCTAACAAGCTCCCAGGTGAGGCTTAACTCAGCTGATCCAGTGCCCCAGACTTTGAGTAGCACAGGTTTTCTAAATGATGTCTGAATACCTTTTTGGCTCTAACATTCTGAACGTCATCCTAACCCTAACCTCGAAGAAAAAAAATTACCTTGTGACACATGAAACATCACAAGAACATTTATATTTTTAAAAATCTATTAGATGACTTATTTATTAATAGTAAGCATTTATTAGTTGATGGGGACTTTTAGTCATTTTAATTTGTCATCTTCCAGAAAAAGTTCCATAAAATACATTAGGATTGTTCACCTTATTTATTTATTGGTGGAAAATTAGGTGTAATGTTGTAGATTGGCTTTTTTTGCCCAGGCCTGCATTGGCAGTTGGGGGCTTATGATGACATATTTTGAGTTTCTCTCAAACCTTGATATTTTTCACTCCATGGGATGGAAATAGAGTTTAGGAGCTTGCATTATAATTAATTCCGTGTTGAATGAGACTGCTTGCAGTAAAATATCAGAGTACTCAATGCTCTGCTGAGCCTGGAGTAGTTAACAACTACACTTAATGAATGGATGAGCAACCTTGTACTATGAATAATCATGCAGCTGAGTTAAGTGTTGGTAACCAGACACGTTAATATGTGAACCGGTGGCAAGACAATGCCTGTTAAAAAGGTCTGATACATCAAATATATATTCATTATATACGAGTTTGGTCAATGGTTTCCTAATCTATACTACATATTAGGTAAACCTGTTTTTGATGGGTTTATTGCAATGCTGATTGGTACTTCACTATGTATCTTCTGAAAATGTATTCTTCCCTGAGGCAAGTAATACACTGTAATCTAGCAAATGTGCTGAAAGGATAAATTTGGATATTGATCAGTTCATTTTTACAGAGACTGTCTGCTTCTCACCGTCACAACTTGTAATTTCTTTTCTTTGAAGGAATATTTAAAAGAACAGCTGTTTTCTATGAATAGTTCAGAGGAAAAGCCATTACCCATTCGACCTTTAAAGGCGACCTTGAGGAGTATAGAAGATCAGCCTTCTGCCTTTAACCCTTTCCATGTGTATAAGGTGTTTAGTGAAAACATGCTAGATCAGGTATGTGGAAATTAAATGGTAAAT
The DNA here is from genome assembly GCF_001698545.2 of Rhinopithecus bieti. Classification (NCBI taxonomy): domain Eukaryota; kingdom Metazoa; phylum Chordata; class Mammalia; order Primates; family Cercopithecidae; genus Rhinopithecus; species Rhinopithecus bieti. Next base: position 629,225 of record NW_016807086.1, read on the forward strand.
TTAATTTAAATGTGTGGTTTCTTTACCCAAGTAAGAAAATTGCTTTGTGTTTGAATATTTACTCATAAGCTTTTTTTTGCTAGGAAGCAAAAGGCCTTGTTCTTACTTACATGGTCTGTACAAATTGACTTTTAAAAGTTATTTAACCTTTTTTCTATTTGTCAAAGTGATTCATATGTTTGGTCTGTAAAACTTAGCTTTTGGCTGATCAGTTTATCATGGGCAGAGGGAACATCTGTTAGGCTGTGTCTACAGAGGGCTGAAGAACCAGGCATTTTTTAACATTCCTTTCCTCCTTTGTCACCCCCATCCCCCAAAACACACACTTACAAAATACCTTGCAACCTTTATGAATGTATCAGACAAATTAGAAAATAGTTAAAATTAATTATAAATAGAGCACTGAGCTCCTACTTTAAGTGGTATGGGGTAAATTTGCTTTTTATAACCACAGACACATTCCCAAATTTAAAACGAATTTGTTAATGATCTTAAAGCCAGGCTATTTGGAATAAAGTCAATATGATAAACACCACACATTTTTTAAATGTCAGATTATGCCATTATCTAAGCTGCATGTTTCAGTAGTTACACTGAAAAGATCATCTTTCTGCCGAAGTATTTGAAATCTAAAGTTGCTTTTGCTTTGTTCATTCTTCTGGTGGCTTTTTCCAGAAACCTCTTGACAGACAATTTGAACTAACAGGGCAGAAGAGAAGGATTGCTTGACCTAGAGCTCTGATGAAAATAAGAATTAAAACAATGACCTAATTCAGCATGCAGATAATATTTTTACCATGACTGTTACAGCTCTAGTCTACACTCATCAATACTGCAGTAGAGTAAGACCTTCAAATGCTGACAACCCAGGGCAGAATTCTGCTGCTCTATGATAGGATTGTAGTGCTCAATTAATCAGCAGGTGACAGGGGATAGCTCTTGTTGGATTTTAAACGTCAGTCTGGACTCTCGTTTTCAAAACTATTTCATTCTAAGGAGCATAAGCATTTATAATACTTTAAATATAGTAAGTTTGAGTTTATTGGCTGCTTTTCTGTGTTGTGCATTAGATTGCTCCAAACCATAAATAATCATTATAGCCGTTAAATTTTCCCTACTTCATTTAAATAAATGGCATATTTTATTGAGTTCTGAATTATGAGATTATTTTCACAGTAATTTTCTCCATAGTCCGTTGTGAAATTTCTATTAATGAGAAGAATCATTTATATAATTTACACTTACAGATCCTCATCATCTTCCCTTTAAAGCATTTTCTTAACCAAAAAGATAACACTAATATCATACTCTAATTAAGCTGTATCTTATAATTTGATTCTTAGCACTTCCAAGTTTGTTTTTTAATCAAACTTTTGGTTGCTGAAAAGAAAATCAAACTATAAATTGATATGATGTCTGAAAAAGTTCCCAATTATTTTTCTTTGCTTTTCAAACAGTCTCCTTCTCAGAGAAACTTGTTGGGCAAATGCCATTAACACTTGGAAGAATAACGACTCAAGAAATTGATTTATATTTTTATAAATAATGACTACATCCCCAAATGGATTTATAAATTAATTGCTATCTTATTGGAATAAAAACCTTCTTCTGTGGACATGATTGATGTTATCTGTCTAAGTCCTTGTTCTGGACCCCCCTCCTTCTTAGTTAGTCTACACAGCTGGAGCTTTAATTTACTGATCATACTAACACTGATTAATAACTAACAATAGTGTCTTCTCATTTATCAACAGTCAGCCACCACAAAATGGAAGTGGAATTGGGCAAAGTTGCTGCCAAATTATCTGCGACTGGATAAGATGACCTTCGGTGTGCTGCTCAAAAACAGGTAATAAAATTGGGGATCTTGGGGGTCTAGTTGAAGGACAAGGTTGTCTGTGTATATGTGTGTGTGCATACACATACACAGATATTACTAGTGTACTTTTGGGAAAAGTGAAAACATTTTATCAGCAGGGGAATCTCTTTTATTTTCTTCCTTTCCAGCCTCCCATCTTTTAAAAATATGACTAATGATAGGAGTATACTCTCTAAATACCGTTCTCTATAGTGAAAATTTGTAAAAGGCGGTAACATTAATTTCAGAGATGAAATTAGTGGATTTTAGTCTGAATTTTAAATATTTTTGACTGTGTATATTTAATAGTTCACTATTGTAAAGACCAAAAGTTATTGACTTGAAAGTCATTATAATATTACACCTTGTTTACAACAACTTAATGAATGCATATAAAATGCCAAGCCAAATCAACTAATCAGGAAAACATGGGAGTAAAACTGTCATGATTGAATTTTTCACTTTTCAGCCAGTTATGTTGGCACCGTCTTAATATAGCCACAGTAGCATATTATTTTGTACAAAGATACACACACACATACACACACACACAGACACCAGTATAATCCAATGAAATGATAATGTGATTTCAGCCTAGGAAACAACATGTAATTTATTTTGCACAAAAGTATGAACATTTTGTTTTGGATCAATTAACATGGTTTTAAAAAATACTTAAAGTTTCAGTAAAACTATAAGGTGTAAACTTTAAAATTTGGATTTTAATCAAGTATAATACATTTTGAAATAAGATATATTTTATGATATTCCTTTTATTGTTCGAGTCATCTGTGTGCTTATAGCTAAGTTTGAGACTTATCGTCTATATGATCTTTGTGACATAGAATGTATTTCCATGTCTTTTTGCAAAAATATTATCTTTTTTTTGAAAGAAAATAATGGCAATAACCGAGTAGAATTGTCAAATCATTCTTGAGAAATCTGGATGAATATAAGAAAATATCCTAAGAGAGAGATTGCAGTATTTCCCAGAAGGAAGTTATAGAGGCAGCTTTACTGCCAATAAAAGCTATAGCTTAGATGTGAGGTCCCAATGGTATTTATAATATTTCACCACTGAATTAAGCTCACCCACCCATTATAGACAAAGTTCAACAACACAGAAGCTTACTGATCAAGGCCAGAGCCTTTCCCCAGCAAGCTTACCACCTGGCTGGCAGCAGTCCAGATGTACCCAATCCTTTTTTTTTTTTTTTTTGCTGAGACAGAGTCTCACTCTGTCGCCCAGGCTAGAGTGCAGTGGCCGGATCTCAGCTCACTGCAAGCTCCGCCTCCTGAGTTTACCCCATTCACCTGCCTCAGCCTCCCAAGTAGCTGGGACTATAGGCGCCTGCCACCCGCCCGGCTAGTTTTTTTTTTTTTTTTTTGTATTTTTTAGTAGAGACAGATGTACCCTATTCTTACACAAGTCCCCAGAGGTTCATCTGTACTGTCCCAGAGATATTTGGAGAGGTGAGAGGAGGGGTTGGTGGAGGAGAGGCCAGATCCTCTGCTGAATCTATAGTGACATGATGTTTATACAATATTAAATGTCTGTCTGGAAACAAACTAGGAAAGATAAGTAATTATTTTTCTATTTGGAAAGTTTTGAGTTTATGTAGATTAACTGTATTATATTTTACTAAATTTATTTTCAGTCATGAATTACTGCTTCCAATCCACTAAATGGTCCTCTAGGGACAACACAGCCTTCAAAACTTACTGCGTTTGCTTTTTATAATATTCACCTCTAAGTGAATTTGTGTTTTACGCAGAATTGCATATTTTTGTTTTTGTCTAAGGACTTTGGATCACTAGCTATTAAAGTGTATTTTCTTGAGATCTGTGCAGGAGTGGGTGGGAGAAAAGAACTCGTACAAATTTAGTCAGAAATAACAGGTCAAAACAGTTCTGTTGGAAAAGGGTCATGAATTTTTAATAGAAACAGCTAGAATCTCATCTTAATAAGAACCTTAGACTTTTAAAGAATGGTATGAAAATCATTCTACTGCAAAGCTACCACACACAAGCTATGATGAACCTAACTGATCCACCTTAGAAGCATTAAAGACACCTGAGGGTTTTCAATCTTTTCTATCACTCTCCCATTTATTTTAAGAATATTATTTATGAGTTTTGTTTAATATTGAACTGGTAAGGAAATTGTTAGTTTCTCAGTGACACCCTCTTGTCTCTCTTTTTTGAACTTACCTGAAAATGCTGATTTTTTAAAGAGTACATTTAATTGTTGACAACATGGTTATCTGAAAGATACATACTTGAAAATTAGACCATAGAAATTTGAGCTTTTAAAATGAGTTATATATGCTATCCAACACCTGCAAACTATGGTATTCGGGGTTAGGTGTAACCAAAGGAAAGAATTCAGAGCAGTTCAGCTGAATATGCTCAGTTTTTTCCTCCCAAATTCACCAATTAAATGAGTCACTTGTTCTCTTTTTGCTCCTTTCATTGGTAATATATTTGTATTAGTCTACCTCTATACTATGTTCTAGTGTATGTATGGGACTGTGAATGATGTCTGAGGACATAATATTACAAAGAAAAGTGAACTGAAATATACAAGTATGAAAAAAGTTGAAGAGAAGGGAGAAGAATCCTTTCTATTCACCTTAAATTCATTTGTGCCTTGTCTTCAACATTCATATAATAAGCAGGCCATCTGTGGAATTACTCTCCCCATACGCCTAGAGTGCACTAGACCTCCCTCACCCCCTAAATAAGATGGAGACTGGAAAGCAGGATTCCTGGGTTCTCAGGCACTTACCTTTGACTTTAGATTTCCTTATCTTTAAAATAAAATAATAATAATTGTAAAGCTGCTTCATGGAGACTGTTGACACAGTCAAAAGTGCTAAAGTATTTGGAAGTGTTTTTGAAAGCTGATAACACAATGCAGTCATCCCTCAGTATTCATTAAGGATTGGTCCCAAGACCCCCTCAGATACTAAATTCTGCAGATGCCAAGTCCCTGATATAAAATTCTGTCATATTTGCAAATAACCTATGCATATCTGCCCATGTACTTTAAATCATCTCTACATTACTTTCAATACCTAATGCAATTCTCACATATCACTGCGTTTGTGTGGATTCAATGTAATACTCAGCATGCAACAAATTCAAGTTTTGCTTTTTGGAACCCAGTGGAACTTTTTTCCCCAAATATTTTCTATCTGAGGTTGACTGAATTCATGGATGCAAACCCCACAGACACAGAGGCACCACTGTACATGTTCAAAAAAGTAGTAACACAGCAGTGGTTTTGGTGTCTAGTCAGGTAAGGAAACTATAAAGTCCATTAAGGATTAGTAGGAAGTTGTTGTAAGATCGAACACTCAGAACACCCAGGTTATGTGGACTCCAGGCCTAAACCAATAGTGAGGATCAGAAAAATTATCAGATCAGAAACCAGGCAACAGGCCCACAGGTCTGGAAGACAAACAGAAAATGAGCGAGAATGAAGGTCAAAAAGCCAAGTGAACCACTCAGGTAATAAAGACCCAGGAGATAAAGACTTCAGGGGCAGCTCAGACACATGAAAGAGGAGATCTGTAGGGCCACAACAATGTCTATATCTGAGTCAGTTCTGGCCTTTGTTCCACAGGCTGGTTCTGGGCTGACTCCAAAGGCAGAACAAATCTTGGAGCAGCTGCCTGAGTCCTTGGCAAAAATGTGTTCTTCACTCACTGTCTGGCCTCATCTCAAAACACCTCCTTCCGACTCATGATGCTCTAAATAGAATTCTTTCTTTAAGTTCTTTGGATTCTCTAAACGCTTTCCCGCTTCAGGGTCTTGGTACTTGCAGTTCCCTCAGCTCTTCACATGGCTGGTGCCATCTTGTCCATCTGAGACAAATGTTACCTCCTGAGGAGACTTTTCTATTTCAACCATCTAAAGGGACCCTCCAGGCTACCCTAGCATTCTACTCTACTGTGTTTTCTTGAGTTATTGTTAACTGAAATATTTGTTTCTGTTTATTTATTGTCTTTTAATTTTACCCTCTGTGGTAGAATGTAAACTCCGTAAGAATAGCACCTTGTTTGCCTTATCGTGGTGGTGTCTTCAGTACCTAGAACAGCCCTTGGGCACACAGCAGGCTCTAAGTAATGTGTGTTGAATTAATTAATAAACAAATGAAGAATAAGAATGCAGAGAAAAAGCTCCTGACAGGTGAGCACAGGGTAGGTATTCTTATATGATGTTTGATTAATAGACATGTAGGTATTATAAGAATATTTGCTGGAAAATCTGAAGTAAAAAAGTATCTGTATGCATATTCATTCTCTTCATTTTCCAAATTTGGGTGAAAGTCAGGTTATTTAAGCTCTGTATGTTTAAAATGTCTGTTGTAATAGCCACAAAAAGAACAAAATATTGGCGGGGCACAGAGGCTCACACCTGTAATCCCAGCACTTTGGGAGGCCGAGGTGGGCGGATCACGAGGTCAGCAGATCGAGACCATCCTGGCTAATACGGTGAAACCCTGTCTTTGCTAAAAATACAAGAAATTAGCTGGGCGTGGTGACGGGCATCATAGTCCCAGCTACTCGGAAGGCTGAAGCAGGAGAATGGCGTGAGCCTGGGAGGCGGAGCTTGCAGTGAGCCGAGATCGCGCCACTGCACTCCAGCCTGGGCGACAGCGCGAGATTCCGTCTTAAAAAAATAACAATAATTAATAAAAGAATAAAATACCTAGGAATACAGCTAACCAGCAAGGTGGAACATCTCTACAACAAGAATTACAATACAAAGTACTGCTCAAAGAAATCAGAGATGAAAAAAAGCAAATGGAAATATTCCATGCTCATGGATAGGAATAATCAATATTGTTAAAATGGCCATACTGCCCAAAGTAATTTACACATTCAATACTATTCCTATCAAATTACCAATAACGTTCTTCACAGAATTAGTTATTTTAAAATTAATGTGGAACCAAAAAAGAGCCCGAATAGCAAAGGCAATCCTAAGCAAAAAGAACAAAGCTGGAAGTATCATGTTATCTGACTTCAAGTTATACTACAAGGTTACTGTAACCAAAATAGCATGATATGGTACAGAAACAGACCCACAGACCAATGGAACAGAATAGTGAGCCTAGAAATAATGCCGCAGAGCTACAACCATCTAATCTTCAAAGTTCTCAAAAACAAACAATGGGTAAAGAATTCCCTATTCAATAAATGGTGCTAACAGGCAAGCCATATGCAAAAGATTGAAACTAGACTCCTTCCTTAGACCATATACAAAAATCAATTCAAGATTAATTAAAGACTTGAATGTAAAACCTAAAACTACAAAAATCCTGGAAAATAACCTAGGATATACCATCCAGGACCTAGGCCTTGGCAAAGATTTCACGATGAAGATGCAAAAGCAATTGAAACAAAAACAAAAATGACAAATGGGATCTAATTAAACAAAAGAGCTTCTGCACAGCAAAAGAAACTATCATCAGAGTAAACAGACAACTTACAGAATGGGAGAAAATACTTGCAAACTATGCATCCGACAAAGGTCTAATATCCACCATCTATAAGGAACTTAAATCAACAAGCAAAAAGCAAACAACCCCGTTAAAAAGTGGGCAAAGGACATAAACAGACACTTTTCAAAGACATACACATGATCAACAAACATATGAAAACAAGCTCAATATCACTAAATATTAGAGAAATGCAAATCAAAGCCACAATGAGATAGCATCTCACACCAGTCAGAATTACTATTAATAAAAAGTCAAAAAATAACATGCTGGCAAGATTATGAAGAAAAGGGAATGCTTATACACTGCTGGTGGGCAAATAAATTAGTTCAGCCCTTGTGGAAAGCAGTGTAGCAATTTCTCAAAGAACTTAAAACAGAATTACCATTCAGTTCAGCAATCCCATTACTGGGTTTATACCCAAAGGAATAGAAATCATTCTACAATAAAGACATATGCATATGTATCTTCATTGAAGCACTATTCACAATAGTTAAAGACATGGAATCAACCTAAATGCCCATCAATGGTAGACAGTATAAAGAAAATGTGACATAAATACTCTACAGAATACTACATAGCCATAAAAAAGAATAAGATCATGTCATTTGCAGGGATGTGGATGGAGCTGGAGACCGTTATCCTAAGCAGACTAATGCAGGAACAGAAAACCAAATACTGCATGTTCTCACATATAAGTGGGAGCTAAACACTGAGAACACACAGACACAAAGACGGGATTAACAGACTCTGGGGCTTACTTGAGGGTAGGGAGTGGGGGCAGGGAGAAGATCAAAAAGCTACCTGTCAGGTGCTATGCTTATTACCTGGGTGATGAAATAATCTGTACACCAAACTCCTGTGACTCTCAATTTATCTATATGACAAACCTGCACATGTAACCCTGAACCTAAAATAAAAGTTAAATAAATAAATAAAATACCCATTGTTATTATTGTTATGTAAATTTGGCTCAGATTAAAATAACAGAAAGCTGGTCTTTATTTTTAGTTAATTGATCCAATTCAAGTCATAACCTCGTCAGTAACAAACTCTGTTTTATACTCCATGACTTATACATCTTTTGACATTTGGGTGACAGAGTCTGTGTTTGTTAAATGATACGAAAAATGCAAGTTGGAAACTTTAAGGTGGAGTTAGCTGATAACAGTATCCAATGAAGCCTTTGTAAATTAATTATGAGTAATTATTTTGAGGCATTTGAAGAAGTGTATAGTAGCTGAGACCTCAGAAAACAGATCCTGAATATATACTAATAATATATGTGTTTCAATTTAGAAAGTTTGCTATTGTGAAAAATAAAGACTCCCTAGAGTTTCAGAAAATCAACATATATATCAGTTCTACACCTTTACTTTTGATGCTATCTAAGAATAAGTACAGTGATTGTACATTGATCTTTTGAAATAATAAAGGTTCTTTTCATAGTTTCTTACTATTAGTTTTTTGCTTTTGTTCTCACCCACTTTAAAATAAATCCAGACTAGAGAATGAGATGGTGATTGCATTTGCAGGAGAGTGGACCGAAAGGAGCACTCCCTTCCCTCATTCATGGCGAAGCTCCAGATTGCCATTTTAATATTGTTTTCTTTGTCACTGGAACAAATTTATGTTGCTTCTTTTCTCTTTACCTTATTTATTCCAAACTAATTCCCAAGAACTGTGGTGTTGAAAATAATCTGTGAATACAGTGCAGTGCTGTGCTATTTTAACCATCTAAATATACTGCATATGAGTTTGGCTTTGAGTTGAGCAAACACAATTAAATATGATGGCAGGAACAGCAGAAGGGGTGGTGGAGGCAGATTTCTGGCTGTCACTTTGGGGCCTGTCCAGGTGGACAATAACCATACATCTGAGAGGAAACAGAGATTAGAAAACATGTTTTAAAAGAGGCATTGATCTGTGGAGTTGATTGTTTGCTTTTAATGATAATAATTATTAAAGTACCTTTACCCTATATCAGATTACAATGTGTGCCCTGTGGTGTGTAGAGAGCAGAAAATATTGTCTCTGGCCTCAAACTGCACACACTGCACTCTCAAATGACTGTTCTCAGGCAGTGCTACCATTAGCACAATGTTTATAGTTGCTCACAGCAGTAAATTCCTGGTGCAGCAGCACGCGGCCTGGTTATGGAGAAGTGGGTTTAAGAAAAAGGAGAAGTTGCCGGGCGCGGTGGCTCAAGCCTGTAATCCCAGCACTTTGGGAGGCCGAGACGGGCGGATCACAAGGTCAGGAGATCGAGACCATCCTGGCTAACACGGTGAAACACCGTCTCTACTAAAACTACAAAAAACTAGCCGGGCGAGGTGGCGGCGCCTGTAGTCCCAGCTACCCGGGAGGCTGAGGCAGGAGAATGGCGTGAACCCGGGAGGCGGAGCTTGCAGTGAGCTGAGATCCGGCCACAGCACTCCAGCCTGGGTGACAGAGCGAGACTCTGTCTCAAAAAAAAAAAAAAAAAGAAAAGGAGAAGTTGATTTTATGAGTACACACCTGTTAGTCATTACATACGTACGCCATGCCATTCAAATTTGGTGGGTTTTTTCATGCTCCCGTGCCCTAGAAAATTGTTTTCTTCCTTCCTCCACCAAAAGACCTCAGACTGAGTGACTCTCTTCCCATCTTCACTATATCTTCTCAAACAAGAGAAAGCTTTTCTCTTATCCTGAAATCTACAGCAGCATGGTTTTTTCTTTTTTTTTTTTTCTTTTTTGCAGAGATTGTCTAACATGTATTTAAAATGTGTAAGTTTAACAATCTGATCCTCAGAATTTCTAGGGCTAAGCGAATTGGTACGTGAACCAAACAAACTCATACATGTGTATTATTTCCTGATGGGTGACTTGTATGTCTGTTGCCCTTTATGGTATATAAAGCACTTTCACACTAATCTCCTTTGACTCTCACTACAACCATGTAACAAGTGACAGGTACTCTTGAGGTTGCAGAACATTAAATAACATGCCCAAGGTCACGGACATTACATGACAGCTCAAAAGAGCCCCAAGATGAAGGCTTCTGGTTTTGTATCTACTATAGTATCTGCTACTTTGTCTATTAATATATACCATTCTTCTGGTCAATTTTTTAATTAGCTGCATATTTACTGTAATAATACTGATGATAATGAAGATAGCAAACATACAGAGTGTTTGCCATATGGCTGGCATAATTTAAGTGATTTATATACACATATTTAACTGTAAATCCTTATAATAACCTTACCAAGTAGGCATCATATTATTACTTTCCTGATTAGGACACTAAAGCACAGAGGAACAGAGCTCTAAGTGATGGTGCTCAGATTTTGGCTCAAGGCCATGTTCTTAATCACTTCCCTCTAGGGCTTCTGCAGAGTTTTTATAATGCTTTGCTTACTTTCCTCATTCAACATTTTTGAACATCTATTAAATGAAAGGCATTTATTTAGAATAAAGTAACAATAATCTAGGGATATCCCAATATCCTTCAAAGGACCCCTAAGTGCTACTCTGCAAAATTTTTAATCCACTTTGAATTTTCACTGCGGTTGTCTCCCCCATTCAAGTTCCCAAATCTCTCCTGCTGACTTTCCACCATCTACCTTACCAGGAAGAGTAAAGCCATCTCATGTGAAACTCCCAACTTTCCTTCCTAAACCTCAATTTTGTTTTATCATCTCCAATCCTTTGCCCGTTATCTCTAGCCTTGGAGAAAGAGCCCTCTTCTAGTTAAAATTTGAGAAATTGACTATGGATTGAGCTAAAACATTTGGACATTAACCTGTAGACTTGAGGGAATCATCAGAGCCTTTAAGCCAAGGAGTGACAGAAACAGAGAGCTACTTTAGCACATTAATAACACCTAGAGTGGAGGGACGGAGGCAGGGTCAGGTTAGAGATTGTGGCTAGAGATTGAGGAAGAGATTATACAACACAAATACAAAAGAAACTTCCAGGGAAGTTTAGGGACTCAGAAAAATCTATTTTTGGCCGGGGGTGGTGGCTCATACTTGTAATCCCAGAGCTTTGGGAGGCCAAGGCGGGTGGATCATGAGGTCAGGAGATCGAGATCATCCTGGGTAACACGGTGAAACCCCGTCTCTACTAAAAATACAAAAAGTTACCCGGGTGTAGTGGCACGTGCCTGTAGTCCCAGCTACTCGGGAGGCTGAGGTAGGAGAATCACTTGAACCTGGGAGGTGGAGGCTGCAGTGAGCCAAGGTCGTGCCACTGCACTGCAGCCTGGGTGACACAGCGAGACGTTGTCTAAAAAAAGAAAGAAAGAAAGAAAATAAAAATCTATTTTTAACAATATTTCCTCTCTGGAGACAGTGTGATTTGGATATTCTTAAGGTAGAAAGGTGCTATGCTTACCTTTTCTTCAGAAAGTGTCAGTTCAGATCCTCTAAGAAGCAGATGCCAAGATGGAATTCAAGGTGCAAGAGGATTTTAGGAGAGAGATGTACATGAAGGATGAAAAGGAGGAAGTAGGAATAGGCAGGGAAGGCTTCAGACTGAACTCAACCTCAGACTGAGTTGCTGATCTGATACCTGTGAAACATGAGGGAGGAGGAGGATTGGGGAGGAAGAGTCTCAGACAGTGGAGTTTTGACAAGATCAAGAGAGATGCCTGGAGCTAAAGTCACCCACTAGAAAATTCCCATGCCTTGTAGGAATGGACTAGCACTAGTACCTACCCCTTGCTCAGACACTGGCTATAAACAGCTTGGTAGAAGCATGACCTCAGCACAAATACCATGATAGATACAGAGGAATGACAGCTGGGGCCATTAGTCAACTATGCTAACAAGAGAAGATTTGAGTGATACAATTCTGTGGCTACCACAGCAAGGACAGAAAGAGTAAGTCTCTTACCTATGGGGAGATTATATGGATATGTGCTATATATGTTAACAGGAATAAAATATAAATAAAAGTATACATTACTTTAGTGAAGTAGAAAACAGGCAACCTAAATAAATATGTTAAATGCTATTGACAGAAATGCACAACAGGCAACATTTTGATGAAAGAAAGGTATAATAATTTTCTCAAAAGCAGCCATGGGAGAATTTTTGCTTGTCAAATTGAACCAAAATTCACTTTGTAATGAATTTTCCACTACCTAATTATGCATTCACATACTGGCACTTTTGGGTTCTTGCACTGGATCAAAAACTATTTTAAAACTTGCTTATATTAGAGTACATTCTTTTTTTCAATGACTATTCCCCTGTCAGATACTATTCAGACCCAAAAGCCTCTGTGATTTTTTTTGCAAAAAGTTTTAGCATATTTTCCACCAGGAGTAGCTATCATAGGCCCATTGATTCAGTTTGATTGAAGATGAAGAGAGAATTGGCTTCTGTAAGGTATATTGATCACTATTGGATATCTGTTTGTTTATGATGCTATATCAACATGACAGGAAATTTTCTCTTTGAAGATATTTTTACTGTGACAATTATGAGAGAATTTTTAAAATCTAAATATAGTTATATATTATAATAACAAAACTGAGTGACAACTAGTAATATTCTTCATTTTATGTAGTAACATTTATAATTGACATGATTTGACTGTGTCCTTACCCAAATCTCATCTTGAATTTTAGTTCCCATGAGAGGGACCCAGTGGGAGGTAGTTGAATCATGGGAGTAGTTTCCCCTATGCTATTCTCATGATAGTAAGTTCTTATGAGATCTGACGGTTTTAGAAGGGGCTTCCTCCTCTCCTCAGATCTCATTCTCTCACCTGCCGCCATGTAAAGAAGGATGTGTTTGCTTCACATTCCACCAAGATTGTAAGTTTCCTGGGGTTTCCACAGCCATGCTGAACTGTGAGTCAGTTAAACCTCTTTCCTTTATAAATTTTCTTTCCTTTATTAAAAAAAAAAAAAAAAAAA
>NW_016807086.1:642701-644795 GCF_001698545.2 Rhinopithecus bieti
AAAAAAAAAAAAAAAAAAAAAGGTTTTCTCCTTTATAAAAAACCTCTTTCCTTTAGAAATACCCAGTCTTGGGTATTTCTTCATAGCAGCATGAGAAGGAACTAATACAGTAAATTGGTACCAAGGGAGGGGTGGGGCACTGCTATAAGTGTACCCAAGAATGTGGAAGTGACTATGGAACTTGGTAACAGGCAGACATTGGAACAGTTTAGAGGATTCAGAAGAAGATAGGAAAATGTGGAAGAGTTTGGAACTTCCTGAGACTTGGAGGGCTCAGAAGACAGGAAGACGTGAGAAAGTTTTGAACTTCCTAGAAACTTGTTGAAAGGCTATGACCAAAATGCTAATAGTGATACGGACAATGAAGTGGAGGCTGAGGTGGTCTAAGATGGAGATGAGGAACTTGTTGAAAACTGGAGCAAACTGGACTCTTGCTATGTGTTAGCAAAGAGACTGGCGGCTTTTTCCCCTGCCCTAGAGATCTGTGGAACTTTGAACTTAAGAGCAATGATTTAGGGTATCTGGCGGATAAAATTTCTAAGTGGCAAAGCGTTCAAACGGAGGCAGAACATAAAGGTTTGGAAAATTTGCAGACTGACGATGCAATAGAAAAGAAAACCCCATTTTCTGGGGAGAAATTTAAGCCCGCTGCAGAAATTTGCATAAGTAACGAGGATCTGAATGTTAATCACCAAACAATGAAGAAAATGTATCCAAAGCATGTCAGAGACCTTCATGGCAGCTCCTCCCATTATGAGCCTGGAACCTAGAAGGGAAAAATGCTTTGTGGCCTGGGCCCAGGACCCCCTGCTCTGTGCAGCCCTGAGACATGGTGCCCTGCATCCCAGATGCTTCAGCTCCAGCCTTAGATAAAAGGGGCCAAGGTACAGCTCAGGCCATTCCTTCAGAGGGGGCAAGCCCAAACCTTGGCAGCTTCCATGTGGTTTGGTACTGTGGGTGCACATAAGACAAGAATTGAAGTTTGGAAACCTCCACCTAGATTTCAGAGGATGTATGGAAATGCCTGGATGTCAGGCAGAAGTTTGATGCAGGGGCAAAGTCCTCATGGAGAACCTCTGCTACGGCAGTACAGAAGAGAAATGTGGGGTTGGACCTCCCACACAGAGTACCCACTGGGGCACTGCCTAGTAGACCTGTGAGAAGAAGGCCTCCATCCTCCAGACCCCAGAATAGTAGATCCACTGATAGCTTGCACCACACACCTGGAAAAGCTGCAGGCACTCAGCACCAGCCTATGAAAGCAGCCAGGAGGCGGGCTATATCCTTCAAACCCACAGAGGCAGAGCTACCCAAGGCCATGGGAGCCCACTTCTTGCATCAGCATGACTTGAATGTGAGACATGGAGTCAAAGGAGATCATTTTGGAACTTCAAGGTTTAATAACTTCCCTATTGGATTTTGGACTTGTGTGGGGAATATACTTACTTTGTTTTGGACAATTCCCTCATTTAGAACAGGTGTATTTACCCAATGCCTGTACCCCCATTGTATCTAGGAAGTAACCAACTTCCTTTTGATTTTATAGGTTCATAGGCAGAGGGACTTGCCTTGTTTCAGATGAGACTTTGGACTTGGACTTTTGGGTTAATGTTGGAGTGAGTTAAGACTTTGGTGGACTGTTGGGAAGGCATGATTGTGTTTTGAAATGTGAGGACATGAGATTTTGGAGGGCCCAGGGGCAGAATGATATGGTTTGGCTATGTGTCCATTCCAAATCTCATCTTGAATTTTAGTTTCCATAATTCCCCCGTGCTGTGGGAGGGACTCGGTAGGAGGTAACTCTATCATGGGGGTGGTTTCCCCCATAGTGTTCTAGTGATAGTGAGTGAGTTCTCATGAGATCTGATGGTTTAATAAGGGGCTTCTCTGCTTGCTCGGCTCTCATTATTCTCTCTTCTGCTGCCTTTAAAGAAGGATGTGGCCAGGCGCGGTGGCTCAAGCCTGTAATCCCAGCACTTTGGGAGGCCAAGACGGGCAGATCACGAGGTCAGGAGATCGAGACCATCCTGGCTAACATGGTGAAACCCTGTCTCTACTAAAAATACAAAAAAAAACTAGCCAGGCGACGTGGCG
>NW_016807086.1:645630-647128 GCF_001698545.2 Rhinopithecus bieti
GGTGGCAGAGCGAAACTCCATCTCAAAAAAAAAAAAAAAAAAAAAAAAAAAGAAGGATGTGTTTGCTTCCCCTTCCACCATGATTGTAAGTTTCCTGAGGCCTTCCCAGCCCTGTGGAACAGTGAGTCAATTAAGCCTCTTTCTTTTATAAATTACACAGTCTTGGGTATGTTCCTGTAGCAGTGTAAGAATGGACTAACATAATAATATTATTAATATTACAGCATTTTTGTGATATGATGTATATTACATTAGTTAGGATACCTGTAGGACTTTCTTATACTGTAAGTGAAACTAACACCTTAGTGTACCTTGAGGGCACAGCTCTAAATCTGAGGTTTTTTCCTCCCCATAATGTGAAATCTGGTGAAAAAAAATTTTAATCAAGATATTTTTATATCCAGAATATTTAAAATTTTTATTTTATAATAAACTATAAGCAATATTTATACATGTATTATTTCAAATTGTACAGGAAGATACAAAATATAAAATATCCCACCTCCCCCCAGCTCCCGAATCACACAAGTCCCACTCTAATTGTAATCATTTCAAGCATGTCTGTTTTTATTTATTGGTTGATAGGTCTAAGGAACAGGCTATGATACTACGTTTTTAAATTTATCAACTTATAATATTGACTCCTTGCAATGTAAATACAGAATTTAACTCAAACCACCATATCTCTTCTCCTTCCCATCGAACTCTGCTAATAAAATTTTTAATTTTATTTTTCCATTGGTCACCTTTATGTGATATAACCCCTATTTTAAAATCATTTCTCTAATTAAATTTTATTTTTTAAAGAATTAATAAAGTAAAATTAAGTGTTCCTGTACAGTTCTGAGTTACAACAAATGAATAAAGTTATATAACAGTCATCACAATTGAAATACAGAAAGTTTTATCACCCTCAAAAATTCCTCTGCACTGACCCTTTGTCAATTCCTACCTCCATGCCAGCCTGTGGTAACCACTGACCTGTTCTCTATCCCTTTAATTTTGTCCTTTCAAGAATGTTATAGCAATGGATTCCTCCATCTGTTTGTAGTTTTTTTTTTTTTTTGTATAATAGTAGTTCATTGTATGGTTGTACCACAGTTTTTTCATCCATTCACATTTTAAAGGACATTTGGATTGTTTCCAGTATTAAGTGATTGAGAATAAAGCCTCTAAGAAGATTTGTATACAGGTTTTGAACATAGGTTTTTATTTCACTTGGATAATAACTAGCAGTGAGAATGCTGGGTTGTACCATACATTTATATTTACATTTATGAGAAACTATGGCTTCTTAGTGTTTTATGCTGAAAGTATGGCTTCTTTTTTTTTTTTAATTATTATTACACTTTAAGTTCTAGGGTACATGTGCATAACGTGCAGGTTTGTTACATATGTATACTTGTGCCATGTTGGTGTGCTGCACCCATCAACTCATCAGCACCCATCAACTCGTCATTTACATCAGGTATAACTCCCAATGCAATCCCTCCCCCCT
>NW_016807086.1:650092-652239 GCF_001698545.2 Rhinopithecus bieti
TTCCTTGAGCTGCTGTGAGCTCCACCCAGTTCGAGCTTCCCAGCGGCTTTGTTTACCTACTTAAGCCTCAGCAATGGTGGGCGCCCCTCCCTCAGCCTCGCTGCTGCCTTGCGGTTAGATCGCAGACTGCTGTGCTAGCAATGAGGGAGTCTCCGTGGGTGTGGGACGCTCCTGGCCAGGTGTGGGATATAATCTCCTGGTGTGCCCATTTTCTTAAAGTGCAGTTTTGGGGTGGGAGTTACCCGATTTTCCAGGTGTTGTGTGTCTTAGTTCCCCTGGCTAGGAAAAGGGATTCCCTTCCCCTTGCGCTTCCCAGGTGAGGCGATGCCTCGTCCTGCTTCAGCTCTCGCTGGTCAGGCTGCAGCGGCTGACCAGCACCGATTGTCCGGCACTCCCTAGTGAGATGAACCCAGTACCTCAGTTGAAAATGCAGAAATCACCCGTCTTCTGTGTCACTCGCACTGGGAGTTGGAGACTGGAGCTGTTCCTATTCGGCCATCTTGCTCCGCCCCCCAGTATGGCTTCTTGTGTTTTATGCTCCCTGTGAGAAAACTGATGCCAGACTGATTCTTGTTCCCCTAACCTCTCCCTGGATGCTTATAGTGACTTCTTCCCTCAGTTATTCTGAAATGAGATTGTGTCTATATATGAGTCTTTGGTTTCTCTTGGCACTCAGTAGGCCACATCACTATTGTGATTTTCTTCAGATAACAGGACATTTTTGTCCTATTTTTGATTATTTTCCTTGCCTCAGGCCCCAGTCACATCTATCTCCCCTTCTGGAATTCTTAAGATGGATGTTCTGATTTCTTCTTTCCTCAGACATTGCTAAAGGCTTCTTAGCCTTAGTCCTGTCATTCTCACACTCTCCACATCCTTCCCACCTCTTTTCCTGAAGCTACCTCATTTGCTCACATAGCCTCAGGTGATTATCTCAGGTATTGAAATCAAATGCCTTCAGGGGTTGGGCAAATAATGTAAATATGTCAAGGCAAAGTATAATACAATAGGGGACGGTGAATGCATTCACATTCTATTTTTTTAAAATTCTATGCTAGCTAAATAATGCTGGTCATCAGAATGGATTAGGCCCAATGATATGATCAGGCCCATCTCTAAATCTATGCCCCTGAGTCTTGAATCTATATCTCTGGTCTTAATTGTTCCACAACACCTCTAGATTCCATATTCTTGGATTATTTTCTCCGTAATAATTTTTTATTTATATTTATTTATTTGTCTAGCTCTCACTCTGTCACCTAGGCTAGAGTGCAGTGGTTCAGTCTTGGCTCACTGCAGCCTCAATGCCCTGGGCCCAAGTAATCCTCCCTCTTCAGCCTCCTGAATAGCTGGGACTACAGGCTTACTCAGTTAATTTTTGCATTTTTTAGTAGAACAGGGGTTTTGCCATGTTGCCCGGTCTGGTCTCGAACTTCTGGGCTCAAGTAATCCACTTGGCTCAATCTCCCAAAGTGCAGAGATGACAAGTGTGAGCCACCACAACTGGCCTATAATAGTAATTTAATGTAATAACTCTCATCTCACATAGAAGTCCGACCATCATAATTATCTTCATCTAAAAACTGCCCCCTCTTCAGGATTTTGTGACTTCTATTAATGGCACTAACAGGCTGCTGGCCTTAGCTTAGAAACCTTAAAGTACTTTGCAAAGTTTCTATTTCCCATCATCTAGAATCTGTTACACAACACGTGCCTCTGAGTGTTTCATCTAAATATTCTCACATCCCTTTCTTTTTGTTCCCATATGCTGCCACTCTCAATATTCAGTGCCCTCACCTGCTCATGCCTCCATAGCCTGTTTTACTCCAGGGGGAATGTCTAATCTGTGTATCTGCTGGATTAACTTGATTTCTCTCCTTACATTCTTCCTTCACTATAAAACCAATTGCAAATAACTGATCAAGGGTGGTGGGTCACACCTGTAATCCCAGAACTTTGGGAGGCCCAGGTGGCTGGATCCCCTGAGCCTAGGAGTTCGAGACCAGCCTGGGCAACATGCAGAAACCCTATCTCTACAAAAAATACAAATATTAATTGGTTGTTTTGGTGCACACCTGTGGTTCCAGCTACTCCGAGGGCTGAGGTGGTAGGATTGCTTGAGCCCAGAAGGTTGGGACTGTAGTGAG
>NW_016807086.1:653573-672888 GCF_001698545.2 Rhinopithecus bieti
TAAATTACAGAATTTTTAAATATATTTTCTTTTCTGCCACTCTTCCACTTCAGAATTTGCAGTGGTTACACACTGCCTATAGCACCAAACCCAAAGTCCTCAGCCCCAATGTCAAGGCATCCTTCACCTGGTCCTCTCATTCACCAAGTGCCTCCTCTGTAATGTGGCCCACCATCCCGCTGACCACTGTGGTGAACAATCCTACAGGGTTCAAATCCTTTATCACTTTATCACTTTCTCTAGGCTTCCTTTTTCTTATCCCTATTTCTCTCTCTCTCTCTCTCTGTTTTGTTTTTTTGTTTTGTTTTTTTTTTTTTGAGATTGAGTCTCGCTCTTGTTGCCCAGGCTGGAGTGCAATGGTACCATCTTGGCTCACTGCAACCTCCGCCTCCCGGATTCAAGTGATTCTCCTGCCTCAGTCTCCGGAGTAGCTGGAATTACAGGCATCTGCCACAACATTTGGCTAATTTTTTGTATTTTTATTAGAGATGGGGTTTCATCATGTTGGCCAGGCTGGCCTCAAACTCCTGACCTCGGGTGATCCACCCACATTGCCTCCCAAAGTGCTGGGATTATGGGCCCCTATTTCTTATAACAAGCGTAAAAAGTAAAGTAGAGGTTCCTCTTCAAAGACTTTCCTGCCCATTTAATTAGGAATAAATAGTAACTTCTCTTAGAAGCAAAATTTATGCAAAGACTTGTGCTCCTAAATATTTGCCCTGGCATTCTTATACTGGCCCAAGCAAGCATTAGGTCATAGCCTGTTCCTCTTCCTTATTTAAAAGTGATTTTACCTTTCTCAGCATTCCACAAGTTACTTCCTCCTTCCTTTGATCTCCTCTACCTTTACCACTTTTAAAAAGTTCTAAGTTGCTAGCCAATCAGGACAAATACAGAATGTGAGGTCCCATTCCAGCCAATAGAAACCAGACACAGAGTAAGGTGGACGCATCAAGTTATAAATGACCCTGTCTCCTTCGTTCAGTGTACTCTCATGGTAAAACTCCTGGCAAGTGTACCCTTTCTGCAAGAAGTAAAAATGGCCTTACTAAATAAATTAAATTTATGTTCAAGTGCTATTTCTTTACAGCACCGAAGAACAAACATTTCAAACACAGAGAAAATAGCAGCATCTTTCTTGTTGAGGGACTGGGCAGATAAGAAAAACTTAACCTTTAGCAGGTATTTAGTACAAGGCCTGGAACACAGGAAATTCTCTGTAAATACGAGTTATTATTATTTCTAGCTATTATTTGATCCTCCTCTTTGGACAGGCCAGAGCAAGTTACAAGGGTAAACATGGGGCTAGGGATTAAATAGTAAGGCACAGCCCAAGACTCCAAGTAATTGCAAAATGAGGACGTGCGTGAGGAGTACTAAGGAGAAGAAGCAGAAATGAGAGGAGGCGCTACCCAGCGCAGTCTTTATTAGGTGCTAGCTGTGTTATGTATGTCTGGGTTCAAGGCAGAGGGTGAGTCAGGAAGCTGATACTGGCTATATTCATGAGCCAAAGGCAGAGAATGTAACCCCTCAATGAGTTCACTTTACCCACTGCCTAGATAGAGCTGATTTAGCAAGACAGGGGAATTGCAATAGAGAAAGAGTAATTCACGCAGAGCCGGCTGTGTGGGAGACTGGAGTTTTATTATTACTCAAATCTCCCCAAGAATTTGGCGGTTGGAATTTTTAAGGATAATTTAGTAGGTAGAGGGCCAGTGAGTTGGGAGTGCTAATTGGTCAGGTCAGAGATGAAATCATGGGGAGTTGAAGCTGTCCTTTTGTGCTAAGACAGTTGCTGGGTGGGGGCTACAAGACCATATGAGCCAGTTTATCAATCTGGGTGGTGCCAGCTGATTTATTGAACGCAGAGTCTGCAAAATATCTCAAGCACTGACTTTAGGTTTTATAATAGTCATTTTATCCCCAGGAGCAATTTGGGGAGGTTTAGAAACTTGCAGTCTCTAGCTGCATGACTCCTAAAACAAAATTTCTAGTCTTCTAGCTAATTTGTTAGTCCTGCAAAGGCAGTCTAATCCCCAGGCAGGAAGGGGGTTTGTTTTGGGAAAGGTCTATTATCATCTTTGTTTCAAAGCTAAACTATAAATTAAGTTCCTTCCAAAGTTAGTTCAGCCTATATCTAGGAATGAACAAGGACAGCTTGAAGGTTAGAAGCAAAATGGTGTTAGTTAAGTCAAATCTCTTTCACTGTAATAATTTTCTCAGTTATGGTTTTGCAAAGGCAGTTTCAGGAAGTTGTGGCCACAAAGGGCTAATACTTGGCATTCTTTCAATAATCTACTGTGCAACGGGTCCTGTGTCCAGCTGTGGATTTTGATTTACATAGAAATCAGAGCCTAGAGATGGAATCACCAGCATCAAGAAATAAATTTGATGCGGGCATCTTCCCTCAGAGACAGGTATTATTTATCATTTTATTTATCATTTCATGGCCAGGATTAAGGTTCTCGTGAAGTGGCATTGTTGTCTGGGGTAAGTACCTGGGGTTTGCCATCTCACGCCAAGGGAATTGAGGACGCAAACACAAGAAGTGGGTTCAGGGGCGGAGGTTTAATAGGCAAAAGAAAGAGAAAGGAGAATAGCTCTTTCTCTTGGGAGAAAGAGAGGGGCACCCAAATGGGACTTCTGGCCCATGGTGGAGTGCACCGGATTTATAGACAGGCTTGAGGGCCGGATTTACATAGGGCCCACAGACTGGTAGGAGCAGGTGTGACGTTTACCTAGTCATCCACCCTAATGTTATTATGCAAATGGCATCTTTGCCTGGCTGTGCCATGTTGTCTTCTCTTTACTGTACAGGTAGTTTGGCTAAGAGATGGGAAGATGGAACCGCCACTTTGAACATGCCTAGTCCCCAGGTAGCCCCTTTCTTATTGGCACAACTCCCGGCATGCACCTGTGCAAGCATCTCCTTTGCCTTTCTATGGCTGCAGCTCGATTTTACAGGCTGCTCTTTGTTAGAAAAGAAAATTATTTGGGGGCTGCTTTTCATTAAAAGGAAAACTTTACTGAGGACTTCATTACCCTCACTATCTGACTAAATAATTTCTTCTTAACGCCTATATATTGGGAGATGAGAGATAGAATAGAGGTGACAGATGAGAAAACTGACACAACCAGAGCTGGAGAATGACCATTAATCCTAGCATTTTGGGAGGCCGAGGTGGGCAAATCACGAGGTCAGGAGATCAAAACCATCCTGGCCAACACGGTGAAACTCTGTTTCTACTAAAAATACAAAAATTAGCCAGGCATGGTGGTGGGCGCCTGTAGTACCAGCTACTCAGGAGGTTGAGGCATAAGAATGGCGTGAACCCGGGAGGCGGAGCTTGCAGTGAGCTGAGATTGTGCCACTGCACTCCAACCTGGGCAACAGAGCAAGACTCTGTCTAAAAAAAAAAAAAAAAAAAGAAGCATTTCCTGATATCCACAAATGAGAGCTCCGTGTTAATGACTTCTACAGCCTTGCCCAGTTTCATCTCCTCTGCTTGCACTGACTGTCATCATCCCCCACTCTGCCCATCCAAGACCCACTCAGGCCCTCCATCGCAAGCCCCTCTCCAGTTCTGTAGCTCTCAAAAACCTTCTATTTTCCCAATTCTTGGGGCATTTATACACTACATAATATATGTTGATGTCCAGCATGCGCTACCTTGTGAGGTTCACTAATGCTTTTTGGTGTCTGTCTCCCTAAATAGAGTAATAGCCCCTGGAGAGCAAGGATCTTGGGCTTTCCCTGCTTGTCACTTGTGCTGTAAAGCACAGAGGTGAAAGCATGGGTCTGTTCTGTTCATGCTTTTGGCTCTCAGTCTAAATTTAATTTTTTGAAGTGACTTTCTTTTGCTTATAGAACTTTCTGAGGTAAGGAAAGAATCACCAAGAGAAAGAGGCCCTGTTAATTCATTTATTAAATGTTTTTTAAGAGATAAATCTCGCTCTGTCACCCTGCTGGACAGCAGTAGTTTGATCACAGCTCACTGCAGCCTCGAATTCCTGGGCTCAAGTGATTCTCTGCCTCAGCCTCCTGAGTAGCTGGGACTACAGGCAGGAGCCACCATGCCTGGTTAGTTTAAAAAAAATTTTTTTTTTGTAGAGATGGGATCTTACATCTGGCCTCAAGTGATCCTCCTGCCTCAGCCTCCCTAAGCACTGGGATTACAGGCGTAAACTACCACACCTGGCCCCATTTATTAAAAACTTTAAAAAAACAATGTTAAATCACATACATGCTCATTAGAAGTTAAGCAATATGGATGTTGTATAAAGTAAAAGTTGCTAACCTCTTGCTCTGCCTCACCTTACAATCCCACCCACCCAAGGTAACAAATCAGTCCTGTTCTTTATTTCTCATTTAAACCTTAACACTGTCCTCATTTCAGAGTTTTAAAAGAAAAAGACAGGATAAATACTGTGATTTAGAAACATAACAGAGAAAAATAGAATATTCTAGTTTTCCATTCAATTAAAGTTTTCTAAACCCACAAAGAGATATGAGATTTAGCTATTGACCTAGAGGCTTGTGGATCTCTTATTTTCAAATAATTGATTATTCCAGATTAATGAATTAAACCTAATACTAATCAGAGTCCTAAGTTAAAAAAAAAAAAAAGAAAAAATTGGTCTGGGCGGCCAGATTTGGAAAGAAGTCAGTTACCTGATTAAGGCTTTGTTGTTTACCTGTCTAACTTGCCCAGAAGGCTCTTCTCATCAGCATGATGTCTTTGCTGTATGTATTCATCTGGTTCAGCCCAGAATCAGTGATGAACAGCTACAGGTTCATTTCAGCTAGTCAGAGCTGTAAATGGCTCAAAGATAGTTAGGAAATAGATAGCTTTGTATAAAGAACAATCCAGACTCTTGTTACTTTATTATACGGAGAATATATTTGCTAGCAGACGAAAGTATTATATAACCCACAAAATACACTGTGTTGATTATAAGAATACTTCCAGCCCATTATTCAGTCCAGCAAGACTTTGAGTAAATAGATAAATCTGTGACTGTTTGTTCCTTCTTATATCCATCAAACATTCACTAGACATAGCAAATAAAGAAATCAGCCAGACACAGCCCCTGCTGTCAAGGAATTCAGAATCTAGTGGAGGAGGAAATAGACTAAAAAATCAGTGGGGATAGCTAAAATAGAGGTTCATGCAAGTTACCATAAAGTACAGTAGAAGATCACAGAGGAGGGGAGATAAACTGAATGCAGAGGGAGTCAGGACATACATCTGGAGATGGGGATATCTGAGCTATGAGTCAGCAAGGTAGCCAAGGTGAGAGGTAGTCTAGACAAAGGGTTCAACTAAGTAGTAATACCACATGAGATAAAGTATGTTGCATCCATGTTATTGGCTAGAGTGATGGTTTCTTCACTACATTTTTCACTTTTAAATCAGTTCAATTTGCAACATAAAGGCACAGTGAATGAATGTTAGCCTACTTAGGACAAAGTCAGATGCCAAACTGAATAAGGGGTGGTAGGAGTAGAAGGGGCACCTGTTCTGTTTAGGTCTATCCCTGGAGAATATTGAAAGAGTTACAGATTCTTTCTTTCCAATCCTTGGCCTCATCTAACCTTGGAGGTTTTCAAGTATGTGTAAGCAATTGCAGTACCTATGTAGTTCATGGATCAAATGGCCTTGTAGACTGTCACTAAAATTTTATTTGCCTTATATTTATACAGCTTGGATAGGATGTACCTTCATGAGGGCACTCCTGGTGCATGATTGATGGCTCTTTAGACAAGATGTGCTAGCTTAATACTGGCCTTGGTCAAGTAAGAGAGGTGCATCTGATTTGTCTTGCTCTTAATGTCAGTGTTCTTGCAGCCTGTTCTGCACACTCTGTTCTTCAGTGTGTGTAAGTTTGTCTCTGAACAGCAAGAATTTCCTGAAAGCAGTAGGACTGCCTGAGAAATGGAGTGATGCTTCCAAGTCCGTATGTTTATGTTTGTTCCTCTGAACTGGCAGGTCTGAGATGGCCTCAAATTAAATTTATAGACCCCAAGGGTTTCTGAGGAAGAAATAAGAACAATTAATTGTTCATTTTCCTCTTTTAGCCTGTAATCTAACAATGATTTTAGGACTAAAATTTGATTTCAGCAAGAGTATGTACATAGAGATGCATGTTCATAACAACTCTGAAAATGTGGATTATATGTGTGATTTTAATGCATTCGTTGGAAATAATATTATTTTTCACAAAGTAAAAGCATCCGTAATTTTGCTACAAGGAAGAATATTTGCTTCCTCTCACACATTTTATTTAGTAATTTTACTTCTTTAAAAGCAAAACGGCACACAATTTGAAAAAGAAATTTCCCCAAAGTGTTCAGTTTGCTAATATGTATTTCATTTTCTTCATTATGCTATAATGGAAAGTTGCCATACTTTGAAATGTGCAATTTATCTCCCTGGAGGCAGCAGATGGTGTGACTAATCTGTCTTTTGGTACAGGATTTATCATGAGAGATGGCATCTAGGACTGCACGAAATGGGAGCCCTGCCCTCAAAAAGCAGTGACTCTCTTTATCATTATAACATTTAGGTACATTTTATTATTTTAAATATGAAAAAAAAACCCTGCAAAATGAAAAGGTTTTAGCACTTTTAAAAAACTTTCTTTTATGTAAGAAAATATTAGGTGGAAACTATTAAATTATTTTAATTATATTTGCAAGTGTTTTCTTCACTGAATGTCTCATTGCTAGAAAACTTGTTAACCTCTTGGGAAGGACATGATTTTGTTAGGATTTCCACCCTAGTCTCTGCTCTACAGCTTTGAAAGCCTAGCAATTCATTTTACATAGGAATATTGATTCACACTGTTACTGGAAGGGGAACCTGATCCAGACCCCAAGAAAGGATTCTTAGATCTTGCATAGGAAAGAATTCAGGGCGAGTCCACAGAGTAAAGTGAAAGCAAGTTTATTAAGAAAGTAAAGGAATAAAAGAATGGCTACTTCATAGGCAGAGCAGCCTCTGAGGGCTGCTGGTTGCCTCTTTTCATGGTTGTTTCTAGATTATATCCTAAACAAGGTGTGGATTCTTCATGAGTTTTTGGGAAAGGGGTGGGCAATTTCCAGTACTGAACTTTTTCAGACCATATAGGGTAACTTCCGTACACTGCCATGGCATTTGTTAACTGTCACAGCACTGGTAGGAGTGTCTTTTAGCATGCTAATGCATGAGCAGAGAGGAGGACAAGAGGTTACTTTCATTGCCATCTTGGTTTTGGTGGGTTTTGGCTGACTTCTTTACTACAACCTGTTTTATCAGCAAGGTCTTGATGACCTGTATCTTGTGCCGACCTCCTATCTCATCCTGTGACTTAGAATGCCTAACCTACTGGAAATGCAGCCCAGCAGGTCTCAGCCTTATTTTACTCAGACCGTATTCAAGATGGAGTTGCTCTGGTTCAAACACCTCTGATAACACTAACCAAACTTGTAGAAGACTGTTAGAAAATTAGAGTTCTGTTTTACTAATTACAGGAAAAATACAACTTCAAGTAGATCTGGTAATTCTTTCCCTCTCAGTGAATTGCCATCAGAAGCCGGGTTATGGTAGTAAGTTTGGTTAGTAGAAATAGACCATCCCTCTGTGGGGCTATGCCTGCCTTTAGGACCTAATTCACATGTCATGAGTCATGATGTACTTGCTCCTGAACTGTGCTAATAATTTTTTATTCTCTGGACATTTTTGGTTCCCTGCTAACCACTCCATTACATCATCTCTTAAAATAGAACAGCTAATGAGCACTTAACTCCCAAACAGAAAATAGTTTTATATTGAGTGTAAACTCCAAGAGAATAGCGATTTTTCTGTAGTGCTGTAATCAATTAGCAATGTCTGCCACAGACAAGAAAATAGAATGGTGGTAGCTTAAGTGACAAACATTTGCTCACCCTAGTTTAAATCCCACCATTAGTATATGGAATCAAATTTCTCTGATTAGTATTTAAGAACTGCATTCTGCATTGTTGGAAATTACTTGAGAACATGGTTTAAAGCTGGAAGAAATCTTAATTTTCCCATTTCATGTATTTGAAAACATTTGTTTTGAGGGACTTACTGAAGTCAGAGAGCTAATAGGTAGTTGAGCAATAATTCAAGCCCAGGGTCTCTGCCTCAAGGTTCAGCACACTTTCTTTCTTTTATTTATTTTATTTTTTATTTTTTTTAGAGATGGAGGTCTCACTATGTTGACCATGCTGGTCTTGAACTCCTGACCTGAAGCAATCATCCCATCTTGGCCTCCCAAAGTATTAGGATTACAGGCGTGAGCCACTGCACATAGCCTCAGCATACTTTCTTATAAACCATAGTAATTAGTCTAAAAATTCCAAAGACTGATCATTCCATTTTTCAACTTACTTTGAGACATCACTTTTGGCTGGTAGGACTGAGTATTTTATTATTTTAGGTCAGCAAAATAAACATGAAGATTATTATACAGACCTATGGTACTTAGCCTTAGTTGCACATTAGAATAATGTGAGAAGAGATGTTTAAAAATGCCCAGGCCTCTCACCAACCAATTAAATCAGAATCTCTGGGGTGGGACAACAATTGTAGTTACTTTAAAAAATTTTCCAATGTGATTAAAATTTGCAGCCAGGATTGAAATCATTTATATTGCAATTTGAAAATTTGTTCAAATGATTGAACACTTTGTAAATGCTTAGTCATTGTTCACATTATTCAGGTAAGTCTTAAAAGAATCAATGTTTTTATCAGCCAAAATCAGTCCTTCCATAAATCATCATAGAATTATTAATTGATCGGTAAATTGCTAAATAGTTTTCATTTCATGATTCTTAGTATAGGCATCGAATAGAAAACTAGAAAAATAGCAATGATTGTGATGATAATGAAGAATTATCCTTAGTTCACACCATGATAGAATAAAGAAAAATATTTCTTTTAATAGTTTTGGTAAAATGTGTAGAAATAATAATTTCAGATGAATGGAAACCTGGTGGCGAATAACTGCACCAGAATATTATGCAAGTGCCCTTCCAACTCAGGGAAATGTCTGCTGATAATGGGTTCAGTGATACAAAGTTGTGTTAATATCATGGATCAGAAAATGGAAATTGTTGAAATGGAAACTTTTGTGTCTTTGCTACCCATTTATTCACAGTACTTAGAGTTTTGCGATTCTTTCTGCCACTTAAATACAGCTAAACTTTGCCCTATATATGTAGCTAGAGGAAGGGAATATTTCCTCAAATCCAAAGTAAAGAAAAACAGGTATTTATCTTTAAAATGAATTTTAGTATTTATTTGAATATTATTGATGTTTTGGAAATAACTAGTTCTCCAGAAATGAAGCTATAGTATACAGGCCTTCAGGGCAAGAGATTACTGTCTTCCATGTTTCCTTTATTTCCCACCACTTTACCCTATACTAGACTGTTTTAGCCATAGACCTTTGGTTTATCCTCTCTTTCAGTTTCCTGTCTCTCCCTTCCCATCTTATTCTCTAGTTTGCACTTTATTTTAAGAGGTTAGGGAGGGAATTCGTGCTTATGTTTTAAAAGGCTTTTCAGTGTGCAGAGCAGGATTGGGAAAAAAGCAGTTGCAGTGCTGCCTTGCACTCAAGAAAAAGCTATAAGAATACCAGCCAACTGAAGGCAAGGAATTTGAAACAAGAATTTAAAATGCCACAGTTGGATTAAACATTTATAGATAATAAAAACTAAATGATGATCTCGTTATGAACTAAGACCTTCCTAGTTCTGATGAAAATAGATATTGTGTATAGCAAAAGAGCTGGCATTACAGAAGTCCTCTTATGGCACATAATTCAGAATTATCATTCTTAAAGTTGATACTAGGAAATGTCATTGAGGAAAGCTTTTTTTTTAAATGTTACTCTTTGGATTGGCAGGTTATGACAAAACTACATTCATGTTACTTGAATACGTCTTTTGTCTAGTTTTACATGCTTTTTGACTTGTCTGGAAAATGACATATTGAGGTTTTCATTAGCTTTCACCAGGTGTGATTTTCTTGTGGAAGTACCTTGGCAGGACTGCAGTTAAGGGGAATAAACCAGTGAAGCTCAGAAAGGCCATAGCCCTTCTTCAGATGGTAGCAATGAGCTGAAAGACTCATTAATCAACCGCGGAGTCACAGGTGTGATGGCTTGCCTACAAACTGCCAACAGACTGTGAAAGTCACATCCGACAGGCTAAATTGTCAAACTAGACTCATCCATAAACATTTTAACACAGCCAAAGTCCACCTCTTTTGTCTTTAAGATGTGATTTTTACATATTACATTTTCTCCAAACTTCTATAAAATATTGTTTGTTTTATTTTATAAAACTTGAATTTCTTGAAAAAGAACCAGATTTGGCATTGTTTTCTTTCATAAAATTTGTATTCATCTTTATTTTTTATTTGACTTTTTTCTTATGCTTATTTATTCTCTTTTATTCTAAAACCTTTTCTCCTGCACTACATGAAAGGCTTGAGGATGGAATTTGACACTGCCAAAGTTTTATCAGTTGGGGAAAAACCACTTTTAACATGTATGTTAGCTTGAGTTTTACCACTCAGAAGGATTTCATTCATAAGGAAATGTCTGTAGATGCGTTTTAATGGAAGGACTGTATTGTCATCTATTTTTTTTTAACTAAAAGAAATTCTCTACTTCAAGTTACCTGTGTGGTTCTTTGTCTTTCTCTTTCTTTCAAGCTTTCCAAGGATTCAACATTGTTGCATGTTTACTTTTTTAAAATTTGGTACATCACAGCTGGGCACGGTGGCTCACTCCTGAAATCCCAGCATTTCAGGAGGCCGAGGCTGGTGGATCACGAGGTCAGGAGATTGAGACCATACTGGTCAACATGGTGAAACCCCATCTCTACTGAAAATACAAAAATTAGCCTGGCATGGTGGTGCGCGCCTGTAGTCCCAGCTATTCAGGAGGCTGAGGCAGGAGAATCTGTTGAACCCAGGAGGCAGAGGTTGCAGTGAACCAAGATCACGCTATTGTACTCCAGCCTGGGCGACAGAGCAAGACTCCATCTCAAAAAAAAAAAAAAAAAAAAAAAAAAAAAAAAAAAATTGTAAAACAAAAAAAAAAATTGGTACATCACTAAAGAAATCAAGTTAAACCTTAAGTTTGATGTGTGGTTTTGTCTGGAGTCCCATGACAAAATGAAATTTTCAAATGAATATGTATTTCATGTTTTAAGGATGATTTCAGTGAATAGTAAAATATATGTGATGGCCTTAAATAAGTCATATTTCCAGATCTTCTGTAACTCCTGCAGTAACTTGTAGTTTTGCTTTTTGCACAACTGGAAGCTAATACCTAAGACCAAATGATTTATATATTGTTTTCTCACTGAAGGTGCATCTTATTAATTTGTAAAACATTGAATAAGTACATTGGTGCTCATCAAGCAGAGGAAATAGAATTAAGCATGGTGCAATGATAAATTATGTGAGTTTTCTATTATAAACTCAGAGCTTCTTCCATTGGAAAGGCTGAATCTTGGGCCCCACCCAAGACGTACTGAATGAAAATCTGCTTCCCAACCAGATACTCAAGTGATTCATGTGCATATTAAGGTTTGAGAAGCACTGAGTTAAAGTGAGTTGGACAATTCTTTTCTCTTACTAGTTTTCACCTGCTATTTAAATTTCATCCCAGCAAATACCATTATAATGAAAGTCCAGTTGTAACAAACATACCCAAACCATATTTCTCTAGATACTTTAAGCAATATCATATACAATGAACACCAACTTGACAATAGTATTAAAATACTCTAATACAATTGTTTGAGGTGAGATTTGATCTCTTAAATGCAACTAAGTGAACCTTAAATATAAAGTCAATGATATTATACCAAATCATCTATTTAGTAAGTCTACATATATGACCCTAGTGTAGGAAAAGACAGAGTGTACAAAAACTTGTAAGTTATAATCTTTTCATAAAAAAACTTACAAATCATATTTTGAGGACTAAGCTCTGAATTTTATCTTGCCCAAATTCCTATCTAACGGGTCTGGGGAGTCATGACCTACAAACCATAAATTCTCATCAGATGGGTTTTATTTAACCCTGTATATCGTGACTTACTTTCAAATCTCACTCAGCATAACATTACATGACAAAGAAGAAAATAAAAATATTTTACCCCCAAACAAGTTTCTTTGCTGTATTTTGAAAAGGCCCTGCAAAGCTGTCCTTTGCGGGAGGGTGGGGAGAGGGGAGGGAGATTTGCATCTGTAAAGAATCTCTGTTAACATAGCTAGATCTTTTTCTTCCAGGCCCTCCCAATCCTGAAGAGATTAACTGAGAGCCTAGCACCTCTTAAAGGTTTGAATAGGAAACTCTAAAGGCAGCCACTATGAGACATCAAAAGGACCTTGGTCTCCACAATTTTTTATCTTAATGTGAACATTTCCTTTCAATTAATCCCAGGTCTTTAGACAAACTCAACCCATTGTCAACCAGAAAATGTTTAAATTTACCCATAGCATGGAAGCCTACCTCCGCCCCCACTTCCAATTGTCCACCTCTCTGGACCAAACCAATGTATTTCTCACATGTATTTGATTGATGTCTCATGCCTCCCTAAAATATATGAAACCAAGCTGCACCCCAACCACCTTGGGCACATGTTCTCAGGACCTCCTGAGGGCTGTGTCATGGGCCATGGTCACTTATATTTGGCTCAGATTAAATCTCTTCAAATATTTTACAGAGTTTGACTCTTTGAGATTTTTATACACTATAAGACAGTTTGATTATGAAGCTCTAAAATTCTTACATGGCCTCAATTTATTTTGTCATATTTTAAGATTGAAAAAGACAGAAACATTCTTCAAAATAGCAGGACCTGACAATGTCCCTTTTGAAGTTTATTACCTGAATTAAATGTTTTCCTTCATAGGCTATTATGATTACAACATAAGCTAAATAAAATGTCATGTTTTCTTATTTTTTTTTTCAAGTTATTTCTCTGTCCCTTGGAAGAAATACAAATAAATATTTAGGCTAAATAGACTCTGGAGCATCAAAAAGGAGATAGAAATCACAATTTATACCCTTAAGGAAGTAGTCAGACCTTAATTCACATTCCTTGTCAATCTCTGTTTTGCCAAAATAGTATTAAATTATATATAATACATTTCATAAAATATTATGATTACTAATCCATATTGACCTTACATCTATATTGAAACACTACTTTAAGGAAATGTTGGAGAGAGGATGGGAGATTACAAGAAATTAATAGGAAGTTTATTTGTGGCCCACTTAATGGTAGCTAAATAAAATTGAACAAAGTCTGATATTTCTACAATGTTTTTTTTTTTTTTTTTTTGAGATGGAGTCTCGCTCTGTCACCCAGGCTGGAGTGCAGTGGCCGGATCTCAGCTCACTGCAAGCTCCGCCTCCCGGGTTCACGTCATTCTCCTGCCTCAGCCTCCCAAGTAGCTGGGACTACAGGCGCCCGCCAACGCGCCCGGCTAGTTTTTTGTATTTTTTAGTAGAGACGAGGTTTCACCATGTTAGCCAGGATGGTCTCGATCTCCTGACCTCGTGATCCGCCCGCCTCGGCCTCCCAAAGTGCTGGGATTACAGGCCTGAGCCCAGCCAAAATTACTAAAAATTATATCGCATCTGCAATTCTTATTTAACTGACTAAATTTGTTGGAGAACAGTAAATAATACTATGCAATAGATTAGAAAGTAAATAATAAAATAATGATAGAGGTTAAAAGATATATATTTGGAATTTTGCATTTACATATGGTATAGTGTGCTCATATTAGTCTCAAAACATTTGATTATAGTATCCTCATCAGTGTCCGCCCACTCCCCTGACCATTTTGATGTACATCAGTGCATAACTTTTAGCAACTATTCTCCTGTTGTCAAAGACTAGAAGAAAGAGCTATCATTTCATAGCCTCATCTCAGGTAGAATATATAACTGAATTATCAGCTTCATTTTGATGGAAATATGTATAAAAAGATGTTGTCATTGAAATCATCAAAAAATATGCCTTGAAGTGAATCTAATAGCCATTTATTTTTTATCTATATTGTTAGTGGTAAATAATTTTCAGTTATGTTTTAACTTAGTAATTATATACCCCCCAAAATAATATGGAAATGTTCCCTTTAATTGTCATAATAAAAACTCTGAGACCTACATTTAAATACATCTAGACTCTTTCCAGGAAACTGTTAACGAAATTAACAGTAAAAAGGTATCATGAATTCTACTGGGATAATTACATGGGTAATTTAACAGAAAATTTGGATTAAACTGGAAGCATTTCTATGATATACAGTAAAACCTCTGTAAATGGTATGTAGAAAATGGAAGACTTCATATTGTCTTTTGGATGCAAAGATAATCTTTAAAAATGTTAAGTGGAAGTAGTTGTTAAAAGGTAAAATTTTGCTTTCATTATTCTAATAGTTTTTTTAAAAAAATTAGCTAATTGTTGTTTCATGGCTTTATTGTCCTTTTGCACTTTTTTTTTTTGACAATGTTTCCTGTATGATTTTATTTATTTTATTTTATTTTATTTTCCATAAGTTATGGGGGTACAGGTGATATTTGGTTACATGAGTAAGTTCTTTAGTGGTGATTTGTGAGATTTTGGTGCATGCATCACCCAAGCAGTATGCACTGCACCATATTTGTAGTCTTGTATCCCTCGCCCCCTCCCACTTTTCCCCCCAAGTCCCCAAAGTCCATTGCATCATTCTTATGCCTTTGCATCCTGATAGCTTAGCTCCCAAATATCCCGGAGAACATACAATGTTTGGTTTTCTATTCCTGAGTTACTTCACTTAGAATAATAGTCTCCAATCTCATCCAGGTCACTGCAAATGCTGTTAATTCATTCCTTTTTATGACTGCATAGTATTTCATCGTATGTGTATATATATACACTACAGTTTCTTTATCCACTCGTTGATTGACGGGCATTTGGGTTGGTTCCATGATTTTGCAATTGTGAATTGTGCTGCTATAAACATGCATGTGCAAGTATCTTTTTCGAATAATGACGTTTTTCCCTCTGGGCAGATATACAGTAGTAGGATTCCTGGATCAAATGGTACTCCTACTTTTAGTTCTTTAAGGGATCTCCACACTGTTTTCCATAACAGCTGTACTAGTTTACACTCCCACCAGCAGTGTAGAAGTGTTCCCTGTTCACCGCATCCATGCCAGTATCTACTGTTTTTTGATTTTTTGATTATAGTCATTCTTGCAGGAGGTGGAATCGCATTGTGGTTTTGATTTGTATTTGCCTGATCATTAGTGATGTTGAGTATTTTCTCATATGTTTGTTGGCCATTTATAGATCTTCTTTTGAGGATTGTCTGTTTATATCCTTAGCCCGCTTTGTGATGGGATTGTTTGTTTTGTTCTTGCTGATTTGTTTGAGTTCTTTGTAGATTCTGGATATGAGTCCTTTGTCAGAGGTAAAGATTGTGAAGATTTTCTCCCACTCTGTGGGTTGTCTGTTTGCCGACTGTTTCTTTTGCCATGCAAAAAATCTTTTGTTTAATTAAGTCACAACTATTTATCTTTGTCTTTATTGCATTTGCTTTTGGGTTCTTGGTCATGAAATCCTTGCCTAAGCCAATATTCAGAAGGGTTTTTTCCAATGTTATCATCTAGAATTTGTATAGTCTCAGATCTTAGGTTTATGTGCTTAATCCATCTTGAGTTGATTTTTGTATAAGGTGAGAGGTGAGAATCCAGTTTCATTCTCCTACATGTGGCTAGCCAGTTATCTCACCACCATTTATTGAAAAGGGTGTCCTTTCCCCACTTTATGTTTTTGTTTGCTTTGTTGAAGATCAGTTGTTTATAAATATTTGGCTTTATTTCTGGGTTCTTTATTCTGTTCCATTGGTCTACACACCTATTTTAGTATTAGTAGAATGCTGTTTTGGTGACTATGGCCTTCTAGTATAGTTTGAAATCAGGTAGTGTGATGCCTCTAAATTCATTCTTTTTGGTTAGTCATGCTTTGGCTATGCAGGCTCTTTAATGGTTCCATGTGAATTTTAGAATTGTTTTTTCTAATTCTGTGAAGAATGATGGTAATATTTTGATGGGGATTGCATTGAATTTGTATATTACTTTTGGCAGTATAGTCACGTTCACAAAATTGATTATACCCATCCATGAGCATGGGATGTCCTTCCATTTGTTTATGTCATCTATGATTTCTTTCAGCAGTGTTCCATAGTTTTCCTTGTAGAGGTCTTTCAACTCCTTGGTTAGGTGTATTCCTAAGTGTTTTTTGTTTGTTTGTTTGTTTGTTTTCCAGCTATTGTAAAAGGGGTTGAGTTCTTGATCTGATTCTCCACTTGGTCACTGTTGGTGTATGGAAGAGCTACTGATTTGTGTACATTAATCTTGTATCCAGAAACTTTGCTGAATTCTTTTATCAGTTCTAGGAGCTTTCTGGAGGAGTCCTTAGAGTTTTCAAGGTAAACAATCCTATCATCAGCAAACTAATGTGACACCTTGACCTCCTCTTTACCAATTTGGATGCCCTTTATTTCTTTCTCTTGTCTGATTGCTCTGACTAGGACTTCCAGTACTACGTTGAAGGGGAGTAGTAAGAGTGGGCATCCTTCGGGAGGCTGAGGCAGGAAAATCACTTGAATCCAGGAGGCAGAGGTTGCAGTGAGCCAGGATCATGCCATTGCACTTCAGCCTGGGCAACAAGAGCGAGACTCCATCTAAAAAATAAAAATAAAAAATAAAAGAGTGGGCATCCTTCTCTTGTTCCAGTTCTCAGAGGGAATGCTTTCTACTTTTCCCCATTCAGTATTATGTTGGCTGTAGGTGTGCAATAGATGGCTTTTATTACATTAAGGTATGTCCCTTGTATGCTGATTTTGCTGAGAGTTTTAATCATAAAGGATGATGGATTTTGTCGAATGCTGTTTCTGCATCTATTACGATGATCATGTGATTTTTGTTTTTAATTCTGTATATGTTGTGTCACATTTATTGACTTTTGTATGTTAAACTATCCCTGCATCCTTGGTACGAAACCCACTTGATCATGGTGTATTATCTTTTTGATATGTTGTTGGATTCGGTTAGCTAATATTTTGTTAAAGATTTTAGCATCCATGTTCATCAAGGATATCGGTCTGTAGTTTTCTTTCTTTCTTTCTTTCTTTCTTTCTTTTATTTTTTTGAGACAGAGCCTCACTCTGTCACCCAGGCTGGAGTGCAATGGCATGATCTTGGCTCACTGCAACCTCCACTTCCTGGCTTCAAGCAATTCTCCTGCCTCAGCCTCCTGAGTAGCTGGGATTATAGGCACCCACCACCACACCTAGCTAATTTTTGTATTTTTGGTAGAGATGGAGTTTCCCCATGTTGGACAGACTGGTCTTGAGCTCCTGACCTCAGGCGATCCACCCAACTCAGCCTCCCAAAGTGCTGGGATTACAGGCGTGAGCCACCACGCCTGGTCTGCAGTCTGTAGTTTTCTTTTTTGGTTATATTTTTTCCTGGTTTTGGTATTAGG
The DNA here is from genome assembly GCF_001698545.2 of Rhinopithecus bieti. NCBI lineage: Eukaryota > Metazoa > Chordata > Mammalia > Primates > Cercopithecidae > Rhinopithecus > Rhinopithecus bieti. The sequence goes on from NW_016807086.1 coordinate 671,149, forward strand.
GTGATGCTGGCTTCATAGAATGAATTAGGGAGGGTTCCTGTTTTCCCTAACTTGTGGAATAGTGTCAAAAGGATTGGTACCAATTCTTCTTTGAATGTCTGATAGAATTCTGCTGTGAATCTGTCTGGCCCTGGACTTTATTTTGTTGATAATTTTTAAATCACAATTTCAGTCTTGCTGCTTGTTATTGGTCTGTTCAGAGTATCTAATTCTTCATGATTTAAGCTAGGAGGGTTATATTTTTCCAGGAATTTATCCATCTATTCTAGGTTTCCTAGTTTATGTGCATAAAGGTGTTCATAGTAGCTTTGAATGATCTTTTGTATTTCAGTGGTGTCACTTGTAATATCTCCTGTTTTGTTTCTTAGTGAAGTTATTTGGATTTTCTCTCTTGTTTTCTTGGTTAATCTTGCCAGTGGTCTATCTATTTTATTTATCTTTACAAAGAACCAGCTTTTTGTTTCATTATCTTTTGAATTTCTTTTTGTTCCAGTTTCATTTAGTTCTACTCTGATCTTGGTTATTTCCTTTCGTCTGGTGGATTTGGGCTTGGTTTGTTCTTGTTTCGCTAGTTCCTTGAGGTGTGACCTTAGGAGTGTCAGTTTATGCTCTTTCAGTCTTTTTGATGTAGGCTTTTAAGGCTATGAACTTTTCTCTTAGAATTGCCTTTGCTGTAGCCTAGAGGTTTTGATAGGTTGTGTCATTATTGTCATTCAGTTTGAAGAATTTTAAAATTTCCATCTTGATTTTGTTTTTGACCCAGTGCTCATTCAGGAGCAGGTTATTTAATTTCCATATATTTGCATGGTTTTGAAGTTTCCTTTTGGAGTTGATTTCTAGTTTTATTCCACTGTGGTCTAAGAGAGTGCTTAATATGATTTCAATTTTCTTAAATTTATTGAAACTCGTTTTATGGCCTATCATATGGTCTATCTTGGAGAAAGTTCCATGTACTGTTGAATAGAATGTGCTATTCTGTGGTTGCTGGATGAAATGTTCTGTATATATCTGCTAAGTCCATTTGTTCCAAGGTATTGTTTCTTTGTTGACTTTCCGTCTTGATGACATGTCTAGTGCTGTCAGTGGAGTACTGAAGTCCCTCACTGTTTTTGTGTTGCTGTTTACCTCACTTCTTAGGTCTATTAGTAATTGTTTTATAAATTTGGGAGCTCTGGTATTAGATGCATATATGTTTAGGATTCTGATATTTTCCTATTGGACAAGGCCTTTTACCATTACATAATGTCCCTCTTTGTTTATTTTAACTGCTGTTGCTTTAAAGTTTGTTTTGTTTAAGATCAAAACAAACTTTAAAGAAGACAAAGAAGGTTATTATGTAATGGTAAAGGGATCAATTCAACAAGAAGAGCTAACAATCCTAAATATATATGCACCCAATACAGGAGCACCCAGATTCATAAATCAAATCCTTAGAGACTTACAAAGAGACTTAGACTCCCACACAATAATAATGGGAGACTTTAACACCCCACTGTCAACATTAGAGAGATCAATGAGACAGAAAGTTAACAAGGATATCCAGGAATTGAACTCTCCACCCCAAATCAATAGAATATACATTGTTCTCAGCACCACATCACACTTATTCCAAAATTGACCACATAGTTGGAAGTAAAGCACTCCTCAGCAAATGTAAAAGAACAGAAATTATAACAAACTGTCTCTCAGACCACAGTGCAATCAAACTAGAACTCAGGATTAAGAAACTCAATCAAAACA
>NW_016807086.1:676114-678385 GCF_001698545.2 Rhinopithecus bieti
AGAAAACCAAACACCGCATGTTCTCACTCATAGGTGGGAACTGAACAATGAGATCACTTGGACTCGGGAAGGGGAACATCACACACTGGGGCCTATCATGGGGAGGGGGGAAGGGGGAGCGATAGCATTAGGAGATATACCTAATGTAAATGACGAGTTATTGGGTGCAGCACACCAACATGGCACATGTATACATATGTAACAAACCTGCACATTGTGCACATGTACCCTAGAATATAAAGTATAATAAAAAAAAATAAAGTGTGTTTTGTTTGACATAGGAATAGCTACCCCTGCTTGCTTTTGGTGTCCATTTTCATGAAATGCTTTTTTCCACTCATTTACTTTAAGTGTATGTGAATCCTTATGTGTCCAGAATTGGTTCCTTCCAGTGGGTTCCTGGTCTCACTGACTTCAAGAAGGAAGCCGTGGACCCCCGCAGTGAGTGTTACAGTTCTTAAAGATCTAGAGTTTGTTCCTTCAAATGTTCAGAGTTTGTTCCTTCACATGTTCAGATGTGTCTGGAGTTTCTTCCTTCCAGTGGTTTCGTGGTCTCACTTGTCATCAGGAGTGAAGCCGCAGACCTTCGCAGCTGAGTGTTACAGCTCTTAAAGGTGGCGCATCCAGAGTTGCTTGTTCCTCCCAGTAGGTTCATGGTCTCACTGACTTCAAGAGTGAAGCTGCAGACCTTTGCAGCTCATAAAGGTAGTGTGGACCCAAAGAGTGAGCAGCAGCAAGATTTATTGTGAAGAGCGAAAGAATAACACTTCCACAGCGTGGAAGGGGACCTGAGCAGGTTGCCACTGCTGGCTCCGGTGGCCAGCTTTTATTCCCTTATTTGGCCCCGCCCACATCCTGCTGATGGGTCCATTTTACAGAGCACTGATTGGTCCATTTTACAGAGTGCTGATTGGTTTGCTTTTACAGAGTGCTGATTGGTGCATTTACAAACATTTAGCTAGACACAGAGTGCTAACTGGTGTGTTTACAATCCTTTAGCGAGACACAAAAGTTCTCCAAGTCCCCACCCGACCCAGAAGCCCAGCCGGCTTCACCTTTCAATCCCCCCTCTAAACAGGACGCCCCAACTGCTGTTGGGAATTGGGCGATGACTGCTCTAGCTACTTCCTGCTGGATAGGGGTGTAGTGTACTCCAGAGGGAAACTCTTTAGGCCAGTGAAAGGGCCAGTGAGTTGGTCCAGGAGTCCTCAGTAGAAACTGTTAGTTGAGCTCATTTGGGGTTCCATTTGTAAGACCATCTGTAGCTTGATGGCCTCAATTCTAGAGGAAACAAATTTGACAAGGACATTAAAAATACAGGGCCTGAAGGCGAGTAATAGCAAGATGGCTGCCATGGGATCTAGAAAAGGGAGAAGCCATGTTGCCCAACTCCAGAGGTTGGTATAAGAGTTTGAAAGGCATTGTCTGGTTTCAGAAGCCTTTTCCTGTAAACGCCGGGGGCATCTTGTACTATCTCTGACTGGTTAGTGTAAAAACAACACTCTTCCCCTAAGAAGGTGCAGAGTCCTCCTTTCTCTTCAGTCAGGAAGTCTAGGACTCAGTGGTTTTAGAGAGTCACTGCTGTCAAAGAGTCTATTTGGGATTGTAGTTACCATCCTTACTAGATAGATTTTGCTATTTCTTGCAAACTGAGAAATCCTTTGAGAGTGTGTGGTAGTAGGATAATGCTTGCTACACTGTTAACTTTTAGCAAACTTTACTTTAGTTGAAAACCTTGTAAGTTTGGGATTTTAATTTTTCTTTGCTATTAAGAAAACCTCATTTGGTCCATATTAACTTAGAATTGGTATAGATGGCTCCTTCCTGATTCTGTAAGGACTTTCAGATTTGACTGAGTTCAAACAATTAGCAAGTTTGAGCAGACCATTTATTAGGCAATTTTCCTAACTCTGCTTCTACAAGAGTTTCCTTATCATTTATTGAATACCCATTATGTCTTTTTTCCTTAATTGCCCAGGAGGAACCATCTATCTCCTGTCCTGAAGGGAATTCCTCCTAGAACTGGTCAGAGCTTTGTATGGTAATTAATTAAGATTTAGATCCTCTTTTAGGAAACCTTAGGGGTTAAGGATTTTTGATAGGAAGGCTATGGGTTGTCAGTGGCCTCAGTAATTTCGGGCTATGCCCTTGTTTACACTGACAACAAGATGGTATTGGAGTCTTATAGGGTTACAGAGAAGACCTTCAATTATCAATTATAGGTTTTAAAGTTACCCTGGCTTTTAAAGGAATAGGGTACACTGTTTTTTT
>NW_016807086.1:678465-689967 GCF_001698545.2 Rhinopithecus bieti
TTTTTTTTTTTTTTTTTTGCTACTTCCATTTCTCTTTCTCTTTGACTTCTTCTTTGTCTCTCTCTTTCTGACTCCACTCCCTCTTCATCTGTCTTTTCCTCTCTCTGACTTTCTGTCTCTCTCTGTCTCTCTTTTTGACTCCTTCTTTGTCTCTCTGTCTCTCTCTCTTTCTGTCTCTTTTTCTCTTTCCTTTCTGCTGGTCTTTCCCTGCCTCTGCCAGCTGCTTATGCTGCTGTTCTTCCCTCTCCTTCCCCTTTTGATGGCTTCAGCAGTGTAAGACTGCCACCTCCTTGGGTTTTTGCACTGAGTGCAATAACTCCATGATTTCCTCATGGTATTTAATGGGGGTTCCCCCAGAGGTTAGGAACTCCCTTTCTTTCCATATTGCAGCATGACATGTAGGATTAGATAAGCATACTTGCTATCTAATAAGCATATATTTATTCTTTTTCCCTTTCCCAGTTCTAAGGCTCAGGTAAGTGCCACTAGTTCGCCTAAATGAGTGCTGGTCCCTGGGGGAAGAGACTTATTTTCAAGTATGGTTACATTACTAACTATGGCATAACCTGCCCTTCATATCCCATTCTCCACAAATGAACTTCCATCCATATATAGGTTAAGGTCAGGATTAGCTAAGGGGACTTCTAAGAGATCATCTCAGGCAGCATAAGTCTGGACTATAATTTGTTGGCAGTCATGCTCAATTGGTTCCCCATCCTCTGGGAGAAAAGTGGCAGGGGTGAGGGCCATGCACATACATATCTGAAGCACCGGTCCCTCAAGGAGTAGCACCTGTATCTAAGTAGGAGGTTGTCTGATAGCCATAAACTTCCTTTGGCACCTAGTATGCCATTTACATCATGAGTAGTCCAGTCAGTGAGATCCTTTCCTTGTATTATTTTGATAGCCTCTGACACTAAGACGGCCACCACTGCAACTACCTGTAAACAGTGAGGCCAGCCTTTTGCTACTACATCAGTTTCCTTACTTAGGTATGCCACTGGTTGTGGGGTTGTCCCACAGTCTGAGTAAGGACTCCAAGAGCTATCCCTGCTCTCTCTGTGATGTATAAAGGGAAGTTTTGTCCTGTGGGAAGGCTTAAAGCTGGAGCTTGTACTAGGGCCTGCTTTAAGGTTTTCAAGGCCGTTTCTGCTCCTGGCTCCTATTCTACTTGATGAATATTTGCCCTTTGGGTCTCTTTGATTAGAGTATGGGGGGCCTGGCTATCTCACTGTATCCAGGGATCCATAGTCAGCAAAAGCTAGTGATTCCAAGAAACCCCCACCACTGTTTTAATGTCTTAGGGTGAGGATAAGCCAGTAGTCTGTATTCGTTCCTTGCTGAGGGCCCTGGTTCCTCTGGCTAAGATTAGGCCTAGATATTTGACCTGCTGTAGGCAAAGCTGGGCCTTTGACCTAGACGCCATGTACCCTTGATTAGCTAGAAAGTTCAAGAGATCTAGAGTAGCCTGCTGGCATGAGGCTTCTGAACATGTAGCCAAAAGTAAATCATCCACATATTGAAGGACCAGAGTGCCTGGACTTGAGAAGTGTTCTAGATCTTGGGCCAGTGCCTGACCAAACAGATGAGGGCTATCCCTAAACCCTTGGGGCAAGACCATCCATGTAAGTTGGGACGTGTGGTCTGTGGGATCCTCAAAGGCAAAGAGAAACTGGGAGTCAGAGTGCAGGGGAATACAGAAGAAGGCATCCTTGAGGTCGAGAACAGTGAACCATTCTGCTTCCTCTGGTATTTGAGAGAGCAGGGTATAGGTGTTGGGTACAACTGGATATAGAGAAATTACTGCCTCATTGATGAGTCTAAGATCTTGCACTAGTCTCCACTGACTGTTTGGTTTTTGTACCCCTAGAATTGGGGTGTTGCAGGGAGTGCTGCATTTCCTTACTAAACCTTGAGCTTTTAGATGTTTAACAATATCCTGTCATCCTTTATGAGCTTCAGGCCTTAAGGGATATTGCCTTTGATAAGGAAAAGTGGTGGAGTCTTTCAGCCTGATTTGGACTGGGTGGGCATTTTTTGCCCTTCCAAATTGTCCTTACAATGCCCAGACTTCAGGGTTGATTCCCTCCTCAAGTAGGGGACAACAAATGGGTAACTTGTTCCCCATATTCATGTAGATAATAGCTCCAGCTTTGGCTAATATATCCATCCCTAATAAGGGTGTGGAACTTTCGGGCATAACAAGAAAGGCATGTGAAAAGAGCAAAGTCTCCCAATTACAACTGAGGAGGTGGGAGAAATACCTGGTTACAGGCTGTCCCAGTATTCCTTGGATGGTAATGGACCTTGAGGACAGTCGTCCAGGACAGGAGATTAACACTGAGAAGGCTGCACCAGTGTTCGGGAGGAAGTCAATTTCCTGGCCCTCAATGGTTAAATGTACCCGGGACTCAGTGAGGGTGATGGCATGAGCTGGCGCTTACCCCAGGTACCCTCAGTCCTGTTGTTGGATCATCTGGTTGGGGGCTTCTGACCCAGAGAACCTTTGTCCTCTGGGGCAATGCACCTTCTCATGATCACCTCAGCATAGTGGACACGGACGAGGGAGCAGCTTGCTTCTTGTTGGACAATCTTTACACTTATAACAAGCCCTACTGGGTAATTGGCCTTCTCCATTTTCTGTCCTCTCCGAACCACCAGGGTTTGTTTGTCTGAGGGCCATGACTAAGGCTGCAGCCTTTCTCTGATCTCGCTTTTCCTTTTGGCCCTGTTCCTCTTGGTCCCTATTTTAGAACACCAAGGTTGCCAAGTTTAATAATGCCTCTAGATTTTGTTCAGGGCCCAGGGCTTGCTTTTGGAGCTTTCTCCTGATATCTGTAGCTGATTGGGTAATAAACTTATCTTTTAGAATCCACTGACTCTCGAGTGAGTTGGGTGACAGGGGAGTATATTTTCTTAAGGCCTCCCGTAGCCACTTGAGGAAGGCAGAAGGATTTTCTTCCTTTCCCTGAGTTATCATGGACATCATTGAATAATTCATGGACTTTTTCCTAATTCTCCTTAGTCCTTCTAGAACACAGGTCAACAGATGTTTGTGACTCCAGTCCCCATGATCTGAGTCGAGGTCCCAGTGGAGATCCATACTGGGGATGGGTTGCTGACCGATAGGGAATTTGTGCCTTTCTTCAGCTGTCATTCTATCATTTACTTCACTAAGACACCAGGTATCTTGAAACTCTCAGGCTGCAGCTAAAGCCACATTCTTTTCATTAAAGGCCAGGGTTTGATCTAACAGTAGCATGACATCTCTCCAAGTGAGATCGAAGGTTTGCCCTAGACCCTGTAGGACATCTATGTACCTATCAGGATCATCTGAAAAATTCCCTGGGTCTGCCTTGATCTACTTTAAATCAGAGAGGGAGAAGGGGACATGTACCTGGGTTGGGCCAAATTCCCCTCCCACTATAGCTTGAAGGCGACATAACTGATAGCCCGGGGGGTTGTGGTCCTTTTGAGATTTCTTTGCTTCTGGGCAGGGGAGATTAGAGGAGGCTTATCATTAATACGAAGGGGAGCTATAAGGAGGCTAGTATATAGGGATAAGCTGAGAGGTCCTCCTGTGGGATGTAAATTGCAAGCTTTGCATAGTTGTGGATTCTCCTTCAATGAAAAGAAAGCTTGGACTTAAGGCATTTCACTCCATTTTCCTTCCCTCTTACAGAAAAGGTCAAGCTGCAGGATATTATTGTAATTTGTACTTCCCTTAGGTGGCTATTTTCCACCATACGAGAGAGCATACTGGGGCCAAGCCACAGTGAAGAAAAAAATGAGCCACCTCCTTTTCCGGGTTTGCAGGTCAAATTGGTCCCAATGGCTTAGGATGTATTTCAAGGATCAGCCTGTTGATGCCTCTTTCCCATTTGAAGGACAAAACCGCCTATGGTTTTGGTTTGTTTTGTTTCTCCCCCTGCCCAAGAACCTGCAGTGGTCCCTGGACCCTGCTGATTGGAATAGTTGCGCTCACCGATGCAGCAGCAGAAACACTAGTTTTCCTCCTAGACCACAAGGAGGACGGAGGAATGTCAGATTTAGTGGCCCTTACTGACACATCTTGAAAACCTGCACCCTTGCCTGTCCTCCTAGACCACAAAGAGGACCAAGAAAAATCGGATTTATTGGCCCTTACTGACACATTCTCAAAAATCTGTTAGAGTCCTAAGCATTCTCCTGTTAGTATTGCGACCTTATCCTGTCCTATAAAGATGTTATGCCCCAAAAATGAAGCAGAGGGCCATACCCTGAGGGAGAGGAGGGATCTCCAGAGTTGGAAGAGTGATACCTTTTTTGTCCTCATTTACATGAATAGGAAGGATATCATTTCTGAAGTTCCCCATATCCTAGCTCCCAGAATAGCTTTGGTTAGGCCTGCTAGTCTGAGGAGGGATCCTAAAATTCCAGATAAGATAGTCCTCAACCCTGATGGGGCTTTGGGCAAAAATTATGTCTTTCTGATTGGTGAGCCCGGGTGCCTAAAGAAGGTAACAGAGTCCTGAAGTTTATACTAGAAATCATTCTTACAGGAGAAACTAGAAAAGCACCAGAGACAGAGAGTGTTTTTTAGATGCAGAACTAGCCTCAGAGAAGAGAGGCAAGAGGAAGTTTGTCTGACAAGCATTAGGACCCAGGATGCAAGGGTCAGGATAGATAGGATAGATGGGTGAATCTCACTTGGGCAACATGACTTTGAGAGTTCTGCTCATGTCCGCAGGGTCAACCAACTTGTTGTCAGGACCCCGGAGCTGAATGGCTTTCCTCTCTGTTGACCCTTGGCTCAGCCCAGAAGTACAGGAAAAGCAGAAGCTGGTTCCAGGCAAACCAATGCTCCCAACTCCAAAGAGTTGGGGGTTGCTAGAGAGCCCTTTCCCAGAAAGCCTGACACCCCTGTCTTTAGTCCAGTGGTTGCACTAGTCGCTTTTAACTGGCCGACAGGTGCCTGGTATTTAGCTCCCAAATTCTAAGGAAAAATAGGACAGAATAGCAAGTGAAAGGGGTCTGATGGTACTCACCACTTGGCGATAGTCGATGGTCCCTTTGTGGTTGCCAAAATGTGTCCAGAATGGGTTCCTTCCAGTGGGTTCTTGGTCTTGCTGACTTCAAGAATGAAGCCATGGATGCTCGCGGTGAGTGTTACAGTTCTTAAAGATGGTGTGTCCAGAGTTTTTTCCTTCAGATGTTCAGATATGTCTGGAGTTTCTTCCTTCCAGTGGGTTCGTGGTCTTGCTTGACTTCAGGAGTGAAGCTGCAGACCTTTGCAGTGAGTGTTACAGCTCTTAAAGGTAGTGCGGACTCAAAGATTGAGCAGCAGCAAGATTTATTGTGAAGAGCTAAAGAACAATGCTTCCATAGCAAGGAAGGGGACCTGAGCAGGTTGCTGCTGCTGGCTCCGGTAGCCAGCTTTTATTCCCTTATTTGACCCCGCCCACATCCTGCTGATTGGTCCATTTTACAGAGTGCTGATTAGTCCGTTTTTACAGAGTGCTGACTGGTGTGTTTACAAACCTTTAGCTAGACACAGAGTGCTGATTGGTGCATTTTTACAGAGTGCTGATTGGTTTGTTTACAAACCTTTAGACACAGAGTACTGATTGGTGCGTTTTTACAGAGTGCTGATTGGTGCATTTACAAACCTTAGCTAGACACAGAGTGCTGATTGGTGTGTTTACAATCCTTTAGCTAGACAAAAAAGTTCTCCAAGTCCCCACCTGACCCAGAAGCCCAGCTGGCTTCACCTCTCATTTATGTGCTAGGTGAGTCTCCTAAAGACAGAAGATAGTTGGTTAGTGAGTTTGTATCCATTCTGCGGCTCTGTATCTTTTAAATGGTGCATTGAGTCATTTACATTCAATGTTAGTGTTGAAATGTGAGGTACCATTGCATTCCTCATGCTCTATGTTGCCTGTGTATTTTGGATTTTGTTTTCGCTTTTTAACTTGTATTTTTGTTTTATAGGTCCTGTGTGATTTAAGCTTTAAAGAGGTTCTGTTTTGATGTGTTTCCAGGATTTATTTCACGATTTAGAGATCCTTTTAGCAGTTCTTGTAGTAGTGGCTTGGTAATGGTGAATTCTGTCAGCATTTGTTTCTCTGAAAAAGTGCTTTAACTCCTGCTGCTTTAAAGTTTGTTTTGCTTGATATAACAATAGCTACCCTGGTCACTTTTGGTGTCCATTTGCATGAAATACCTTTTTCCACCCATTTACTTGAAGTTTATGTGAGTCCTTATGTGCTAGGTGAGTCTCCTTTCCTTCCTATATGATGCTTAGTTTTACTGGATACAAAATTCTTGGCTGATAATTGTTTTGTTTGAGGAGGCTGAAGATAAGGCCCTAGTCCCTTCTAGCTCACAGGGTTTCTGCTGAGAAATCTGCTACTAATTGGATAGGTTTTCCTTTAAACTTTGCCTGGTGCTTCTGTATCATAGCTCTTAAGATTCTTTTCTTCCTCTTAATTTTGGATAACCTGATGACAATGTGCCTAGGTGAAGATCTTTTTTGTGATAAATTTCCAGGGTGTTCTTTGTGCTTCTTGTATTTGGATGTCTAGGTCTCTCACAAGGCCAGGGAAGTTTTCCTTGATTATTTCCCCAAATATGTTTTCCAAACTTTTAGAATTCTCTTCTTCCTCAGGAGCACTGATTATTCTTAGGTTTAGTCATTTAACATAATCCCAGATTTATTGAAGGCTTTGTTCATATTTTCTTGTTCTTTTTTCTTTGTCTTTGTTGGATTGGGTTAATTTGAAGACCTTGTCTTCGAGCTCTGAATTTCTTTCTTCTACTTCTTTAATTCTATTGCTGAGACTTTCCAGAGCATTTTGCATTTCTAAACATGTGTCCAAAGTTTCCTGAATTTTTGATTGTTTTTTCTTTAAGCTATCAATTTTCTCGAATATTTCTCACTTCACCTCTCGTATCATATTTTGGATTTCCTTGCAAAGGGCTTTGCTTTTCTTTGGTCCCTCCCTGATTGGCTTAATAACTAACCTCCTGAATTCCAATCAGGGATTTCTTCTTGGTTTGGATCCATTGCTAGTGAACTAGTGTGATTTTTGGGGGGTGTTGAACAGCCTTGTTTTGTCATATTACCAGAGTTGGTTTTCTCATTTGGGTAGGCTCTGTTAGAGGGAAGGTCTAGGGTTGAAGGATGTTGTTCACTTTCTTTGGTCCCACAGGGTGTTCCCTTGATGTAGTACTCTTTCCCTTTTCCTATGGATATGGCTTCCTGTGAGCCAAATTGCAGTATTGTTGTCTCTCTTCTGAGTCTAGCCACCCAGCGAGTCTTCCCAGCAGCAAGCTGTACTGGGGGTTGTCTGCACAGAGTCCTGTGATGTGAACTGTCTATGGGTCTCTCAGCTGTAGATACCAGTGCCTATTCTGGTGGAAGTGGCAGGGGGTGCAATGAACTCCGTGAGGGTTTTTACCTTTGGTGGTTTAATATTCTATTTTTGTGCTGGTTGGCATCCTGCCAGGAGGTGGCACTTTCCAGAGAGCATCAGCTGTGGTATTGTGAGGAGGAACTGGTGGTGGGCAGGACCCTAGAACTCCCGATTATATGCCCTTTGTCTTCTGCTACTATAGTGGGTAGGGAAGGACCATCAGGTGGGGCAGGGCCAGGCGTGTCTGAGCTCAGATTCTTCTTGGGTGGGTCTTGCTGAGGCTTCTGTGGGGAATGAAAGTGAGATTCCCAGGTCACTGGAGTTGTGTACCTAAGAGGATTATGGCTGCCTCTGCTGAGTCATTCAGATTGTCAGGGAACTGGGGGAAAGCTGGCAATCACAGGCCTCACCCAGCTCCCATATAAACCGAAGGACCGGTCTCACTCCCATCATGCCCCCAACAACAGCCCACAGACCTTTTCCAGGCAGAGAGTCATACAGGTTTGAAAACCTGCCCCAGGCTCTCTGCCTCCCAGTTGTGGAAAAAAAGGGCTTGGTTCTTCCCTGAGCTGTAGAGTCTGCACACTGGATTTGTGCCCTCCCCTGAGTTCTGGCCAGGAGACTTCTCACCCTGTTCGAATTGTTACAAAGTTCAGCTAGAGATTTGCTTCTCCCTGTGTAGTTTTAACCCCTGCTCCTCTCCCATTGGATCCCTGTGGTGCCAGGCAGGAATGACCCACTAGGGGACCCAGCAAGCTCCTAGGGCCTTTTTGCTGCTTCCTCTACCCCTGTATTTCGCTCAGCTCTCCAGATAGACTCAGCTCCAGGTAAAGTTGGAAACTTCTCCCACAAGCAGACCTTCAGTTTCTCCAGTGGCGGTGTGTGTTTGGGAGGGGAGGGTCTTCTTTTCCTACTTCTGCAGTTGAGGCACTGACAGTTTTAAGGATGTCTCCTGGGTCCTGCAGGAGCAGTCTGCTTCCTTTGGAGGGTCTGTGAGTCCTCTCGGGATTGCTCGTTTGTTCTTGCAGTCAATCTGGAAAATCATTATTTTAAAATTCTGCACTTTTAATATATAGTATTTAATATAATTTTATACCCTCACAACAAAGTTGTAAATCCATTCTGCTTGTTTTCTAATTTGATTAATTAACATAAGAAAATAAACTACAACTTCCCTCAAATAACTTAATTTGGGGCCGTTTCAACTTGATCTGTATGTTGGAGCTGGTTTCCACTCAAGAATATTCTTGACTATTGAATGATAGCAGATTAAAAAAAACTGAAGAAATTTATTTTCTAAAGGGAAGAAATAGAACCTAATACGTTTAGAGCTTTTGTTATTCATCTGATAATATGCTGTATATTTATCCATAAACTTTTAATCCTGAAAATTATTCTATAAAACATTTGTCATATTCTCAATTATAAAGATGAGAAAATAGTTTCAAAGAAAGAATTTTCAGTGTCATACACTTTACACATAGCCAAGTTGAGTTTCAAGTCCAAGGCTGACAGTTGACTCCAAAGCCACAAGCCCACATCCTTTTCAATATCGACTGCTTGCAAAATTCAAATTGTAATGACATGTGACATGGATATTTTTCTTTTTAGGAACATGTATGTAACACATATATGTTATTTTTAAAGATTTTATTGTGAATTATATCAAACAGTAGTGACACAAAACATAAATGCAAAGCTTTATAAAGTATCGTAAGGCAAACATTCGTTTAAACACCACTGATAACCTATGCCCAGGAATAGAATATTGCCGGCACCCTTGAAGCTCCCCACCCTCACCACGCTCTTTATGAACACCATCCTCTTCTTTCTCCCATAAGATTACTACTATCTTTACTTCTAACATTATAGTCCAAACTTTTTTTATGGTAAAATATACATAAAATGTACCATTTAACCATTTTAAACTGTATGGTTCAGTGGCATTAAGTATATTCACATTGTTGTATAATCATTACCACCATCCATCTTCAGAATTTTTCATCTTTTCAAACTGAAACTCTACCCATTATCAATAACTGTACCCATTATTAATAACTCCCATTCCTCTTTTCTCCCAACCCTAGCAACCACCATGCTACTTTCTGTCACTATGAATTTGACCACTCTAGGTACCCCATATAAGTGGAATCATACAATATTAATCCTTCTGTGACTGGCATATTTCTTTCAGCATGGTATCTTCAGGGTACATCCATGTTGTAGTACCTGCCAGGGTTTCCTTCCTTTTAAAGGTCAAACAATATTGCATTGTATGCATGCACCATGTTTGTTTATCTAGTTATCTATCAATGTACAACTTGTACAACTTGGGTTGCTTCTACCTTTGGTCTGTTATGAAGAATATTGCCATGAACATGGATGTACAAATAGCTGTTTCAGTCCTTGCTCTCAGTTGTTTGGGGTATATACCTACAAACAGAATTGGTGGATTATTTGCTTCATTTATTGAGGAACTACCACATTGTTTTCCATAGCAGCTGTACTATTTTACATTATCATTAGCAGTGCACAAGTGTTCTAATTTCTCCATCTCCTTGCCAACAATTGTTACTTTTTGTGTTTTCATTGTAGATTTGTTCTTTTTGAAAACTTTGCATACATGAAATAATGCACATTTTCTTCTAATTCTGGCTTTTTTTGTTCAGCTTGTGAGATTCATGCATGCAGTTGAATGTAGCTGAAGCTGTACATTTTTATTACTCTGTAGTAGTCCGTGTATGACAATATCAATTTATTACTTACTCCACTGCTGATGGACATTTGGATTGTTCTAGTTCTTAGTTATTATGAATAATGCTGCTGGGAACATTCATATACATGAACGTTGGGGTATGTGTGGGCAATTTGTTTTTTATATACCTAGAAGTAGAATTGCTGGATCACATGTAGGCATATGTTCAACATTAGATTGTGCCAAGTTATTTTTCAAAGTTGTTGTACTAGTTTACATTTCCACCAGAAGTTTTTGAGTTCTCACTGCATCATATCCTTCCTACTGCAAATGTGGTTTTCGCCATTCTAATAATTACTGATGATGTTGAACATTTTTGTTTTTACATATTTATTGAGCATTTGGATAGTTTCTTTCATAAAATAGCCTCCTGCCTTTTTTTTTCTATTGATTCTTTTGTCTTTATTGATTTGCATGAAAAAATATTGATTATGGGATGGATGGATAGGTAGGTAGATAGAGAGATACAAATTTGTTGTTGCAAATGTCTTCTATTCCTTGCCTTTTCACTTTCCTTTTTGTTTTGAGGCGCAGTCTCACTGTGTGGCCCAGGCTGGAGTGCAGTGGCGTGATCTCGGCTCACTGCAAACTCCGCCTCCTGGGTTCACACCATTCTCCTGCCTCAGCATCCCGAGTAGCCGGGACTACAGGCACCCGCCACTAGGCCCGGCTAATTTTTTGTATTTTTAGTGGAGACGGGGTTTGACCATGTTAGCCAGGATGGTCTCTGGATCTCCTGACCTCGTGATCCACCCGCCTGGGTCTCCCAAAGTGCTGGGATTACAGGCCTGAGCCACCGCGCCCGGCCTCCTTTTCACCGTCTTAATGACGTCTTTGGTAAATAGAAGTTTTTAATGTCAATGTAGTAAAGATTTATAAAACAACTTTCCTTTGTGGCTGATGGTTCTTTTGCCCTTTCAAATAAACCTTTCCCTACCCCAAAGTCATGAAGTTATTTTAAATTTGCTGTCAAGCTGGGTGCGGTGGCTCATACTTGTAATCCCAGCACTTTGGGAGGTAGAGACGGGTAGATTACCTAAGGTCAGGAGTTCAAGACCAGCCTGACCAACATGGAGAAACCCCGTCTCTATTAAAAATACAAAAAAATTAGCTGGGCATGGTGGCACATGCCTGTAATCCCAGCGACCCAGGAGGCTGAGGCAGGAGAATCACTTGAACCCGGGAGGTGGAGGTTGTGGTGAGCCAAGATCTTGCCATTGCACTCCAGCCTGGGCAACAAGAATGAAACTCTGTCTCAAAAAATAAATAAATAAATAAATAAATAAATAAATAAATAAATAAATAAAATAAATTACCTGTCAATAGATTCAAAAAAGTTTGTAGGCCGCTGAT
>NW_016807086.1:690410-694891 GCF_001698545.2 Rhinopithecus bieti
AAATAAATAAATAAAATAAATTACCTGTCAATAGATTCAAAAAAGGTGGAAGGCCGCTGAGAATTTCATTGAATTTACATTATAAGTATAGATGAATTTGTAGATAATTGATACCTTCATATCAATTGATCTTGGCTTGGTCCTCCAAGCTATGAACATTGTATATTCCTCCATGGGTCTTTAATTTTCCTTACTGTTCTCTTGTTTTCTGCAAAGGTATGTTGTCCATCTTGCATTAATATTTATTTTTAAGTATTTGGTATACTCAATGCTATTATAAATGTTATATATTTATAAGCTTTTGCTTTCTCTTTGTTGGTATACAGAAATCAAAAGATTGTTGATACTGAGTCTTTGTTCAACTCATGTATTCTGATAATTTTACTAGAACATTTTTGACATCTACTCAAATCATGTAATTGGAAATAATATCCATCCATTTTTAATTATTAGAGCATTTTAATACGATTTTTTTCTTACCTTATTGCCTTGGGTAAGACCTTTAATACAGTATTAAATTGACATACATGGTGGTCATCATAAGTATCTTTCTGTCATCCTCATCTCGGAGAAGAAAGCCTGCTTGAAATTCTTCCTAAATTTCTATAAATAATGAAACATCAGGGTAAACTTTTGGACAATTTTTGTTTTATAACTTCAACTCATTAACAATGATATGGTATACGGAGAGATTACATTTTATCTAAAACTACCCTCAGTTCTTACTTATTAAAGCCTCTGTGTCACTGACTTTTCTAAAAATCAAAATCCTTAAAATTGAATCCTCTGAATTTTAGACGTCTCACCTGATATTTTGATACTGACTTCTATATTTATATATGTGACATTATTCCTTTCATTTTACAACAACTGTTTAAAATGTGATTTGGTGTGTATTCTGTAGTAACTTCACAAATTCTTGTTAATTAATTTAACAGTATGTTATTTGAAAAAAAAGATACACTTGACTGTTTCAATATATTTTACTAGCTGTATCTCTATTACTAAAAAATAGTGAGACAATTTTGGTGCAAATCCCTCAGATGGTTCTTAATCTGACATGAGGGAGCCTTTATTTCCCTCAGTATAGTATATATATTTTTGATCACTCAAATACCCCATTATTCCAGATTATTGAAATAAATAATTACAGCTGTCATTTTGGTTTAACGTGACAGTGAAAATAACTGTAAGAAATATATCTCCCTTTTTTTTTTTCATTTCACTAGATTGAAAAAGCAATCCATGTGCTTTTCATCAACCTCTCTTCACCTCTCTTAATCAAGACATTTCTGTCTAAAATAATGTTTGGAAAAGGACAGACATAAAGAGAGCTGCATGAAAATGCTAACACATCTTCAGTTTCACTCTTTTAATAATAGCCATACTGTTCCTTTTGCTGTTATATGTGGACTCAGCCCTCCATCCTACCTCGAACCCTCATTGCTCTGACAAATGACCAGTTCTGTGATTCAGATTCGTTGAGATCAGCTAGGTGTACTCCGTGATAATGATGATGAAGAATAATGATAAAAGAGGTAGTAGTGATGATGATGCTGGGTAGCTAATTTGTAGAACCTTTGAATAGATGTGCCATCCCAGTGTAAAGTAGAAAGTGTGATGGTTTTGTTAGGCATCCATTTTATAAGACGGTGGATTTTAGCAAGTTTTTATATGGGAATTTTAAACAAAGCTCTCTGTTTGATATAAAGAAATATGACACTTCACGTATTTTTAAACTCTGCTTTCATAGTATATTAGAAGAAACATTTTTCATTTTTCTTTCTATAATCTTATCATTTATCTAATGATTAAAGTAGTATCATCTGTTTTATTACACAGATATTATTTTGTGCTTGAAACTTTTACTTTTTGAAGCTGAATATTATTAACAGGCTTTCCTTTACCAACACAAAGAAACATCTTTGGGAGGCAGAAAACCACACTAAAATTATCAGGGGTCCATCAGTGCATTTATGCTTAGAAAGAATGGAAGGTAAATATGTAGGTCTGTGAAGACCGTGTTCTTTCTCCTACTGAATTAATACATCTCAGGCCTCTCCCCAGCACTATGTTATGCATTGTTTGGGTGAATAATTGCATGATGTTAATTTTGCAAGCTATAAAATTTTATTATGTTTTACTTTTTCTCCACTACAACCTGATGCCATTAAGGAGCTCAACTGATGTTTATGCTTGATGTTCCAAGTTAGACAGGTGTAGCTTGCTGTGCTTTTTAAAGAGTAGCTAACATATGTATCACGTAACATATGTATCATGAGCTTTTTCACATAGTGTCAGACTAATTAATGTATTATATTTCACTGCAACAGGATCACATTAGTCTTGGTAACTTAATCATCCAGATTGGTCTATTGTCTTCCACCATGAACTTAAAATGACGTAAGTATAATTAGATGCACTGAATTGTGAAAAATATAAAATATGTATGAATATGAACATTTTAAATGTGAACCAAAATTTGTCTTCAGTCATTTTGTATAAATAACTCAGGTAGCATAACCATTAAAGTACGATTCTTCCTCTGTATCCTTGGATTCTGTATCCAGGGATTCAACCTCAGATTGAAAATATTCCCGCCCCCAAAAAATGGATGGTTTGTGTCTGTACTAGACATGTACTGACTTTTTTCAGGTCATTATTTCCTAAACAATACAGCGTTAACAACTATTTTCATAGCATTTACATTGTATTAGGTATTATAAAAACTCTAGAGATTATTTAAAGTATATGAGAGGATGTGTATAGATTAGAGCATCTGGAGCACCTATGCATTTTGGTATCCAAGAAGATCCTGGAACCAATCCCCCATGGATATCAAAAGACAACTGTATAGGTTAAAAACATACCATATGTTAACTCAACCAAACAGCTGATTTATGATATCAAGGAAAATATGAACAGTGTTTTCAGTGCACATGGGAAAACTTCTAGACACTCTTTAAAATGAATTATTTTAAGAGGAATGCTTTCTTTAACACATAATTGAAGAAAGCAAGATTGGTACTTACAGAGTTCACTGATGAAAATGAGGATATATTTCAGATTGCTTTTTAAGTATATAAGGTAGGGTTAGTAATTTTAAATAAATAGTTGGCTTATTTTCTTAAAGAACAGGACAATTCTTATGCTACCAAATTCAACTACCATGCTAAATGAGATTCAATACATGTCCTAATTTCATAAGGTTTGTGTTTGGACACAAAAAATGTGGGCCAAACTGACTGAGCTGATGTATAATTATAAGTCTACATGAAAAATGCAATTACAAGTAGTTCCATGGAATTGGAAACTGTGCTTTCTCACATTGTCTCCCGAGTGCCTGGTGAGACATCAGGCTTGGTGGTGGTGGAGAAATATGTGTTGAATGAATGTATGAGAGGAAGCGTTTAGAATAAAAATGCATTGATGCTACAGGAAATAAGACATAAGATATTCAATACGGTTCACCACTGAGTTCTAAAAAACAATGTTTTTCTACTTTGATTTTGAAAGAACCACAACCCCAAGTCAATGAGAAAAGCTTCTGTAAATCAGCCACTAAAGTCTTATTAAATCACAAATACCAAAGACATAAAATCTATCTACAATTTTTAGCAATCCATCATACTAAAACTCATCTGGGGAGAAAATATTCATAGGAATTAAAGTGCTTTATTTATAAGAGGCACAATTAAGATGGATGCTCAGTCATTTTTAGTGATTAGTACACTACCCCCTAGTTAATAGAATCCTCTAGATTTCCCCAGCAGATGAGGGTGAGCTACTGCGTTTAGGAGAAAACAGTACCTGTCTATTCTACAAACAGCTTATTTGGCAGAGTGGTATAAAACAAGTTCAATTTTGGTATGTAAAAAAGCATTATTAATATTTTTAAGGAAGAAGAATGAAATACATGAAAAAAATGGTTACAAATATATGTTAAAATATATGGTTTCATGTCTTTATATAAGGTAAATGTAACAATTTGAATAGTATTTATTTATTTAGTAATCTGTTAAAAATTAATGGGCCATTATAGTCTTTATTGTTGTAACAGAGAAAAAGACTCTCCTATTTCAAATTTATTCAGTATGTAATAAATCTATTGCATTTTTAAATGTGTATATATCATCACTCATGGCTTATTGATGAGAAATATGTAATTAGGCAATTTTGTTTTGCAAGCATCACAGTGCTTATCTATAAACCTAGATCGTATATGCCTATTATATACCTAGGCTATATGGTATAGCCTATTGCTCCTAGGCTACAAACCTGTGCAGCATGTGACTGTACCAAATACTGTAGGCAATTGTAACAAAGTGGTATTTGTGTGTCCAAACATAACTAAACATAGAAAAAGTACAGTAAAAATATGTTATAACTTTATAAGACCAATGTCTTCTATGTAGTTCATTATTGACTGAAATGCCATTATATGGCACATGTGGCACTATATATATATATATATATATATA
>NW_016807086.1:696042-701734 GCF_001698545.2 Rhinopithecus bieti
ATAATTTATATACCATAAAACTTAGCTTTGTGAATATACAATCTCATGGGTTTTTTTCTAAATTTACAGTTTCCATCACCCCAAAATGTTTCTTTATACAAATTCGCAGTCAATCCTTGTTCTCACCCTCAGCCCTAAAGAACCACAGATCTGCTCTGGACTTTTCGTATATAAAGAATCATATGATATCTATTCTATACTTGTACTCTGTGGTAATCTTTTTGAGGTACATGTATCAGTTTAAGTAGTTTGTTTCTTGTTATTGCTGAAGAGTATTCAATTCTTTTAAATGTATTGATACTTATTTAATGGCCTAGCATATGATCCATATTGGAGAATGTTCCATTTGTGCTTGAAAAGAATGTGTATTCTTTGTTGGTGGAGTGTAAATTAGTTCAGCCATTGTGGAAGACAGTGTGGTGATTCCTCAAGGATCTACAACGAGAAATACCATTTGATCTGGCATTCCCATTACTGGGTATATACACAAAGGATTATAAATCATTCTTATGTTTATTGCAGCACTATTCACAATAGCAAAGACTTGGAACCAACCAAATGTCCATCAATGATAGACTAGATAAAGAAAATGTGGCACATATACATCATGGAATACTATGCAGCCATAAAAACGGATGAGTTCATGTCCTTTGCAGGGACATGGATGAAGCGGGAAACCATAATTCTCAGCAGACTAACACAGGAACAGAAAACCAAACACTGCATGTTCTCACTCATAAGTGAGAGTTGAACAATGAGGACACATGGACACAGGGAGGGGAACATTACACACTAGGGCCTTTTGGGGGTTGGGGGGCTAGGGGAGGGATAGCATTAGGATAAATATCTAATGTAGGTGACAGGTTGATGGGTGCAGCAAACCACCATGGCACATGTATGCCTATGTAACAAAACTGCACATTCTGCACATGTAACCCAGAACTTAAAGTATTAAAAAAAAAAAGAAGAAGAAAGAAAGGAAAGAATGTATATTGTACTGTCATTGGGTGCTCATTTCTATAACTATTAGTTCAAGCTAGTTCTTACATTGTTTAGGGATTCTGTACTTGCTGATTTTCCATCTAGTTCTATAAACTATGGAGAATGAGGTATCCAAGTCTCCAAGAATTATTTTTCTTTTCACTTCTGCCAGTTTTTGCTTCTAGGGCCCTGTTTTGTCTTCTAGGGCCCTGTTTTAAGGACACAGACATTTATAATTTTATATCTTCATGAAGAATGTAATCTTTTATCATTGTGAAATGTCAGTCTTTGTTTCTGGTAATATTTATATGTTTAAATCTACTTGTCTTATAATTGTATAGCCACTCCAGCTTTTTTATACTTTCTGCACGCATGATATATTTTTTTCTATCCTTTTACTTCCAACCTATTTGTGTCTTTGAAACTGAGTATGTCCCTTGTGGATAGCGTATAGTTAGTTCTTGCTGTTGTTGTTGCTTGGCCAGTCTGAGAATATCTTCCTTTTGTTTGGAATGTTTGATCAATTCACAATCATTGTAATTGTGTCTATGGTTGGATTTACATCTTCCATTTTTATGTCTTCTATATATCTTACATGCTTTTTGTTCCTTTGTTCTGCTGTTACTGTCTTCTCTTTATTTGATTTTTTTACTGTAACATTAAACATAATTCCTCAATTCAGTTTTTACCATTTTGAGGGGTTTTCTTAGTGGTTACTCCAGATTTTAAAAAATACATCTTGGCTGGGTACGGTGGCTCATGCCTGTAATCCCAGCACTTTGGGAGGCTGAGGCGGGCAGATCACAAGGTTAGGAGATCGACACCATCCTGGCTAACACAGTGAAACCCCGTCTCTGCTAAAAAAGCACAAAAAAATTAACCGGGTGTGGTGGTGGGCGCCTGTAGTCCCAGCTACTTGGGAGGCTGAGGCAGGAGAATGGTGTGAACCTGGGAGGCAGAGCTTGCAGTGAGCTGAGATTGCGCCACTGCACTCCAGCCTGGGCGACAGAGCGAGACTGTCTCAAAAAAATAAAAAATAAAATAAATAAATAAATAAATAAAATATACATCTTATTCCATTTTAGTTCAGATAAATACTAGTTTAATTTTCATAAAATACCTAAACTTTGGCCCTGTGTTGCTCCATTCTCCTCCTTCTCTTTTGTGCTATCATTGCCATATATATTAATTCTGCGTATGTTTTAAACCCAATGATACAGTTTTAATTATTGCTTTATACAATCTTCTGTCTTTTAAACCATCTGAGAAAATAATTAAAATATATTTATTCAGCCTTTATGTTTTCCACATATTTACCGTTTTTGGTGCTCTTTATTTCTTCTTGTGGATTCTATTACTATCTGTTACCTCAGAAGTCAAGAAATAAAGGGGAAATATAGGGAAATGAAATAAAATGATTTTCTTTCAAGCTGAAAGACTTCTTTTAGTATTTCTTGTAAGGCAGATGTGCTAGCAACCAATTATCTTTGTTTATCTAGAAATGCCTTTATTTTGTATTGATCTTTGAAAGATAGTTTTGCTGTATATAGAATTCCTGGTTGACAGTTTTCTTCTTTCAGCACATTGAATATGTCATTCTACTTTCTTTTGGCCTCTACTGTCTCTGATGTGAAATCAGCCATAATCACATTATTGTTTCCTTGTGGATGAAGAGTCATTTGTTTTTTTTCCTTTTGCTTTCAAAATTTTCTCTGTGGCTTTTACTGTGATGTGCCTAGGTGTGGCTCTCTCAATGAAACAGAGTTCATCAAATTTGAAATGTCTTTGGCTGTTATTTCTCCAAACATTTTATTTTATTTTATTGAGATGAGTCTCGCTCTGTCACCCAGGCTGGAGTGCAGTGGTGCAATCTTGGCTCACTGCAAGCTCCGCCTCCCAGGTTCACACCATTCTCCTGCCTCAGCCTCCTGAGTAGCTGGGACTACAGGCACCGACCACCATGCCTGGCTAATTTTTTGTGTTTTTAGTAGAGACAGGTTTCACTGTGTTAGCCAGGATGGCCTCGATCTCCTGACCTTGTGATCCGCCTGCCTTGGACTCCCAAAGTGCTAGGATTATAGATGTGAGCCACCACACCCGGCCTCTCCAAACATTTTAAATGACATTTCCTCTCTCTTGTCTCCTTCTAGGACTCTTATTACATTGTCTTGCTGTTGTTTCAGACATCTCTGAGGCTCTATCCATTATTCCTTACTCTTTTCTCCCTGTGTTCTTGAGATTGGGTAATTTCTATGGAATTTTCTTTAAATTAACTGATGGATTTCTTCTACTGTCACAGATCTGCTCTTGAGCCCCTCTTGTAAATTATTTGTTGTATTTTTTCAGCTTCAGAATTTTTTTTTTTTTTTTTTTTTTTTTTAGTTTCTATCTCCTTATTTAAATTCTCTATTTGTTTAATCACTGTCATCATACTTTCCTTTAATTACTTAATTATGATTTCCCTTGGTTCTCTGACCATATTTATATTTGTTTGAAGTTTTTTTTTTTTTTTTTTTTTTAGGTGATAGAGCCTTGCTCTGTTGTCAGGCTAGAATGCAGTAGCACTATCTCAGCTCACTGCAACCTCCACCTCCTGGGTTCAAGCAATCCTCCTGCCTCAGCCTCCCAAGTAGCTGGGACTACAGGCGTGTGCCACCATGCCCATCTAATTTTTTGTATTTTTAGTAGAGACAAGGTTTTATCATATTTATTATGTTTTATCGTGACAGGATGTTCTTGATCTCTTGACCTTGTGATCCCCCTGCCTCACCGCCCAAAAGTGCTGGGATTACAGGTGTGAGCCACTGTACCCAGCCTGAAAAACAATTTCTATTGACTACTTTGTTTTCTAAACTATAGCTCACATATTTCCTGTTTCTTCACACGTTTTGCATTTAATTGAAAATACAATACTTTACAAAATGCCTTGTAGTACCTCTGGATTCCTCCCTCTGAAGACAATTCTTGATGCTATTTTTTTTCATTTTTGTTTGTTTGTTCATTTAATAACTTCCCTGGACTAAATCTGTGAAATCTTCTCCTCCACAATATGTGGGTACTTATGCCTCTACTCAGTTTTTATTGTTATTTTATTCTTGCTTTAATTTTCAGCCTGACTTATTAGGGGTCACCCTTGGCAATACATTTAACTTTATATAATAAGGAAACACACACACATAGCAATACAGGGCTAAAAAGACACACAAGCTCACACATACACGAATAGTACAGTCTTAGACTTCTGTGAAACACTAAGCATGATAATATAGCAATGGTTTCAGATATCAATCTCTTCAGAGTTTTGACGTGAAATGTAATTTTCTAAAAATTCCATATTCTGTTCCAAGACAACTTGTATTATATATGTAAACAGAAAGACCATCTCCATTGTTTCAAGAATCACTAGATACGCCTTTGTAATTTTTTCTGAGAAATTTGTTAAATATGTGCCCTAATGAATTATAAGATGAATCAAAAATTAAACAATACAAATGTCACAGCATTAGAGACTAGTAAAAGCATTCAAATTCACAAATATACAAACTAAATAAATAACCTCAAAATTATAGTGATAAAATGAAATGAAATGTAAAAGTGAAAACTGTTCTTGAAAAATAATTCAGTGGTTAAAAGCTGAATTTAAAGGCTACAGATTAAAATAATGTTAGTAAGTGGTATCATGAGTAATAAAAGTGCATTAAATTCCCCATCCTATACAAGAAAATGAAAAAGTATAATTTTGTATTTGATGTTAAGATAGATTTAAGTATTTGATATATTTAAATGCAACTGTTAGTAAAATTTAAAATTTGATTTATTTCAGTTATCTTACTGTAGAAGGTAAATAAAATATCTTTAAAGCATAAGAAGGTAATTTAGATGTGATTCTCCATTGTATAAAAACAATTGGGGAGTGGCAGGGACTATGGGGATCTAAAAAGTATGTACTACTTATGAAGCTATTTTAATCTACACATTTTAAAGCATTGTGCTAGCCAAATCAAATACATTTTGGGGCCATGATGCATCTAATTTGCCATCCCAGAAGCCAAGAAATAAAGGGGCAAAGAAAGAAAAGGAAGGAAAAAAAAGAAAACTTAAGAGACAGGTGCAAACCTGCTTCAACTAGGGTTAAACTTTGAAATTCATTTATATGATATTTGCAAGAGACATATCTAACATGAAGTGACTAAAAAAAGTTTTTGAAAAACAAGTTGAATATCAGTAACCTCATAAAACGGAAGCAAGAGTGCTAAATCTAGTAGAGAAAACAAGAATTAATAGAAATAGGATGACAGCAGATGTGGAGATTTGAAAACTGGAAATTATAGCCGGGCATGGTAGCTCATGCCTGTAATCCCAGCACTTTGGGAGGCCAAGATGGGCAGATCACCTGAGGTCAGGGGTTCAGGACCAGCCTGGCCAACTTGTTGAAACCCTGTCTCTACTAAAAATACAAAAATTAGCTGGGAGTGGTGGCACATGCCTGTAGTCCCAGCTACTCAGGAGGCTGAGGCAGGAGAATCACTTGAACCCAGGAGGCGGAGGTTGCAGTGAGCCAAGATCATGCCACTGCACTCCAGCCTGAGTGACAGAGAGATAGAGTGAGACTCTGTCTTAAAAAAATAAATACAGGCCGGGCGCGGTGGCTCAAGCCTGTAATCCCAGCACTTTGGGAGGCCGAGACGGGCGGATCACGAGGTCAGGAGAT
>NW_016807086.1:702016-706539 GCF_001698545.2 Rhinopithecus bieti
AAATAAATAAATAAATAAATACAAATAAAATAAAAATTTTTTAAAAATTGGAAATTATATTCATTTTCTAATACATTCTAATGCTTTGATATATTAGACACTTTTCTAGTAAAAGTAAATCAAAATTTACAAAACATCTACAAAGATAAAAGAACATCATTTAAGCAACGGAAAATATTAAATGTTAACCTTCTATCATACAACTGAACCTAGGTGATTTTTATGGTTTAGTCGTAAACCTCCAAGGAATAATAAGTCTTATGCTATATTATTTTTTCTGAGAACAGAGAAAGAAACCTATGCAATGTTTTTTTTTTTTTGCGACTGAGTCTCACTCTGTCACCCATGCTGGAATGCAGTGGTGCCATCTCGGTTCACTGCAACCACTGCCTCCCAGGTTCAAGTGATTCTCCTGCCTCAGCCTCCCAAGTAGCTTGGACTACAGGTGCTACCATGCCTGGCTAATTTTTGTATTTTTAGTACAGACAGGGTTTCACCATGTCGGGAGGCTGCTCTCAAACTCCTGACCTCAGGTGATCCACCCGCTTCAGCCTCCGCAAGTGCTGGGATTACAGGTGTGAGCCACTCTGCCCAGCTGCAATGATTTTATGAAACCAATGTAACCTTGACACTAAATCCTAATGAAGATAATCCTCCAGGAAACTGTAGACAATTATAAATGAGAGTATACTAAGCAATATATGAGCAAATCAAATTTACTAGAACATTATTGAACAATGCAATGCAATTAACTTAGCTTTATCCCAAAAAGTTAGTGATTATTCAAAACATTATGGCAATATGGCAGGGTCAAATTAAAAAGCCATGTGATTATTTTAGTAAGTGACTCAATAATATGAATACACTTCCTGATAAAAATTCTTAGTTATCTAAAACTGAGGTGGATATTCCTTTAACTTAATCTCAACCTAATCATTTTCATCATAATCAATACAGTAAGAGTTAATCTTATTAAAATGGGAATAGGATGAATGCTTGATATAATCAATTATTATTTAATATTATTATTTAGGTTTTAACTGTTGTGGTAAGAGAAAATATGTGTAAGTAGTATAATTTGGGGAGAAAATGATACACTATGATAATTATTTTCTATATGATATTTTTACATATAAAATTAATGTGAGAAACTTAGAATTAATGAGAGATCAGTTATAAAGCCAGTTTAAAAATAACTGTACAAAATTAATATTTTCTTTATATGGTGGCAATACACTAAAAATATGAGAAATAACTAACATCACTAATCCAAGATCACTTGCTACACTCTATGAGAAATATACATAATCTGTATTAAGAAAAATGTAAGATTAGACTGAAACAAAGGATAAAAGATGAAGACATGTAGCATGTTCCAAAGTAGGAAAACTGAATATCATAAAGATGTTATTTCTCCAAACTTAATTTCTAGTTTTACTGCAATTTCTCTTCAAACCTCTGCTGAATTTTGGGACACAGTAAAGTGAAAAACTTGATGACTAATTCTAAATTCATATTGAAGAGTAAATAACAATAGCTATTTTATTTTAGAAGATAAGTAATGAGGGGTAATTGAACAACCAGGTATTAAAACACATAAAAAATCTGCAATGGTTGAAAGTATAGAATTCATTCAAGAATTGGCAAATGAACAGAACAAATCCTGGTTTTATTCAGTTTAATAACTGTTTAAGTCCCTGAGACTTTGAAGTTGTTACAGCATCATAATTTGGTGTATCATGACATACCTTCTGTTTTCTGTGACTTAGGATCCTGTATTTTAAACAGAATTACATGCCAAAATTAAAGCATGTTACTCTTCTGAGTTTGAAGATCTCACCAACTGGAGAGTGACTTTTCATTACCATGATAGAAAAGCTGGACTTTAAAAAGTAGTTTGTGGCTGGTTGTGGTGACACACCTGTAATCCCAGGAGTTTGGGAGGTTGAGGCGGGCGGATTGCTTGAGGTCAGGAGTTCAATATCAGCCGGGCCAACATGGTGAAACCCTCTCTCTACTAAAAATACCAAAAATTAGCTGGGCGTGGTAGCCCATGCCTGTAGTCCTAGCTAGTCAGGAGGCTGAGGCAGGAGAATTGCTTGAACCCGGGAAGCGGAGGTTGCAGTGAGCCGAGATTGTACCACTGCACTCCATCCTGAGTGACAGAGAGAGACTTAATCTCAAAAAAATAAAAAAATTAAAAAATTAAAAGTCGGTTGTGAAATCTTTGTTCTACATTTTTTCTTCTGGGACCAATAGGATATTTGTTTCCTGGAAGGTAACCAGTATTTAGCATAACTATTTTGGACTTCTTCTCTTCAACTGTGTGATATGTTTTGCATAGGCAATCATATCATCTACAAATAGATGTTTCAGTTTTTCCTTTACACTATTTACGTCATTTATATCTTCTATTTGCCTTACCGCACTGGCTAAGACTTTCTGTAACATGTTGAACAGGAGTAGTGAAGGCAGACAACTTTTTTTATTCCTGATGTTAAAAAGCATAGTTTATGGTCTCTGACCATTAACTATTATTGTTAATCGTAATTTTTTTGTAGATGCACTTTATCACATTAAGAAAGTTCCTTCTAATTCTGTGAAGAAAGTCAGTGGTAGCTTGATGGGAATAGCTTTGAATGTATAAATTACTTTGGGCAGTATGGCCATTTTCATGATATTGATTCTTCCTATCCATGAGCATGGAATGTTTCTCCATTTGTTTGTGTTCTCTCTTATTTCCTTGAGCAGTGGTTTGTAGTTTTCCTTGAAGAGGTCCTTCAAATCCATTGTAGGTTGATTCCCAGATATTTTATTCTCTTTGTAGCAATTGTGAAGGGGAGTTCACTCATGATTTGGCTCTCTGTGTGTCTATTTTTGGTGTATAGGGATGCTTGTGATTTTTGCACATTGATTTTGTATACTGAGACTTTGCTGAAGTTGCTTATCAGCATAAGGACCAAAAAAGAGCCTGTGTAGCCAAGACAATTGTAAGTAAAAAGAACAAAGCTGGAGGCATCACACTACCTGACTTCAAACTATACTACAGGTCTACAGTAACCAAGACAGCATGGTACTGGTACCAAAACAGAGATATAGACCAATGGAACAGAACAGAGGCCTCAGAAATAACACCACACATCTACAACCATCTGATCTTTGACAAACGTGGACAAAAACAAGCAATGGGGAAAGGATTCCCTGTTTAATAAAGGTGTTGGGAAAACTGGCTAGCTACATGCAGAAAACCAAAACTGAACTCCTTCCTTATACCTTATACAAAAATTAACTCAAGATGGATTACAGATTTAAACATAAGACCTAAAATGATAAAAACCCCAGAAGAAAACCTAGGCAATAACATTCAGGAGATAGGCATGGGCAAAGGCTTCATGACTAAAACAGCAAAAGCAATGGCAACAAAAGCCAAAACTGCCAAATAGAATCTAATTAAACTAAAGAGTTTCTTCACAGCAAAAGAAACTCTTATCAGAGAGAGCAGACAACCTACAAAATGGGAGAAAATTTTTGCAATCTATTCATCTGACAAAGGGCTAATATCCAGAATCTACAAAGAACTTAAAACAAACTAACAAGATAAAAAGAAACAACCCCATCAAAAAGTGGGCAAAGGATATGAACAGACACTTTTCAAAAGAAGACATTTATGCAGCCAAAAACATATGAAAAAAAGCTCATCATCACTGGTCACTAGAGAAATGCAAATCAAAACCACAATGAGATACCATCTCATGCCAGTTAGAATGGCGATTATCAAAAAATCTGGAAACAACAGATGCTGGAGAGGATGTGGAGAAATAGGAATGCTTTTACACTGTTGGTGGGAGTGTAAATTAGTTCAATCAATGTGGAAGATAGTGTGGTGATTCCTCAAGGATCTAGAAGTAGAAATACCGTTTGACCCAGCAATCCCATTACTTGGTATATACCCAAAGGATTGTAAATCGTTCTAATCATGTACAAAGACACATGCACATGTATGTTTCTTGCAGTACTATTCACAATAGCAAAGACTTGGAACCAACCCAAATGCCCATCAATGATAGACTGGATAAAGAAAAAGTGGCACATATACACCATGAAATACTATGCAGCCATAAAAAAGAATGAGTTAATGTCCTTTGCAGGGACATGGATGAATATGGAAACCATCATTCTCAGTAAACTAACATAGGAACAGAAAACCAAACACCACATGTTCTTACTCATAAGTGGGAGTTGAACAATGAGACCATATGGGCACAGCAAGGGAAATGACACACACTGGGGCCTATGGGGGGTAGGAGGCTAGGGGAGGGATAGCATTAGGAGAAATACTTAATGTAGATGACAGATTGATGGGTGCAGCAAACCACCATGGCACAGGTATACCTATGTAACAAACCTGCACGTTCTGCACATGTATTCCAGAACTTAAAGTATGATAAAAAAGAAAAAGAAAAGAAAAGAAAGAAAGTTAATTCTATTTCTGATTTTCTTTTTCTTTTCTTTTTTTTTTTTTT
>NW_016807086.1:707247-737523 GCF_001698545.2 Rhinopithecus bieti
CCTCCCTCCCTCCCTCCTTCCTTCCTTCCTTCCTTCCTTCCTTCCTTCCTTCCTTCCTTCCTTCCTTCCTTCCTTCCTTCCTTTCTTCTTTCCTCTCTCTCTCTATCTCTCCTTCTTTTTTCTTTCTTTCTTTCTTTCTTTTTTTTTTTTTGAGACAGAGTCTCACTCTGTTGCCTAGGCTGGAATGCAGTGGCATGATCTCAGACTGCAATTTCTGCCTCCCAGATTCAAGTGATTCTCCTGCCTCAGCCTCCTGAGTAGCTGGGATTACAGGAGCCCACCACCATGTCTGACTGATTTTTGTATTTCTAGTAGAGATGGGGTTTCACCCTGTTTGCCAGGGTGTTCTTGAACTCCTGACTTCAGGTGATTTGTCCACCTCAGCCTCCCAAAGTGCTGGCAGGTGTGACCTACAGTGCTTGGCCCTTCATTTCATTTCTGAGAGTAGTAAATTGTGTCCTCTCTCTCTCTTTTGGGGGAAGGGAAGAAAGTCAGTAAAGGTAGATCAATTTAATCAACTGTTTTAAATAACTGACTTTTGATTTCATTGATTTTTCTCTGTTTTATTGGTTTCTGTTCTTTTCATAATTTATTTATTTTGCTGTGGCTTTTTTTCTAACTTCTTATATTATAATCTTAGGTGATTGGTTTGAGACCTTTTCTCTTTTCAACTTCAAGCATTTAATGTTACAAATTTCCCTGCACAGATTTAATGGCATCTGACAAATTTTGATATGTTGTTTTCATTTTATTTAACTAAAATATTTTAACTGCCCTTGAGACTTCCTCTGTGAGCCATGGGTTATTTACATTTTTAATATTTGAGTATATTGTGACAATTTTCCAGATATCCTTGTTACTGATTTCTAATTTAATTCTGTTTTGATCAGGTTACATATTTTGTATAATTTCAATTCAATTAAATATGTTACATTTTGTTATAAGGCCCAGAATATGGTCTATGTTATATGTGCACTTGAAATGAATGTTTTCTGCTATGACTGGGAGACCTGTTCTATAAATATGAGTTAGGTCATGTTGGTTAATATTTTTCACCTCTTGTATGTCCTTGCTGGGTTTGTGTCTCTTCTTATTCTATGTCCATTTCACCTTTTAGTACTACCACATTGTGCTTTATTGGGTAGGAGAAATTTTGTTACATATGTAGATGCATAGTGATGAAATCAGGATACTGAGGGTGTCCATCACCCGAGTACAATACATTTTTGTTAAGTATAGTCACCCTACTTTGCTATTAAACATTATATTTATTCCATCTAACTGTATGTTTGTACCCTTTAAACAGGTTCTCTTCATCTTACTCTGTCTCCAGAACTCACCCAGTATCTGTTATCTATCTTTCTATTCTTTACCTCTGTGTGATCAAATATTTTAGCTCCCACATAAAAGTGAGAACATAGGAGATTTGTCTTTTTGTGCTGGCTTATTTTATGTAAGATAATATACCTGCTATAGAGTTTCTGATTCAACCTACTGTATGGTAAAGAAAAAAAAAAAAAAAAAGGAGGGAAAAAAATTAAGGAACTCACTGCCACTAGATTGGTCTTTATTCATGTCTTGATTTCCCTACCTACTTTGCATTTATATACTTTTCATAGTCCTTAAATAATTTTGTTTTGGTTTTTATTTTGTCTAGTGTTCTTAGTTCTCTCAATGTGAGAAATCAACTACAGTAGACTTACTCCATTTTCTCCCAAACCAGAACTCTACATTTCAAAATATACTACATTTGTATACATATACAACTTGATATTTCTACCAGAAAGGCCAAAGAATTATTTCTACTTTGAAGATTAGTTATCTCACCAGCATATGTTTTGCTTTTATCCTTCTGTGTTAATTTTCATGAGGAAATGCTATGTCCTTTCAATCTGTATATTCAAGTCTCACATTATTTCTGGAAAGTTTTCTTAAATTATATCTTTGGATATTTTTCCCATTTCATTTGCTTAGTTCTTTTCTTTAGGGACACCAATTATGCTTATGTTGGATCACTTTCAATGCTTTCCATATCTTATATCTTTTATCTTTAGTTTATTTCTATCTTATTTTCTCAGTTTTAAAAATCCTTCTATGTCTGTTCCCCTTTTTGCTGCTTCCAACATGACTTTCAGAAAACAAAATAACTGTAATAAATACTGAGGTAATGTGGCAAAATTTCCATTTCTTTGGGTTTAGAGTTGAGGATAGGATATATTTTGACAATTCTTGGTGTGGTCTCAGGAAGTTGCATAGTATTTCCCCATAACCACCTAGAAACCTGTTTCTAAAAGACAGACCTAACAAAACAATAAAATGTACTTTAGCAATGTGACTTTATTTCTTTATATCTATGTGTGTAGTCATATTTGAAACATACTTTTAGTTTGATACCTAATTTTAAATAGGAGGACTTATATTGTTATTCTTCACCAAAATTATTCCTTTAACATTTGAAAAGATTTAAGTCTTATAATTACTGCAAAGGTATCTTGGTAGTTTTTTTTTTTTTTTTTTTTCCTAGCTCTCATTGTAATGTTTATTGTACAAAGTGCATTGGGAGCAAAGGAATTGTATTTGACTAAATGCCATTATTTTCCTCAATATATTTTATTATAATGGTTATTTTACTATTTATCAATCTATTGTAGTTAAAAACATTAGTAAATAATATAATGAAAATTGATCATATTACTTTATTCCTGTTATTTCTTTTTAAAAGTAGTACATGCTGATTTTTAAAATATCACACTATGTTCTCATTTAATCAATCTCCTTTTAAACAATGACAAGAGAATGTAATATCAATCTCTATTCACTGTATTGTTCTATAAGATTCTGTATTGTTAAAGGTGAGAAAATGGAATCTTTTAAAAGATCTATATTTATTTCCAATTTTAGCCTATAAATACTATCAAAGGAATTTATAGACACCATAAGAGCAGTATGTAACTAATGGAAGATACCTGAGAACCTTATAATATACATAACATTTTTATAATTACATATAAATTAGAAACCATTTCTGCAAGATTAATTTTTATGTTCTTTATATATGTTAATAAATTGATTCAATTATGAAACATAAAAATACTTTTAAATGCAATGCAGTAATATATGCTTAATATAACAAATTCTGTTACTGTGTCAGAAGAGGTGACTCTATTCTCTATTACAATGACTGCCTATAAACTATTGATGACTTGAAAAAAACAGAGATGACATACATATTAAATATTGATTGCAAAAGTAAGATTTAGAAAACATGAGTTCTTTTTTTGTTTGTTTGTTTTTGAGATGGAGTCTAGCTCTGTTGCCAGGCTGGAGTGCAGTGGCGCAGTCTCGGCTCACTGCAACCCCCGCCTCCTGGGTTCGAACAATTCTCCTGCCTCAGCCTCCTGAGTAGCTGAGACTACAGGTGCACACCACCATGCCCAGCTAATTTTTGTATTTTTAGTAGAGACAGGGTTTCATCTTGTTGGCCAGGATGGTCTTGATCTCTTGACCTCATGATCTGCCCACCTTGGCCTCCCAAAGTGTTGGGATTACAGGCGTGAGCCACTGCACCTGGCCGAAAACATGAGTTCTTTACTCCAAAAGACCTCTTGAAAGTATTAGTTTATATCCAAAATAACATAGGTTTGCAGGCAAATATTTGAAAAGAAGGTTGAAAACAGGGAACCAACATAGTACATTTGAATTTGATTTTATTGTTGTCAAGTGTGCCACTTTACCAGGACTTGGAATAAATGAGAGATAACAGTATAGCACTTGTAATTTTCTTGGACTGAACAAAAAAATCAGCAAAGTCACAATTTCTTATTATGGATAACAAATATACCTGTAGAGTGGGTGATGAAGAGATAGAAATGAGTTTTTATTTCCCCTTCCTCATACTGAATTGCCTATAGAATAAGAATAAAATCTAAAGGACAGTTATTTTTTCTTCATAAAGTAGTATTCATGTTCTATGCTTTCCTGGAAATATAAATAAAGACGGAAGCATGTAGAACAAGCTTCAGTATGGCTGGATTAATAATTTAAAAAGGAACTGAAGAGTATATAGAAACATGCACCATGCCATTCAGCCACCTCTCACCCCTTATTAACATTTGCTGAGCATCAACTTATAATATAAAAAAAACAGAGCTCTTAGATCATTTAAAGCAATCTTGCTGTAAATCCCCACGTAGTATTCCTTAAGTGTGAGAACTATAGGTACCCTCAAACACCAGTGTTCAGCTTCTGCATAGACCACTTAGCATAATTCTTTCTTCTCTATAGTTTTAAATGTGTGGGAACATGTGATCAGGGTCCTTTTTATATTCAAAATGGGTCAGCTTCTGTCTAGAAAGTGTCTTATTGTCATGATGTCACCGCATCTCAAGATTTGTGACCTTTTGCACCATATGGATTCATGGTAGTCCACATCCTAGTTTACAGGCCAGAGTGCTTTTGTGCCCCGCTAGGGGTATCAAAGCCTTTTGGACTGGAATTTCAAGTACCGATAGATTTGGAAAACAAAAGTAATTTTATATATCCTAAGGACCGCCAGATGTCGCAAAGGCATCATTGATGAAGTGGGTTTTATCCAAAATGTGGCACTTATATAAGGAATACTAGTATTGTGTTTGAGAGTTACAGAGGCCATAACAGGTCAGTGAAATGTCCTTCAAACATCTGATTTTTACATTCAAGAATGGGCCAAGATGAAAAGATAACCACATATCTGACATTGACGTTACTACCATTTAGACAACCGATTCAATTGCCTTAGTCAGTGAGATCAATCAGGCCTTTATTACTTTGAAAAACCACAGAAACGATATAGTTTTCTTTTCTTTAAAATGATGGTTTGGAACTACATCTTACCACTATACTTTAGCTATCACATTAAATGCTTCGTAGAAGCACTTGTAAACTTTCGTAACTCCCCCTACCTCCTAAGTTTAAAGCATTTTATGAGATGTACAAAATTATAATAATGAAAGAAATGCTGCTGAGTGAATTTCTGCTGAGCCAAACTGTATGCATAAATTGGCAGTTTAACAAGTAAAACTTGGAAGCAAGCATTTGATGATTGATTTTTTATTGAGACAGAACAAGCATGATAGTGGGTAAAGTGATTTTCCTTATTGAGAGAAAATATAGTGTTTTTCAACATGTCTCTAGTATGAATGGAAGCCTTGTCAAAAAAACGGAGCAACACATAATATCTTTAAAAAGGTGAATTAACATAAGTATATCACTTATTTTATGGATCAAATTTTATACTTGTCAGTTTTATTCATAATGTCATAAAGTTTATATCATAAAGGTAGTAGTATTACCTTTGTTATGTTCTGAAAAAAATTCTGATATTAACTGCTTTGTAAGTAGATTATAAAATACCTTCAGCTGAAGAAATGCAGTAATGAAAATTAGGGCCAAAATATGTATTCACATGTAGATCTTCAGCAACTCCCTCCGTAATTTTAAGTACTTGAAATACATTATTCAACGAGTAACCTGCTGTATATTTGTGTGTAATTCTCTGCTTGAGAATGCAAGAACTGTCAAGATAAAAATAGGAAGCATGTGT
Source organism: Rhinopithecus bieti (assembly GCF_001698545.2). NCBI lineage: Eukaryota > Metazoa > Chordata > Mammalia > Primates > Cercopithecidae > Rhinopithecus > Rhinopithecus bieti. The sequence goes on from NW_016807086.1 coordinate 712,829, forward strand.
CATTCTAATTTAATTATAATTCATCAAAAATTCCTCTATTGTATGTATTACAGGGAACTGTATAAACTTTCTTATAAAAGTAATCATATACTAAAGTTAATTGAGATTTGCTGTTAGAATTTTTATATATTTTCTATTGCTTAAAGAATGTATGTGTTCATACATACATCAACATATATGTGCACATGCTGAATATCTAATTTATATGTATTATTTCTGCACCTATTTTATAGTCATATCCATGGGAAAATTTAAATGATGAATATGAATTTCTTTACAGAGAGTTCTTTTCAAGTTTGCAAATGTACATGTATTTTCAATTGTGTTTTCTAGCCATAATTTTAAATTCTACTTAGCTGTGGCTACATTATTCCCACTTGGAATTAAATGTATAACAACATAAGGAGGGCATACTCCTGCTGTTTTTCTGGATTTAATTAGTAGGCAACCTATGAATCCATGGTCCTATTACATTTGAGTATACCATAGGTCCATGTTCTATGTGAAAGATTATCTGTATTTTATTCTAAGACTTTATGTATATTTAACCTTTAATTTGACTAGCAGGTTGTATGATTTACATAAAAAATAGATCAGCTTTGAATTCACTGAATGTTTTGGTATAACATAATCAATCATCTCTAAATGTTAATGGTGTTAAAGAGCAAAGAGAGCATATGTCTTATATTTGTAATCCTGTGGATTTATGAAATTATTTGGGATGTCTAAGAGCATTAGATCATGTCATTTCTTTGTAGTTAGGGTTCAGAATTTTTTTTAGTGGCAGGTATCATTTTAATAAACTTGGAGAATCAGCCAAGTATAAGTACTTTCTTTTTAAACCAGAAATTACCTAATAGGTACCCTTTTTAAATGATGAATTACCTAATAGGTGCCTTTGACTAGAAGATTCTTATGAAGAAAGGTATATAGGTAGACTACAATATAGTGCCTAAAATGCTGTGACCTTGTCTCATTTTCTTTTCATTATCTTTTAATAAAATTTGACTTTCATTGGTGTTATCCTAATTACATCATGCACATAATTTCTCAATGAAATAAAAAGTCAATATATGAATGACAGTAGTAAGGGGAAAATAGGATTTAAAATGGTAAAAAAAAATCTGCTCTGGTAACAAAGACTGAATCAATTCCTCTGTTGTGTAGCAGCTTGATCATATCTTTAAAACTGATAGTAACAAAGAATATTTATTTGTTGCCATGCTATTGTAGGATTTATTTTTAAACTCAAATCCCAATTATCAAGAAAATTGCATCCTCTTTATCTCACAGAAGGGCAAACGGAATCATAGCATATTTGGTTATTGGAACTATAATATTGTTACCTTGCTTGAAACACATGGTCTCTCTTGATATACAAGAAAAAACTGAATCCATTTCAATAAATTAATAGGGATGAGAATCCCAATCCATCCTTCTTTTCAGAGGTTCGCATACATTGTAATGAAATGCATTAGGAGTTTTCTTCACTTGAAATCCAAATGAGACCCATTTTGGCTCACACCCTTGACAGTCTCTTTTATAAGCATTGCTGTCTCCTGTTCTTGTGTGGGCCTAGTAAAATGCTTCCTTTGTAAGATGCACAGAGACAATATAATGCCACGAAAGACGAAGGTGTCAAAACACAAAGTTGGAGGCAATCTAATCAATGCCTCCTGATTTAGCCTTTGAAGGCTCTCTTCATTAAAACTCTTTAATGGTGAGGCTTATCTTGAGGTAGAGCTGTTACTTAATATTTTTCAGTGTCATTCTTTGGACAGTCATTTGTACCTTTTAAATGTATTTTCAGTATTCATTGTTTAGTAAATTGGATGTCTTGTTAGCATGGTGGTGGTATGAATGACTTGCATCAAAATGATTGAAGGTAATAGTGTATAAATTCTTGGTACATTTTTCCCCCCTATCCCGTAATCTCCATCTTTCCCTCCAACAAAATATCTTAATTTATTTTCTTTCTAAATATCAGGTGTAGGATGCCATTAGACACTTTCTAAAAACAGAAATTTAGATGTTTTTTCATATCCAAGAATTGGATTGGAAATCCAAAATTAACTCAAAGCAATTAAAGTTTCTATTTAAACGGAGTGTCTTGCTATTGCCATTGTTTTACTGAATACACTTTCAAATAATTTTTTTTTTTTTTTTTTTTTTTTTTTTTTTTTTTTTTGGTCTTGCGCTTTTGGGGAAAAGCAATGTAAATCTCACTAAAGTGATGGAAAACAAATCCTAAATGCTCCCTTGCTCTCTTGAATTCTCAGTAAGTAGATAAGGAATGCTGAGAGACTGGAGAGACATAACATGTAACCAGTTCCAGATAGGCTTGTGAACTTAGGAATTGTCTCTGTATAAGACATCTATTCAAAATGTTTTATTTTCATAGATGTGAAAATATACAAAATGTTTTTGAATCTACCCTAGCCTCATCCCTCAGTAATTTGTTGAAATTTAATAAATGAAAACTTATAATTTTACATTTTCTTTAGTATATGAACTAGATGGTATCATGATTTGACAAAAAAATACATAGAGAGGATACATTAAAGAGTATTTTGTTAATGATGTATGTGAGTGTATCTCTATTTAGACTCATATATTATACACATACAATGTGTGTTAAATAGGCCTTAGTTTTGTTTATTCACAGACTATGTAATCCTTACCATAAACAGATGTAACAAATACATATGATTTTGCATTGGCACATTCACATAAGCCATTTAAAAAAAACGAGAAATCAGGAGTTTAATTTCTTTTAACATCCCCAACTTAAAAAAAAGAAAAAGTTCACAGAATGCCCTTGCTGTCCTTTCCACCTCAATCTATGATTATCAATAAAAATGAATAATTTATAAAATGTGGAAAATAGAAAAGGATAAGCATCACAGAATTTATGTGCAAGGTATCTTGAAAATGGAGAAGAATTCTAGCAACTTTGACCTGATTTTTAAATTATTACAGTGGTGGCTACAGCTGCTCTAGCTTAGTAATTATTTGTGATAGGTTGTTTTTGAGTCCCATATGTATAGGAGCTCCAGGCCCAGCTACCTCATTTGCTGGCACACAAACAGATTCTTCCAGGTGCTGAAAATTAAATTTTAATATATTATTTAAATATTAAGAGAATTACAGTTTCAGTAATTTTACTGCCACAGCTGGAGTGCAAGGCATGCCTGTAGAATGCAGAGTGTTGGACAATCTAACATATAGGATGTTTATAGTGATTTTAAAAAGTATTAGCTTATATGTTTAATGGATGTTGGCCCTATTTGGCAGTTAGATTACATATGAGTAACCTTTATTTAGTTGATTTAGTCTGGGCACCCTTTGCCCTATTGCAAGCTATTATTTATTTGTCTTTTTAGGTTATTTACCTAAAAAGAAGGACATATCCATGACACAGAAATTTAAGCTACTAAAAAGTATATGGATAAGAAATCAATGCCTAATGTGGTTTAGTACATCTGTATTACTCTGTGCTAAAAAGAGTTTTAAAGTCTGAATAATTTTTTGATTTCTCTGGTTTCTACTTTACAGTGAGAATGACCTCAAAAGTTGTTGGCTACCAGATAAAATGCTAACAAACATTTGTTTTAAAGACCCTAAAACACATGATTCACCATTAACATGCCTCTTGAAATTTTGTGTGGCCTTTGATGTATTAAAATTGTGTAAAAACCAATTTAAGATAATATTTATATAGTATGACGCCCTTAGTTTGTTTGGAATTCAGAGTAGGGAATACATTTAAAACAAAATTTTATGTCACAATAATTTATCATTTAATTTTCTATGATAAAGTCTTGCTCTTCTAGGAATTCTATACCTCCAGTATTATTAATTAAAATGTATTTTCTGTTAAATATGATTTTAACAAATGTAACTTTAAAGAATGGAAGACAACTAGAAGATGTGCAATGTGTTAATACACTGTTTACCATGACCAACATTTTCAGAACGAAAGGGTGATTAGTTGCCCTCAATGTACAGTGTGAGGAAAAACTTCCCATCAATGATATTCTGTTGCATGTCAAAACTGTGTTTTACTAACTAAAGTACATTTTGCTGGCAGAATCATGGAACCAACTGCAAATGATATAATTTCACAGTGGTTAAGTTTACATGCTTTGCTTAGACTCAAATCTCAGCTCTACCATCTTCTAGCTGTGTGATCTTTGACAGCCTACCTTTCAGTGCGTCACTTTTCTTATATGTAAAATGGAGCTACTTTGTAAGGTTGTTTCAAGGATTAGATGATTTATCAAATAAAGGACTTCAAATAATAGCTGGCCCAAAATAATCACTTTATAGATATCAGTTATTTGAGTAGTGGTATTTATATATTTAAAGATGTTTTTGTTGATAGCTACTCACTTTGAGTACATGACAATCAAATCAAAAAGTAGCCAATGACCTTGGGGTATTTTACCCATTAAAATAAATGAACTCCTTACCCTTGGAATTTTTACTTTAGATCATAGTAGTAGGCCATTTATAGTTTGATTCATAACTCCAGATACAGCGTGAAAAGCTGTGACACAAACTGTCAAATAGTAAAATATTTAACAAAATCTCACTAGGAAAAGTTACATAACTACTTCTTAAATCTCAGAACACATTTTAAAAATATAAGAGTAAAGAATTTGTCAGCCTTTTCATTTTCCGCTCTCCTATAGCATAATTCTAGAAAGTACTTACTTTTAAAAGTCTTAACTCCTTTTCAAAAATCAGGCTGGTTTAGAAAATTATTCCAAAAAATTTGTGCAAAGTATATTCTGAAAGAAGGATTAAAGTCCATGTAACATAACATTTTTATTTTGTAAAACATGATTTATGTGTGTCAATATGAGTAACTACTATTTTTCTATTGTAAATCATGAAAGATTTGGGGTGTCTGAATGAGCAATTAGCATACATACACTGAGTACCTATTTTGGGTCACAACCATTTTAGGTTGTAGAGGGGTAGACAGACATGAAGTTGGATAAAATCCTTACCTTCATAAAGTTTACATTCTATGGAGAGCAGACAATAAGCCAATGAATACATATGTAACAAAATGTTGATGTCAAGGAGGCGGAGAGTAGAATAATAGATACCAGAAGCTGGAAAGGGTGCAGGAAGCACAGGGGTGTGGGATGGTGGTGAGGTGGGGGATGAAGAGAGGTTGGTTGATGGGTGCAAACATACACTTAAGAGGATTTAAATTATATTGTTCCATAGTAGAGTAGGGTGACAATAGTTAATAACAATGTATCATATGTTTCAAAATAGCTAGAAGAGAGGGCTTGAAATGTTCTTAACACATAGCAACGATAAATACTTGAGGTAAGGGATACCCTAAACATCCTAACTTGATCATTACATATTCTATGCTTGTAACAAAATATCACATTTACCCCATAAATATGTACAAATATTATGTATCAATAAAAATGTAACATAAAGTCAGGTAGTAATAAAAGCCAGGAAGTAAAGAAGTACAGATATAGGATGGGTGCTTCTGAAAGTGAGAAAACCAAGGAAGACATCTATAAGAAAACATTTGTGTGTTCCAAGGGATCAAGCTATGGACATATCTGGGGACAAGCACATCATGCAGAGGGAATAGCATATGCTATTCTGTTCAGAGACAGAAACAAGCTTCACATAGTCCAGGAAGAACAAGAAGACCCTTAGGACTGGGGCTAAATGGGTAGGGAGAGAGAGAAAGGAGAGGAGGTCAGAGAGGTAATCAGAGACTAGATTGCATGGTAGGCTGATTTTGTATGATAGCAAGTCTTTGAAAGGTGTTGGGGTTGAAGGAATGCAATCTGACTTATACTTTAAAAATACTCTCTGACCGCTATAAGAAGCATAGACTCTAAAGGTAGAAAGAGTGGAAATAGAAAAGTTGGAATTAGGTTGATGGAGGTGGTAAAAAGTGATTGGACTTTGGCATCTATTTTGAAGATCCTGAGTTAAACAATATGAAAAAATAGAACTTGAAAGATTGCTGAGAGATTGTGAGGTATGAAAGAAACAAATCAAGGTGGTCTCCCATGCTATTAGCCTGAGCAACTATATGAATGAGCTTATGATTACTGAGATGAGGAAACCTGGGAGAGAATCAAGTTTTGGGGAAAAATCAATATTTCTCTTTTGGAGATACTACATTTGATAGGGCTTTAAGACATCTAGGAAGAGTAGGAGATGGACGCAGTAATACGGGACTCAGGAGAGATTGAAGTTGGAATTAGTGGGCTGTAAACACATACACATGGTATTTATAAGCCACGATGGATCTGATTAAAATCATCTTGGATTGAGATCTGGGGTCTAAGGCACTCCAACATTTAGAAGCTGGAAGGAGGAGGATTCGGTTAGGAGACTGAGAATGGTCACTGGAGTAGGAGAAAAAACTAGCAGAATATGGTGTTCTGAGAGCCAAGTGAGGCTCTCAGAGAGAGAGGGAGTGATCAAGGAACACTATTTGTCTCCTTTGATTCACTTGTCACTTGAAACACAAATGTCTACAGCCAGCCCCTGGCTTCAGACATACCTGTCCTTGTCAGCCACCACACTTGGACTTATTTCCTTTCCCTTTATCTCTCATCAGTATCAAGCCTGGTGCTATCAGCTACCGAAATACATCTCCCTTACCTACTGGTTTCCCATGGTGCTTCTCACTTTGCCCTGGTGTTAGTTTAGGGCTGACCCAGGACAAGCTTTGTGGGGACAAGGAAGGGTAGTATTAAGAAGAAAAAAATCCCTCTTTAGGCTCTCCTCTTTTCCTATGTATTGCTGCTGCCACAATGCCAACATTCCTGGTCCTGTCCTAGTTCCTCAACTTCTTCCAACTTTCTGAAGATCCCAGCCTGCTTAGTTCTTCTATGTAATGTTATGTTGGCTAATAATTATTGACCTGTTACTATGTAGCAGACAATAGCAAATGTAGTATTTGCCTTCACTCTTTATGCCTGTTCCTGATCCATTGAGTCTGTTTCTTTCCTGTAAAAGTAAATAAATTTGCACCTGTTCTTTGTGCTCTCAGAGCTCAGACCATTGTACCACTTCCCCTTTCCTACTCTCCAATAATTGGTGGAAGCATGGGGTCACTAGTCTGGCTTTAACAAGGACAGACGTGCATTTTCTACAGGAAATTATTGTCTATATATGGCTACTAATTTCTACAGTAAATTATGAGTCAGATGGCTTTTTTTCTAAAGTAGCCTTATCCTATTTCATCATATTATTTGTATGATAAAACGTATCTCTATTTCTTATTAATCAATTTACTAATACAATTTCAGAAAATAATCCACTATAATTGAAGAATGGTTTTGTGTATTTATAGCCATCTTGCCTAATTTTATATCTATCATATAATATGCATACATATACCTATAAATGCTTATATATAATCTATAATAGACATAACTACTAATGAGTCTATATTTAAATTTTCAGAAATGTGCACACTAGACATTTTACACGGAAATAAACTATTCTATATTGCTCTTACATTGTTTTATTAATTTTAACTTTTTGAATTATAGAACTTTAATTTTTGCCTTTGACTAATTCTCTCTCTGATCTTTTTACTTTCTAAATTAATGAATTTAAAAGCATATTCCATTGGAGGAAAAAAAATGGTATATAGGAATTGGGCATTTTTTAAAGTTAAATATTTTATAAAAAGCAAACCATTTTATAAAAAAGTAATGTGTTTTAAAAAATAATGTTTCAGATTTTAACATGATGCATTGTAAGATTAAATTAGTTATCCACACTTGATTCTTATAAATTTGAAGATTTTATGGAAAATGTAATTTATAAAATCAATAGGTTTGATTTTCATTTAAAAAATATAGACCATACAGGGTTTAAATGCAATCTATATATATTTTAAAGCACATTCGTATTTATCTCATTTTCACTGCACAATAACCCTAGGAGGAGGGCTGATATTATGATCCCTGTTTTATAGATTAAGACGTTATGGCTCAGGGAGGTCACTTAAGGTCTGGGTGCTAGTGAGAAATGTCTGACCCTGTCATTCTGATTCCAAATCTAGGTCTCTTGCCAGTGCCCTGTGCTGCCTTATATTTTCTGAGGTAAATTGTCTTTAAGTTATAGCCCTGGAGTTGTGAAATGCAGCATAGGCTTCAGTAACAATGTGTGTTTAGCTTTCATTTTGGCTTGCTGGACACTTATGGAGCTGATTTAAGCCTTCAGCGCCAAAGTCAATGAGCCACTCTGTGTTTGGAGTAGATCTGTGCAGTGCTGAGCAAGAAAAGAAACTGGCATCTTCATGCTTTGTATTTTCAAAATATTTTAAACATGGAAAGGCAGGGCTTTCTTTTTCCAACTCAGCGTGGTAGTATGGTACTCTGGTGAGCTGTATGTAATATCACTTATGGATAGTTATTTCCATCAGGGAAATGGCTCAGACCTGGGAAGACCAGGAATATATTGAGGGTTGTGACTTCTAGGCACTTAGATGATTTTGACAGTGGTGGGAAAGAAACCACCTGGATTCACATTCCCTTCCCACTTTAGGGTTGTGACTATTGATGAGTGAGAAATGAAACATGAGTGTTCTTTCTCATATCTTACTATCTAGTTTAGGCATAGGAAAAAGAAACAGAAAGACACTCCTGCTTTCCTTTCCCTGTTTCTCATATCACTCATCATCAAGGATCATAAGGTGGAAGGTGAATGAAATCCTGTACTTTCAAAAATGGCTTTGATTAGAGGTCTGAAAGGATGTATAACCAATTGCTGGTGGTTCTTTTAATACAGGGTGGTTAGCTTTGGAGATAAAGGGACACTTTCAATATTTTTTGGTTTTTGTGCATAAGTATGAATTACCTTTGTAATTAAAAAAAATAAAATAAACTTTTAAAAATTGCATTTAATCACTCTGAAAGAATGCAAAGGCATACTGCCCCAACTTAGATGAACAACTAAAGGCTGACTGAGGAAGATACAGCCTCCTGATTCAGAGTGGACTGTTTCTATTAATATATGACTCTCAGGACAGCCAGATGGGGTGAGGTTCATGCCGGGATCTCCTAGGTATGTCATCACCTTCCAGAGAGTTTTAGCAGGCCACAGCCGTCCGTGTGAACTCTGAAGTAGATTTGGATTTACTGTCTTCACTGTGGATTTTTGATGAAAATAGATTGGAAATATAGTTAAGGGGGGAAATGTTCACTTACCAATAGAAGCTAAGATGTTCTTTGCTAGTCCCCTGCAGTTTTTCATATAAGGGTTTTTTTTTTTTGGTATTATAAATAATATTATACTTCAGTTTTGAGGAAAAAAGTAGTATTTCAGGTGGTTTAGTAGTATAATGTAGAATAAGACTTTTAATATTCATATTTTATTTAGGCCATAGTAATAAAATTTTTATTTAAAGTAATAGTAAAAAATATAGATATTCATAACTACTTATGTCTTAGGTTTAACTTTTTTCTATCTTTTTGCTTTAGACACAAACTTTTTTTAAATGTATAAATGTAAAAGCCATATATAACACGAGATGGCATGTACTACAGACACTCATTACCATTTGGATTTAATTTAACCTCTTTGTTCATTATTTTGTATGCTGACATTCTAAAATTTGAGTAAGATCCATTTCCTTCAAACAAACCCAAAATATACATGGATTTGCTTGATTTTGTTATTGTGACTGGCTTAACTCAAAATTAAAGAAAGTAGCACCCTTGCCAGTTAATATCAAAAAGTTAAGTTCTGCATTCTGACACATAACACCGTGAATAACGGATACAAAGAGCTGAACAATGCTAAAAACAAAGTTTAAGCAATAGAAAAATTTGGTGTGTTTCTAGTAGTCCTCTTTGTAATGTGATTACACGTTATGGCAGATCCTTGAAGCTATCAAGCTGTACAGTAATTTTCATTGTTCTCTAAGCCCCACATGGTATGACTGGGGGAAATAATAATTAATATAACTGGAATTGTATAGTCGTGAATAAATTAAGTTTTAAAATAACTACAACTTATGTCACATAATGAAGTATTTGTTTTTATTTTTTCCTTGTATTTCAACTAACATACTAAGAATTTGAAAACCGCTGTAAGATGACAGTGGTCTATGAAACTTATGCTCACCATCCATCCCTTTTTCTCATGCTCAGTAATTAAAAATGGCTATGGGCATTTTTTATCCACTGAGATTTACCAACTGCTATAGCATTCAACATTTATAGAAGGATTTCTACACCTGCGTTTTAAAAAATGAAATAACCAAATATTACAGCAGCTTGAAGTGGTTTCTTAAAAAAAAAATAAGTTTACCTCTAGGCCTCTGGTTTTCAGCAGATAGAAAGCGCTATCATTAGCCTACCATCCGTTTTAATTTGAAATCCTAAGAACAAAAGTCATTAATAAGTCCTTTGTCATGGATTTTAAAAAAGAAGACGCCTTTTTAGTATTTGTATGTCATCATGCCAGGCCTAGAAAATTAAGCTAATTTATTATTTAAAACACTGGTGGGATTCCTAATTGCATTCATCATTAGATATGACACGTTTAGAACTGAGAACCATATCCAGTGAGAATTTTCCAGTTTGAATTTTGAAATAAAAATATTTTTCAAGAGATCCCTAGCTATTGCCTGTTACCATGGCAACAGTCCTATTTGTCTGAGAGCTCTGTCCGCTGCCAATGAGAGAGAGAGCAACGTCAACTAAACATACGAATACATCAAAGACAAATTCATATGCTCAATCTGATCAGCTCAATTAATGTAAGAACAGAAGCTGAAGGGGGTTAAAAGAGGGCACCCATTCAGGAGAGATGAAGCCCCTTTTAGCAGAATATACACGCCGGCCTTTTGGGGAGGAATTTAGCACACTGTCAAAACATTATCAGAAAAGAAAGTAGTAGGCCTCCTACACCTAACAGATATGAAGCTGTCAGACAAAGAATAGCACTATTCATTAAATGACACTTATTTTCTCCCACTTTACAAGAATACAGCGAACAAAACAAGCAGGGGAGCAGCTGAGAAAGACACTTTTTTCTTTTGCTAGTGATGACAGACATGCAGCAATTATGGTGATAACTGAGGAATACTAAACAAGAAGCCAGCCTCCATTCTGTTTATCACCTTAAATTTTATGTTACTAAATTTGCATGCAACTCCTGTTTTGTTTTATTATTTATGTCTCGGAAAAATTAGATGCCTTTGTTTTTAACATGGTGCCTTGAGTTTGGTGTAGCATACCTCTAAACTCTATGCATTCTCTCACTTTTCTTGTTAAATGGCCACATCAAGTTGAAATGCTTTTGAAGTAAGACGTTTCCAAAGCACAACAAAACTGCTGTTATCCATGTGAGGTGTATGTGGGGCTTGGTAGTCTGGGTTCATTAGTGTTAGGGGAGATATTATATATTGCTTCTGCACATTTTTTGAAGGAATAGAGCAAAAAGTTATATTAATTGCCACCTTTGCTTTCATGCTTCATTGTACATGGTGAAATGTGTTATAGCATATGTGTATGTGTGTTTAATAGATCCTTTTCTTTCTTCAGAGAAGTTGAAGGTGGTAGGTAGTAGAAACTGGCTTGTAGGGTTTATAACAGGTGCAGGCAAGTAGAAGTTCCCCTGAGATAGCTGCCTTTTAAGAATCTTATGCTTAAACCATGATGATCTGATTTAAGGCCCATTATCAATAGTCTGCTACTTATATCTGCATGATCGTGGACTGATTGATACTGACTTTGTAGCCATGTGCTCCATAATGTGCTGTCAGGAAATGCTGACAGATGCAATGAAAGAACAATAAATGTGGGGCAGCCGTAATGTAAAGGTCCAGCTAGGCTGTATGAAAACTGATAGCTAGGATATTGGCTCCTATGTTACCATATATACCAGTACCTTTGAGAGTTTAGCTGGTGAGTGAATTAAAATGGTCTCCTGATACCCAGGAGGGGGAAAAAAATCTTCATTTAAGGAACTTGCCGACTTTGCCAAAACATTGCTTTATAAGAACAGAGCCAAGATACAACAACAACAACAATAACAAAAAATAGAAAATAAAAAATAAAAATAAACCTCTCTTACTCAGAAATCTAGGTATGTCTGACACATCTGAGAAAGTATTTCTTAAAATCAATACACAAAAGAACACTGTATCCACTCTTGATGATACTTAATCCATTTGTATAAAATTACAAAAGGAGACATTTTATTAGAATTCCTGCTTTAAATGTATGACATTTGACACTACTTAAAAAAAATTCTTGATCTTCAGCTTTGTGCATGAATATAGCTGGCATTTTGCCAGTACAGGTTTTTAACAAATAACTAGGACAAGTCAATTTATTCATATCAAGCCGTAAAAGTTACTCTCTTCTACCTAGTCTTAAGATGTAGCGCTGACTGGACTCTAACTCAATACGTTATCACATCTTTTCTTGCTCACATGTTACTTTATAGATACCCTCTGTGTTCTTAAGTACCACTTAATAATTATCAGTATTTAAAGATATAAAGTATATAAAGATATAATGAACATAATGATTGATGTCTCAAAGTAGACTCCTAATACATTTTAACAAGCCATTTGTTCCAGCATTTATATTTATTATATTACTTCAAAAATAAACATAGAATCTGATACTTGACCTTAATTTTTCCTCCTTTGATTAGAAAATGTAGAATGTAATGCAAACTTATGTATTTTCAATGTTGAGCCTCCTGTGGTATCTACAAGCTGCGTTGATAATTTTGATTTGTGTCCTTCAGGAAAGAAAGTAAAGAATATTTTCTTTATTTACAGAGTTATCAAAAATGTTTTGGGGGACCCTTCAGAATCTAATTTGATTTAGGAGGAGTTTGTGAGAATAATTTGACCAGGTGAATTTAATTTTGCTCTAAACCTTTTATGGTATTAATTTGCCACATTTAAAATAACATTGAAAAACAAATTTTTAGAATGAAAAGATAGAGTGAGATTTGAAAGATGCTATCTTCTGAGGGTACTCAAAGCATGTTACAAGCAGATCATTGACAAAACATGCCGATGATTGTAATTGTGTGAATTCAAGAGAATGAGTTTTTTTATACCATATTATTGACATAATAGATTGAGTCATCATTGCTGTCTGATATGCAAAAGCCTGGTTGAGAAGTCTTCTGTGGATCCTCTTTAGCACACAAAATATTGACACAATAGACAATAATGGCTCCTTTGGAGCCATTAGGGTCCATCATTTCAGGGCCTGCTCAGGCATTTCTTAGCAGGTAGCACACAGACTCTTGACATGAGAGATCATAACAAGTCCAAAGGAATAATACTTGTTTCTAAGGTTATCTCATACTTGGGAATTTCATAAGCTATAATTTATTAAAATTAGAACATATTATCACCAATGTGAATTTTAAATTAATTCATTAATTATATGCCATTAGTAACAAACATTTTATGCACACACACACACACACACACACACACACACACACACCATGTATATTATAGACTGGATAAACAAACTATATCACATGCAGTTATTTATACATTTCCCTGTGTAAGAACTTGAGAAGTCCACACTGATTGTTATGAATATTCATAAAAAGCAATTCATTCTCAGCCTGATACCTTTTATGCCAAGAGTCAGCCTGGAGCGAATTTTTAACGTCCACAGCATAGACCTTTGAAAGTAGATGTGCCTAATGGAGAGAGTGACACTGACTCTGACAGGCAGGAGCTCTGGAGCTCTGGTGGGCACCCATATAATTAGATCTTTTGTGTGGTCTTGTTAGCTAAGGCAGAACTTGAGGTTTTACTAGCAAATTTTTTTGAAAAGAAACCTCATTTCCCCCAAAGTTTAGGTTATTTACCTAGTAAAGAAATAAAACAAAATCTGCAAAGAAAATTCCCTAGTAGTTTTAGATGATTTATATTATCTGCAGTGTGAAAGATGAAGTGAGTGATGTTGGATTGGCTCGTAAGGAGAGTATCATGCTTTTTCTTTTCATGTGAATAGTTTTATTGTGTTGAGATTAGAGACAAATAGAAATTATATTATACAATGTGGCAAGCCATTAGCTTTTCATAAAAAGAAATTTTATCTACAGTGAAAAGCTTTTGATCTTAGAGACTTCCTAAAAAGCTTTTAAAGTTTGATTTTTTGGTGGTGTTAGTTTGTTATTTGGTGTGAGTGTCAGTATTTTTGTATAGAAATTATGTCAGGTAGTTTTGCTATTTGCATGGCAGTATGAGACATTTAAAGAATGTCCTTTTGAATTTCCATTTTAAAATGTAAATTCAGCTTATTCTTCAAAGCTTTAATGAATGTAGGTTTGAACAAGACCATATATAAGAAAAATAGTTTTCTAACTTTTATTAGTCACAGATTCTTCACCCTGCTCTCTTATTATGGTTCCAAGCAATACCATAAGCTTCAAAAAGAACAACAACAACAACAACAACAAAAAACCCAAAAAACAAAAATCGAAAAACAAAACAAAGCAATTGCTTTGAACTGACAAACTCATTTTAACCTAGAAAATTCCCTTTCTCCTTATCTTTAATACTCTTAGAGAATTGGAATAGGTCAATGAAGTTTCTGTTACTGAAAAAAAAAATGCAATGGCATAAACCTATTGCACACTGGAGGTCACCCTTGCTATTTACAATTTTTCTACAATTTTACAAAACAAAAGTAGACCCTGCATGATTTTAATGCACACTACAGTTTTCATGATACTTTTGGTATAAATACATGGATGTTATATATGTCTTCCGTGTATAGTCATATTAAGTGCAATTAAGGAACCCATTATGAAAATCTTATGGTTGTCTGATTTTTCTGATGAAATAAGCAAATGACAAGAAGCTTTTCAAAACAAACTTAGGAGTTTCACTTTCATTATATATTATACATAATGGTTTTTGAAAATCCTTTCAAATTGTTGTAACAGAATTCTAGAGAAGAGTTCATATACACTGCTTATTCAGTAATTTGTCAGATATATTTTTACTACATCATTCCTGCAGGTAGCTTTCCCCTAGTTGATACTTATGACTTGTTGTAGATAAAAATTACTTCTGTAGTCCTTTTATGTTCACATTACTTATTGTGGTATGCTTAATAGTTGATTATGTTCTATTGTTTTTCCACCACATTGCTTTTATGTCTTAATATTCATTCAAAATAAAATATGACATGATTTTACTAAAAACAAAAATTATTTTAAAACATATACTTATAAACAAGGCATATATGAACACAAAATTACTAAACTAATTAATAAGAACTCTAGTTTTTTAAATATCTCAATGACAAAACATGAAACAGAAGAAAAAAGCATTTAGCCTGTATCTTGAAGCTATTCAAAATAGGAGCCAAAGATAGATCGAGGAGAAGTGTCTGCTTCCATTTCAGTAGAAGAACATTCTGAGAATGAGAGGGATTATCCTCTGGGAACTGTAGTGAGCAAAATGTGAAGTTCCAGGTGTACCTCATCACCAATTAGAAATGAAAATAACAAGAAATAGAGATAAAGCTACCTTTTATTTATTTTCCAAAAGGCGGAATAGGAATACCATGAATTTTGCTTAATGCCTGTTAACTTAGTATACATGGCCAATTTTTTTTCTTACAATTTTATAGCACTTTTAGTCTTTAATTAAAAAGATCCTTACAGTTTCATAAATGCTTAGCATAATATGTCAATTATCTGGTGCAAAGATTAGATGTCAGAAGTGTGTTAAAATACGGGAAGATGCTTTTAACAGATTTATATGAGATAGCAAGATCAAGGGAACAGACAGAAACCACTAGATTTCCTAATTAAACAGAATCCTAAAGGTATCCATGGATATCTGTCCACAAACAGAGCAACTCAACCCCTCTCTGCTATTTATACTGTGTGAAGTTTCATGCACTCTCCTTGTCCCTCTCTGTTTAGGACTCATTGGAGGGAACTGATGAACCATACAGCAAGATCCAGATGGCTGATTTTTACAAAGAGGGGCAACTGCATAGTATCTTCTTTTCTCACTTTCCTTTCTGAGATGTTGCCACTGTCGTATGCTATGCCTGGAACCCCCCTTTTTAATGGAGTGATTGTCTGTTATTGAAGGCTCAATGCTGAGTGCCTCCATGGAGGCTTTCCCAAACACTCTTGCACTCATGAATTTGTCTTTCCTGAACAGCATAGCACTGAGTGTACCACTCATTTTGGATTTAACATGTGCATCTTTGGGGTTTTAACCAGAAACTGTGTGCTTGGCTTTTTCATCAGTGAGTTTGTATACCCAATTGCAGCAAGTTCTGTCTCTTTTCTCCTATAATCCTCACTGTCCTGAGCAGAACACTGGACACTGAACAGCTGGAAGTAATCTCTCCCTCCTCTGAACTCCGCAGCACCTCCTCTGTACCACTTCTTTGAGGCTTATCACTTCATACTTTGTATTACAGTTATCTGAAAAAGTGTTTTATCTCCTCGGCTAAAATGAAAATTCTTTGGGGGCAAAACTATGTCTTATGCATCTTTATATCCCACACTATCATCACCACAACAACCATACTTAGCACCATGTTTTCCATTAAATAGTTCAGCAACTTAACTCACATTTATTGAATAACTTGCTACAGAGCACTGTGCTAGTTCACTAGTACAACACAAAGTATCATTGTTTATACATAAAGGAGCCCACAGGACAGTGAGTGAGAGAGAATTGAATATGACTAAAGAAAAGCGAGTAGAGCACACTGAATTGTGGCTGAGAATGGAAGTAGCCAGTTTCAAGCTTCCAA
Organism: Rhinopithecus bieti; assembly: GCF_001698545.2. NCBI lineage: Eukaryota > Metazoa > Chordata > Mammalia > Primates > Cercopithecidae > Rhinopithecus > Rhinopithecus bieti. Next base: position 729,628 of record NW_016807086.1, read on the forward strand.
TTGGAAATTTGGTAAGTGGTTGATGTATTCTACCTTTAAATCCAATTTCAACTGAATGATCTATGTTTCCTCCCTCTGGAGGGAGGAAAAGGGCCTGAATGGAAAGGACTTTTTATTTGATACCATCCCACCAAAAGGGGCAATGACTGAAAGACCTCTTAAGATTGAGCGCCTGATTAGATCTAAGGCCAAATGGAAGGAGACACTGCACAGTGCCAGTACTCATATATTTGTTTAATGAATGAATGAATGCAGATACTCACTCTATTTATTGACAGAATGAATCATCAACAATCTCATTTTAAAACATGAGTAATCTTTGTATTCAGCAGGGAACTTTGAGCTTCATTTGTTGAAAATCTTATTTATAGAAGTCCCTTCAATTCATGTTTACATTTCTCTGCATACATATATGTACCATTGTGCTTTGAATATGATCATGATAAATTCCATTTCCTTTGGGGATTTTACTATTTTTTCCTTACTTTAAGCCCAGTAATTGAGTGGCTGCTTGATCTTTAAAACCAATACTGGATTCAGAGCTCCTTGAGAGATGAAACTGCATCTAATCATTCTCTCTCCTGTAAGTGCCTAAATTCTAATTTAAATTTGTTTTAGATTAGAAAATAATTTCCAAGTGTGATGGGTATAATGCATGGTGTTGGGTTTTGAGAGGTCATGGGGTGACTGTCCCCACAGTACCAGAGGTCACAGTATTTTGCCCTTAGCAGAGACACTTGACAAATGTTTGTAGAATTTAATTTAATTTTCCTAGGACTAACACCTGAGTATGTCTGTGTTGCAGTGATGCTGAAAGATCTAGTATTGAAAAACTCTTTAAAATCCTCAATCACTCTATTCCAAATGATTAAACTCTTGCTTATCTGCAGAGAAAAACACTCGTGTTCTTTGATCCTGTAGATCTTTTGGTCTGCCAGTGGTAATTTTATTCTTGGTAGCTTATTAAAGACATGACACTATAATACCAACCAATAAATATTTCCTAAGAGTCCTGAGAGTGTGTTTCCAAAAAGCACTATAGGAACTAAAAATGATAGGAGGAATGCCCCTTCCTTCAATATTACCATCTTTGGAAGAGAACAAATTTTAAGATAATGAAAATATAATATACAGTGGAATAAGTACCAAATGATAGAGGATTCTGTGGGGATCCAGAGGAAGGCAATCTCTGTTTTTGAGGTGGAGTAGTTATCGTCTAATCTGGGAAGAAGTAGAATTTGACCTGCAGTTTGAAGGAAGAAACTTCATCTAGATGGGTGAAGATTTACAGGGATAGTAGTTAGTGTAGAGCAAATGATGTGGGCAAAGAACCAAAGCTGCAAAAAAGCATATCACATTTTGGAGAACATGAACAAATCATTTGGTTGAAATAGAAGAAATCAAGGCTAGAAAGATAGATTGGAACCAGGTCACAGTGGGCCTTATATTCCACAGAAAGGAATATTCCCTTGATGTCTTGGGCTTTGAACACAGTGACAGGTGAACAACTTTTTTGAAATTTGAATTAGAAAACCATAACAATTGAAGAAACATCAGAGGGTGACGGGGCATAGGTACTATTATAGGCAGCCAAAACTAAAGTGAGGGGAAAAGGAGATAGTTGCAGCCTGTCAGGCACAAGGGAAGAAACAATGTAGTTAGAAAAATATCGTACTTTAAATGAAGTATTTTTTTTTTTTTATAATTCTCTTTACTTTCAAAATCCACAACCTCCCACACCTATCCTTTATATTATGGAAAAGGAAGAATTGATCTAAAGACTATCAGTGGTAAATAAGGGAAGTAGAGTATCTAGAAGTTTTTAAAAAAATCCATCTGAGAAGATACGGGTAATGAGATATCATATTACATTATTTATCAGAATCTTGAGGAATGAGTAGCAAGTGTTGGTGTTTGTCAGAATTGCCTGTAGAGGTGGGTATAGATACATGAACCTAAGCCTTACCCATCACGTACCTATTCCAGAATGCCTGGGAGTGACATTCAAGTATCTCTATTTGTGATCAGTTCTATAGATGATTTGAAGGATTTGAAAATGATGACTATCATGTGTTCTTTCTATTGTTTTCTCTTCACTTGTTATTAAGGCAATTAATCACATGGACGATTACAGAAAGAAATGAGGGCTACAACATCCACACTTGAGGACTGATATCAGTATTGCTGAGCATTGTTATCAATCAGTATTGTTAATGATATCTTTGATAATTTCCCTTTAATATCTCTGCATTTTCTCAAAATAATCACTTAAATATTATTGGGATGAAAATAGTTTATCTGAATAACTTTACCAAGTTTAACAGAGGGCTTAGTCTGTACAGTGATAAAATTCAATTGTCATCCTACCTATCTGGTCAGGATTCCTATCATCCTGTAAAAGTAAAATATTTCATATTCATCAAAAGTTCTAATGTGACATTTCTCTCATGTGAAAAAAGTATGAAGGGTACTTACATAACTTTTAATATGGTGTTGGATTTTCTCAGGGAGTTCATCACACTAAATCATATTGTCAATTTTAAATGATGAGAGCATATCAAAAAACTCTTTTCCAATGTATCATCTTCCAATGTATCAAGTTTAGGATTTTATACTTATAATGGTGTACTTACCGGTCTGGACAGCTCTATAAAGTAATATAATGCAAAATATTATTGATTTGGGGAGTTAGTGATAGAATTAATTTTCTAGAAAATAAACTCTGAAATTAGATTTCACATTTCCCCTTTTTATCTCTAAATATGAGTCAACATATGTAAAAACCAATCAGGTGGCCACATAGCTACAGCTACAGTATGATATAGTATTATATATATATATACTATAATATATATTATATAATATATTATATCACTATTTTGTTTTATTCATATATTTTGTTTTCACCAAATTTTAGGAATTTTTTAAGCATTAAGATTTTGGGCCATTGGAGAGTTGGGGGATGGTTCATGGAGAGATAATAATGTACATATTCTTTCACTAGGTAGGAGGTAGCTAAACAGGTTTTAAGTGTACTATAATTTTCATTGTGACAAGTTCGCTATCACTTATTAACATTAAACATAATTGCAGAGTTAGATGCTAGCTCTGTTTCTGGCACCATCTGAGTCTCCTGATATCTTCGGATCCTTCTATTTGGAACTTGCATAATCACCTTTTACATTCACAAATAAGTTACTGAGTCTGATGATAGTCATGAAAACAAATTTTAATTGAGTTTGGCATGTCAAAACCCTTTCTTGGGTTTTATGTTTGATGTACCGTGCCACATTTTCAGTGAATAAAAACTGCCTCCTTGCATATTTATTACATATTCTCAGTTAGTGAGATTTTGTTACACAAGCAGTCGCCTTATTATTTTTTACACCTGCACTTTGATATCACAGTGTTTCATTGTCAGTTGACGTAATGTATCAGAAGTGGCACAGCTAATGAGCACACAGTTGCCTTTAGTTCATTTCACATCGGGAAACCCTACTGGGGAATAGGCTGTAAAAATTGGGGGAGGGGTTCTGACATTTTATAAATGTCATATGTCAATCCTATATTGTGATGGCTGTGGAAACAGTGTGCTGATGGTATCGTAGTCATATGATAGACTATTTTCACTGGCAGGCACTAAAGAACAGGGTGTGTGTGTGTGTGTGTGTGCATATGTGTGTGACAGAGATTTCTGTTTGCAAGTAAACTTTAAGCTCTTTGGCCTGTGTATATTAAGAAAGATTGGTGATTATTTTATTAATACAAATTAGTAGAGACAAAATTTTGGTGACAAAGTACAAAATGTGGTATGAAAACTTAAATTCCACTTTCTGTTCTTAAACACAAAGAATATTTTGATCTTAGAACAATAATAATTAAGGTATTTTCTGTTTCCATTAATCTAAATTGCAATTTGTATTGGAGGAGTAAAAAGTCAGGGCATATTATTTAAACTTAGCCTTTTTTAAAGGTGTGTTTTTAAAACTTGCTTGTGGTAAAAGGTGTTAACAGGTAATTTGGTCAGTTATTCCTTAGTGCATGAGGGTTTTGATTTTTTGAATAAAGGAAACTGCATTATCAATTGCGGAATAACAAATCTAGTTTCATTTGTATTGCTTCTAGTTTATGAACCATCCTTTGTCTTGTGGTAACTAGAATTATGAACTTGGAATGTCATAGCAAATGATGGCTGGGATATTTTCAATTCTGAAATGTTTTTATGTGTAAACTGCTTAATTTAGTATTCAAATATACTTATTTTTTAAAATAAAAAATTTATTTCCTCTGAGGCCAGTTGTATGTGTCTGTGTTTACTGTTGTCAAAAATGTCCTTGAATGGCTCACTTTGGCCTCTGTTGTGACCAACTAGAAGGCAGAGAGAGGACAAAATGAAAAAAAAAAAAAAAGATTGAGGCTGTGAAACTGTGGTGAAAGGGGAAATAATAACAACACAGTTAAATGAGATTCAGCGAGTCTTCTGATCTGTGAACATTTTTATTAGAAACATTTGTCAACCAGATGGGCATCTTGCCAGTGTTACCTCTTCTCTAGTTGATATGGGTCACTCCCACTCCCCTGCCATATTATTCCCTCTCTTGCCAGGCTAAAAGCAGGAGCAGCACTGCCCTGCAATTATGTAATGTCTTATCATTGTCAGGACACCTTCACTTACAACAATCCCTGCCACAAACTTATGCCGCAGGGAGGCAGGCATTATTTTTTCTATTTCAGAGAAACAACTTGTCTTTGTTTCATGTGACTAGTAAGAAGCACAGCCAGCAATGTCTCATGACTTTTATCATTTCTAGCCCAGTATTCCTTCCACCGCACCAAGTATTTGCCCCATAAATATATTTAGGTTTCTTCCCATGCTAGAGATTTTTATGCAAACTTAATAATTCATAACTTAAAGCAAAGGTGGGGTTTATTGGAAGTTTTCTGGGCCGAACAGACGTGCATCTTCTGGGCCCTGTCTTCCGGGCATGATCTAATCTTGAATGCAGTATTTAATGATTATCATTCAAAAAATGAGGCGAGAAATCAATTGCTTTGTAAAATCATGATAGTATTAGGCTACAACCTTTTTAATGAATCTCTCTGTGGCCAGACCTCATCATGGTGACTTGAGTGTATGGCATACCTTGGGAACTCCTGTTTGATTTTATCAGGGACAGGATGAATAGTGGTGCAGGGAAGCCTCACCATGGAGAGACTGCCACAGTTTTTCCCTTGTTCTCATAGGATCCACTTAATGCATTTACTAATTATGTTAGAATTGTGAAATTCAGTGGAAAGGACTATGGGAATGAGTTGTTTTAGTTGTGATGACTCCTTTAACTTGCCAACTTGAATTTGAACCTTCTACTTTACAGGATCCCAACTCTTCTTTATACAGAAACAAATACATATTTTTAAGTTTTAAAATTTCCCACTCCACAATTTAAAAGAGCTTTTGTGAAATTTTTACTGAGAAGTCCATTTTGCGGGAAACTCCAGAATCATATTTACTAGTAAACACTGATATTAGAGCTAGCAGTTTGTTTATTTTTTAAGAGAGTGGAGGTTTGTTTCTTTTTCATTGCCATTGAAATTATTCCTAATATATGGACCAATTGTCTTGACTGAATATGGTAATATATGTTTTAATACTTTTCAAAATTTTAAGTAAAATTTGGTTTTAGGATTCTACTTTTATATTTTAAATTTGGGATTAAATGTTAGTTTTGAAACATTTTGAAAAGTTTTAAGACATATTATAACTTGAGAAGATTTAGAAAATTTCCATGTTAAGCTGAAAATTATATTTCTATTAAAACTAGGTGGCATTGTAAAAATTGTGTGTAGTAAAAAAGTTAGGCCTCGGGACGGGCGCGGTGGCCCAAGCCTGTAATCCCAGCACTTTGGGAGGCCGAGACGGGCGGATCACGAGGTCAGGAGTTCGAGACCATCCTGGCTAACACGGTGAAACCCTGTCTGTACTAAAAAAGACAAAAAGCTAGCCGGGCGTGGTGGCTGGCGCCTGTAGTCCCAGCTACTCGGGAGGCTGAGGCAGGAGAATGGCGTAAACCCAGGAGGCGGGGCTTGCAGTGAGCTGAGATCCGGCCACTGCACTCCAGCCCTGGCGACAGAGCGAGACTCCGTCTCAAAAAAAAAAAAAAAAAAGTTAGGCCTCAATTGTTTTCTTCTTTTGTTATCTAGTTGTCTCCATAGCAAATATGTGTATAAGCAATTGTTGTTGGTTGGACTTATGAGTAATGTAAACTTGTGTCTAGTGTTGAAGTGCTTCATATGAACATCTTCTTTTTAAAAGTAAGAATAATATTAGTTTTACTTTTAAATATATGTGTTACCTGACACAGCTTGTTGCTGTTCTATCATCGGAAAATAATTGTAACTTACAACTTTCATTTCCTTTAAACGAAGAAGGCAACAATTTGAAAATATCTTTTTCTCATGAAAGCTAAAAATAAGAACTTTGTTCTTTGGCAGTATTGTTATAAATAATCTGCCTAAACTATTAACTGTAAATACATTGTTAGAGATGTGCCAAGAGGAGACAACCCATTACATTTTCTTTGTTTAAAACTATCTAGTTCTGTTGTTGGGTAAGACAATTTATTCATACAATCATATAAAAATCATATTTAATAAAGAACAATCCAAGGCAAAGAGAAAAAAATGTCTTTATCCATAAGCAACCAGATGAGAAATGGATTTTTATTCAGTCAGATCCTTTTAGTCAATGAAACAGCATTTTCATGCATATTGCACTCAAGTGATAATTAATATAGTCTAATTCAGGACATGATGCTTGAATTGATGTACTGTCATCAATACCCCGTGTTAAAATCAAACCTTGACAGGGGTTTAACACCCTGGAACAGGTCATCATATATAATACTCTTTGCCTCTCAGTATTTGTCTTCAACCAAGCAAAGTATTACAAGATGGGGTAAGAAAAAAAAGGGAAATAATTACAAATGAAGAGTGACGCGGGCTGTGAATAGAACATATGTTAGGCTAGGCAGAGGCATCAGTGAATTATATCATTTCATGATGAAGCGGCACTGGGGCTGAACGGGCCTATTTTAAACCTTGATGTATTTTATCTCTACTGTATTTGGACTGTCATCTTTGGAGAAAGACTTGGTATAATTGAGAGTCAACTCCAATCTGCATGACTCAAGCATGAAGTGGGGGCCAGATGAGCTCTGCTATGGAGGCCAGGGAAGCTTCTAATAAGATAAAATGAACAATCACCTTTTATGCCTTACAGTTACAAATGCACTCGGTGAATGCAGTTTTCAGAGTTATGGCTTCCAAATGTCATTGATATTGCAAAGTTTAGGAAGTATTCTGTTAATTAAGATATAAAAGGAGACCAGCTCATTTGAACACTCATTTTAGAGGGATAGAATCAAAACCTGTTTTATGTTAGTTAGTCTTTCTTTGTGAAAACCTATTAGATGTAATCAGCATAACTTGGTCATAATGTGTTTTCATTATGTTTGATTTTGTTTGGCTATTTCATGAAAATCCTTGTCATTTTTGCATATATTAGGCTAAATGTCCTTCAACACCCACTCACATGCCTCTTCTTTCTTGAAATTTATGGTGATATTTTCTGCCAGAAGAAACCACTTACTTCTCTGAATACTTTAAGTACTTAGTCTCACAACTGTGCTCTATATTTCATAATGTTTTCTGTTTTAAGCACTCATATACAGGGTTTGTCTCCTCAACTAGGCTAAAAGCTCCTCAAGGGCAACAAGTCATAGTCCTCATTGCACATCTACCACACTGCCAGGAACACCATCGTGTATAACAGGTAATCAGCAATATTTGTTGTTATGTATATTATATATATTTATATATTATATATTTTATGTATAT
>NW_016807086.1:738888-750791 GCF_001698545.2 Rhinopithecus bieti
AAAAAAAAAAAAAAAAAGTTAGGCCTCAATTGTTTTTCTTCTTTTGTTATCTAGTTGTCTCCATAGCAAATATGTGTATAAGCAATTGTTGTTGGTTGGACTTATGAGTAATGTAAACTTGTGTCTAGTGTTGAAGTGCTTCATATGAACATCTTCTTTTTAAAAGTAAGAATAATATTAGTTTTACTTTTAAATATATGTGTTACCTGACACAGCTTGTTGCTGTTCTATCATCGGAAAATAATTGTAACTTACAACTTTCATTTCCTTTAAACGAAGAAGGCAACAATTTGAAAATATCTTTTCTCATGAAAGCTAAAATAAGAACTTTGTTCTTTGGCAGTATTGTTATAAATAATCTGCCTAAACTATTAACTGTAAATACATTGTTAGAGATGTGCCAAGAGGAGACAACCCATTACATTTTCTTTGTTTAAAACTATCTAGTTCTGTTGTTGGGTAAGACAATTTATTCATACAATCATATAAAATCATATTTAATAAAGAACAATCCAAGGCAAAGAGAAAAAAATGTCTTTATCCATAAGCAACCAGATGAGAAATGGATTTTATTCAGTCAGATCCTTTTAGTCAATGAAACAGCATTTTCATGCATATTGCACTCAAGTGATAATTAATATAGTCTAATTCAGGACATGATGCTTGAATTGATGTACTGTCATCAATACCCCGTGTTAAAATCAAACCTTGACAGGGGTTTAACACCCTGGAACAGGTCATCATATATAATACTCTTTGCCTCTCAGTATTTGTCTTCAACCAAGCAAAGTATTACAAGATGGGGTAAGAAAAAAAAGGGAAATAATTACAAATGAAGAGTGACGCGGGCTGTGAATAGAACATATGTTAGGCTAGGCAGAGGCATCAGTGAATTATATCATTTCATGATGAAGCGGCACTGGGGCTGAACGGGCCTATTTTAAACCTTGATGTATTTTATCTCTACTGTATTTGGACTGTCATCTTTGGAGAAAGACTTGGTATAATTGAGAGTCAACTCCAATCTGCATGACTCAAGCATGAAGTGGGGCCAGATGAGCTCTGCTATGGAGGCCAGGGAAGCTTCTAATAAGATAAAATGAACAATCACCTTTTATGCCTTACAGTTACAAATGCACTCGGTGAATGCAGTTTTCAGAGTTATGGCTTCCAAATGTCATTGATATTGCAAAGTTTAGGAAGTATTCTGTTAATTAAGATATAAAAGGAGACCAGCTCATTTGAACACTCATTTTAGAGGGATAGAATCAAAACCTGTTTTATGTTAGTTAGTCTTTCTTTGTGAAAACCTATTAGATGTAATCAGCATAACTTGGTCATAATGTGTTTTCATTATGTTTGATTTTGTTTGGCTATTTCATGAAAATCCTTGTCATTTTGCATATATTAGGCTAAATGTCCTTCAACACCCACTCACATGCCTCTTCTTTCTTGAAATTTATGGTGATATTTTCTGCCAGAAGAAACCACTTACTTCTCTGAATACTTTAAGTACTTAGTCTCACAACTGTGCTCTATATTTCATAATGTTTTCTGTTTTAAGCACTCATATACAGGGTTTGTCTCCTCAACTAGGCTAAAAGCTCCTCAAGGGCAACAAGTCATAGTCCTCATTGCACATCTACCACACTGCCAGGAACACCATCGTGTATAACAGGTAATCAGCAATATTTGTTGTTATGTATATTATATATACTTTATATATTATATATTTAATGTATATTATATATTCATATAATTTTATAGTATAGTATATAGTAATAATTTATTAGGTTAAGACGCAGTTTAGGATTTTCAGCACTCAATTACTTCGCGCAAGTAATCAATCACCCTGGTTTGAAAAAAATTATGAAATGTCTGTGTGACACTAAGTTGGGGGGTGTAATGGGGATAAAATTAAGTATGAACAGTTACCGCTTATGTCCACATAGAATTTACACACTTTTTCTTTCTACCCATAAATTTTCTTCCTAACTTCCTGGAAATTCAGTAGGAAGTAGCATTAACTCAATCTTAAATTTCTAAGAGAGCGATTTAAAAGTGAAAGAGGCTGTGCAGAATTGTTAGTGATAAAGATGGTCACAAAGCCCTGTGATTCAGTATTAGGGCCAGCCAATGTTTCCTATGCATTTCCTATCATCCACCTATTAATCCTCTGTATCGAATAAAACCTATCCATATAGAAGACCAGAAAACTTCAGCTCACTCCGTGGCAGCAAGTTGTACAGACTCAATTCGTCAAAGTAGACAGCATTGATGTCTCCCTTTTTATTTTCTCTGCCATCTCTTTTCCTCCCTAACCCCCCAAAATGGGCTACCTGTCAATTGTTTACTTGCACCTATAACAGAAAAGTTGCCTCTTTAGCTAAAGTCTAATTAAAGACTATAATTGGAAGCACATTTAGCAAATTCAAATTTTTTTTTTGAAATACTTAGTAATAATTTTGTTTAGCCATAGCCTTTGAGCTTCATTCTTTATATTGGCAAACATAAGCAGACCTTGCTGTTCTTTTCAGATTTTGGAAGTTTTTTTAAATAAACATTAATATGATTGATACATTATTACTGTTTCCTGTTACACAATCCTACATGTCTACCAAGAGTATATGTTTGTGTTCATTACCTTTAAAATAACTGAGATATATCAATTACTATCTCGTTTTACAAGTTTGCAAACTCATCATTTCGTAAATTTTCTTAAAATTTTGATATTAAGTAAATTTAATTCAAATAAATTAACATATAGCAGTAATGGGACAATTGAATAAGACTGAATTACAATTTTAAAATGTATATGCTTTTGGAGCTATTTATCATTTTTTAGGAAATACTTTGTAAAATAAAAATGAATATCTAGATCTGTTATCATTCTAGCCTAATTTAAACCAAGGTTAGGTATATGCACCTTTACAGAGGAAGACAGGGATTATACAACCTTAGTGCATGTCATCTTTTATCTTAACAATTAATTATTTTTAAATATCTATGTTAAGTATTCTTATGATCTCCTAATATGTATAAACTGGATACAATATTGTATTAGGTGAGATATTATGTGTACTGTATCATGACACTAATTTTGTCATTTAAATTTTTAATAATATGGTCATTCATTTGTAAAATATTATAAGAAGTCATGAGGGAATTTATATATATAACAATATAACAATTTGCCCACAATTGTCTGTTTTAAATAATTTTGTATGAGTCAATTGTCCATTAAAAAATCAAAGAAAGGTGTTTTATTTATTTGCCCTCATTTTCCAGAGAAGGAACAGAAACAAATATTTAGTAATGTTTACCAAGACAAACTGAAATAGTTATTGGCTCTAGCTAGGGAACTCATGAATGCTGACACCCTGTTCCTTGTTCTAATATATTTCAAAATTAATTATCTCTTTTACTTAAGCTCCCAAAAGCCATTTAAACTTTTATAATTATTATTAGCACCATAGCTCTGCTTTAGTATTAAACTTTTAGGTGTTAAAATAAAATTCACATAAGGAATTTCAAATTATGAGGGACAGTAGAATTCACCTTAACAGTATTATAGTCAAGAATTTGAGTAATGCTATATGTTAACCTGAAACTAGAAGGATTTACATGTGTGTTACAATGTAAGATTGAATTCAGGCAAGAAATGGTGGCTCATGCCTGTAATCTCAGCACTTTGGGAGACCAAGGCAGGAGGATCACTTGAGCCCAGGAGTTCGACCCTGGACAACACAGTGAGACCCCACTTCTACAAAAAATAAAAAGTAAATTACCCAAGCGTGATGGTGCTCACCTGTATTCCCAGCTACTCAGGAGGCTGAGATGGAAGGATTGCTTGAGCCCAGGAGTTTGAGGCAGCTGTGTGCCCTGATCATGCTACTGAACTCCAGCCTGGGTGACAGAGCAAGATTCTGTCGCTGAAAAAATAAATAAGCAAATAAATAAAGATTGAATTATAGTTATCCAATCAGTGCCCAAACCCTAATCCTTAAGAAATTTCATAGTTTAGCTTGTATGGAATTCAACTTTATTAAAAAGGAAAAAAATGGAAGTACACTTAAAACTGAATGGAAACAACAACAAAAAAATAAAGCCTTTTGCTTTGTTGGTGATGTGCAATATGCTGAAGAGAAAGTTGTGAGTTCCTGCAACTGAGTTACCTGCTTATTTATTACTAACCCACACAGTGCGAATTGAGGGTTACCTTACCCTGTTACCTATCCTAAGAGCTGATAAAAAAGGAAAGCTTGGGTCAGACTAAATATTTCTCTGTGGTGATACATTTTTACATCTTGACAACGAACTACCTTGCCAACTGATTCTCCAGCTGCTCAAATACAAGATGAACATATTCAAAGGAATCCCACTGCTGCTACCTTTTGGAAGGAGGCAGATCATCATGTCAACACTAAAATACTCAAAGGAATCTGATTTTGGCAATTCTATAGATTCAGATCCCTCCTAACTTTCTTCTAATGTGCCCAGGACAGAAATCTACATGAATGAGATGTGAGAAAGGAGGGGAAAAAGAAAAAACAGTAACAAAACGAATCAAACAGATGAACTGGAACCTCAAAAATAAGGTGTAAATATTCCCTATGGCAGTTCAAATTCGTTTTTTTTTCCATCCCAAAATGAAGAGTGCTTATGTCCCACACAAATATGCGTTGCCTTCAAATTTCTGGACAGTTTTAACTTTGGCTTTCTCTGAGCTGATGGCAAATTGAAGAGATCAGCATTTCCACGAGTCTTCATTAGTTATGCATTTTTATCATAGCTAAACTATGGAAGAAAGAAGAAACTAGTGACATCAGCAAATTGTATAAGGCTCCTATTTAAGTGAGCAGTATGCTAAACACAATTGACACCTGGAGTAGATTGTCTCACACGTGTCCATGTGAAGAGACCACCAAACAGGCTTTGCGTGAGCAATAAGGCTGTTTATTTCACCTGGGTGCAGGCGGGCTGAGTCAGGAAAGGGTGGTGGGATTATCATTAGTTCTTACAGGTTTTGGGCTAGGCGGTGGAGTTAAGAGCAATGTTTTGGGAGCAGGGTGTGGATCTCACAAAGTACATTCTCAAGGGTGAGGAGAATTACAAAGAACCTTCTTAAGGGTGGGGGAGATTATAAAGAACCTTCCCAAGGGTAGGGGAGATTACAAAGTACATTGGTCAGTTAGGTTGGGGCAGAAATAAATCACAGTGGTGGAATGTCATTAGTTAAGGCTATTTTCACTTTTGTGGAACTTCAGTTGCTTCAGGCCATCTGGATGTATACATGCAGGTCACTGGGGATATGATGACTTAGCTTGGGCTCAGAGGCCTGACACAGACCACTTTTAACACCCACCATTCTTACTTTTTTTCAGGACAGAGTCTTGCACTGTTGCCCGGGCTGGAGTGCAGTGGTGCAATCTCAGCTCACTGCAACCGCCGTCTCCTAGGTTCAAATGATTCTCCTTGCCTCAGCCTCCCAAGTAGCTGGGATTACAGGCGCCCACCACCACACCCGGCTTTTTTGTATTTTTAGTAGAGATGGGTTTTCACTATGTTGGCCAGGCTGGTCTCAAACTCCTGACCTCATGATCTGCCCACCTTAGCCTCCCAAAGTGCTGGGATTACAGGTGTGAGCCACCACGCCCAGCACACCAGCCATTCTATACAACAAAAATATTTTCAGCAACAATCATAAACTGAAAATAATAATAGTGATGAGGCTGGGTGTGGTGTGACTCACGCCTGTAATCCCAGCACTTCGGGGGCCGAGGTGGGCGGATCACTTGAGGTCAGCAAGTTGAGACCAGCCTGGCCAACATGGTGAAACCCCATCTCTACTAAAAATAAAAAAATTAGCTGGGCATGGTGACAGGTGTCTGTAATCCCAATTACTCACAAGGCTAAGGCAGGAGAATTGCTTGAGCCCAGGAGTCAGAGGTTGCAGTGAGCCAAGATTGTGCCACTGCACTCTAGCCCAGGTGACAGAGCGAGACTCCATCTCAAAAATAATAATAATAATAATAATAATAATAACAACAACAATAATGGTGATAGTGATGTCTTGTGGGGACATATATACTGAAAATCTTTATTGACCTTGCGTGTATAATCATGTCAATAAAAACAGTAAATGATTAAATATCTCAGCATAGGAAAAGGAAAAAATGTAATTAATACTTTTTAATTATATTGGTGTACTTTTGGAGAAGGAAAACACTTTAAATTTTAAAATTTTAAACACAAATAAAACTCCAAGTAGGCATATATAGGAAGACATTAAAGTAGCTCAAGTTCTGCTTCTTCTTCATCTCACTGTGCTATCATATGTTATTTTGAATCTACTATTTAGATTCAGGAATATGTCCTAGTATGGGATTTAGAGATACTAACTGCATTTGAAACCAGCCAGAACAATTTAGAGTGATTATGTATTTACTCTGGAACTTGGTCTTGACAGATCACACGCAGCCAAGTTTCCATGCACCTGGGCTGATGAAATAACATTAAGTTTTCTGAATTAACTTCCATGTTGAATAAAATGTTTATTAAAGGATAAGTAATAAAAATATGCTCATTTGAAGCTTGCTTATTACAATTCAACTAAAACCACAATAGCAGTTGTTTAGAATTTAGACCAATAAAATATTTTTAAGGAGGATGATTTTATTATTGATATTATTTAGTATTACCAGTGCATGGTGATAGTAAAATACAGACCAAGTTTTTGTGGGTGTTATCAACATATTAAAATTTTCTGGTGGCTGACAAGATGGCTGAATAGGAACAGCTCTGGTCTGCAGCTCTCAGTTAGATCAACGCAGAAGGCAGGTGATTTCTGCACTTCCAACCCAGCTCATCTCACTGTGACTGATTAGACAGTGGGTACAGCCCACAGAGGGCAGGCAGAAGTGGAGAGGCACATCGCTTCACCCGGGAAGTGCAAAGGGTCAGGGAACTCCCTCCCCTAGCCAAGGGAAGGCGCGAGGGACTTTGCCATGAGGAACGGTGCACTCCGGCCCAGATACTATGCTTTTCCTATGATCTTTGCAACCCGCAGACCAGGAGATTCCCTCAGGTGCCTACACTACCAAGGCCCTGGGATTCAAGCACAAAACTGGGTGGCCATTTGGGTAGACATGCAGCTAGCTGCAGGAGTTTTTTTTTTTCATACCCCAGTGGCGCCTGGAACACCAGTGAGACAAAACAGTTCACTCCCCTGGAAAGGGGGTTGAAGCCAGGGAGCCAAGTGGTCTAGCTCAGCAGATCCCACCCCCAGTGAGCCCAACAAGCTAAAATCCACCGACCTGAAATTCTTGCTGCCAGCACAGCAGTATGAAGTCAACCTGGGATGCTCGAGTTTGGTGGTGGGAGGGGTGTCAGCCATTACTGAGGCTTGAGTAGGCAGTTTTCCCCTCACAGTGTAAACAAAGCCTCCAGAAGTTCAAACTGGGTGGAGCTCCTACAGTTCAGCAAAGCCATTGTAGCCAGACTGCCTCTCTAGATTCCTCCTCTCTGAGCACGGCATCTCTGAAAGAAAGGCAGTAGCCCCAGTCAGTGGCTTATAGATAAAACTCCCATCTCCCTGAGACAGAGGCTGTGGGCACAGCTTCAGCAGACTTAAATGTTCTTGCCTGCCAGCTCTGAAGAGAGCAGTGGATCTCCTAGGACAGGGCTTGAGCTCTGCTAAGGGACAGACTGCCTCCTCAAGTGGGTCCCTGACCCCCATGCCTCCTGACTGGGAGACATCTCCTAGCAGGGGTAAACAGACCCCTCATACAGGAGAGCTCCGGCTGGCATCTGGTGGGTGCCCCTCTGGGACGAAGCTTCCAGAGGAAGGAACAGGCAGCAATCTTTGCTGTTCTGCAGCCTATTCTGGTGATACCTAGTCAAATAGGGTCTGGAGTGGACCTCCAGCAAACTCCAGCAGACCAGCAGCAGAAGGGCCTGATTGTTAGAAGGAAAACTAACAAACAGAAAGGAATAGCATCAACATCAGCAAAAAGGATGTCCACACAGAAACCCCATCTGAAGGTCACCAACATCAAAGATGAAAGGTAGATAAATTCATGAAGATGAGGAAAAACTAGCACAAAAAGGCTGAAAATTCCAAAACCAGAATGGCTCTTCTCCTTCAAAGGATCACAACTCCTCACCAGCAAGGAAACAAAACTGGACAGAGAATGAGTTTGACGAATTGACAGAAGAAGGCTTCAGAAGGTGGGTAATAACAAAGTCCTCCAAGCTAAAGGAGCATGTTCTAACCCAATGCAAGGAAGCTAAGGACCTTGAAAAAAGGTTAGAGGAATTGGTAACTAGAATAACCAGTTTAGAGAAGAACAAAAATGACCTGATGGAGCTGAAAAATGCAGCACAATAATTTCATGAAGCATACACAAGTATCAATAGCTGAATCAATCAAGCAGAAGAAAGGATATCAGAGATTGAAGATCAGCTTCATGAAATAGAGCATGAAGACAAGATTAGAGAAAAAAAAAATGAAAAGGCATGAACAAAGCCTCCAAGAAATATGGGACTATGTGAAAAGGCCAAACCTATGTTTGATTGATGTACCAGAAAGTGACAGGGAGAACAGAACCAAGTTAGAAAACACTCTTCAGGATATTATCCAGGAGAACTTCCCCAACCTAGCAACATTGAAATTAAGGAAATATAGAGAACACCACAAAGATATTCCTTGAGGAGAGCAACCCCAAGACACATAATAGTCAAATTCACCTAAGTTGAAATGAAGGAAAAAATGTTAAGGGCAGTCAGAGAAGAAGGTCGAGTTACCCACAAAGGGAAGCCCATCAGACTAACAGCAAATCTCTCTGCAGAAACCCTACAAGCCAGAAGAGAGGGGGGGCCAATATTCAACATTCTTTTTTTTTTTTTTTTTTTTTTTCGAGACGTAGTCTTGCTCTGTTGCTGGGGCTGGAGTGCAATGGCACAATCTCGGCTCACTGCAAACTCCACCTCTAGAGTTCAAGTGATTCCCCTGCCTCAGCCTCCTGAGTAGCTGGGATTACAGGCGTGCAGCACCACACCCAGCTAATTTTTGTATTTTTAGTAGAGATAGGGTTTCACCATGTTGGTCAGGCTAGTCTCAAACTCCTGACTTCGTGATCCACCCACGTTGGCCTCCCAAAGTGCTGGGATTACAGGCGTGAGCCACAGTGCCCAGCCAATATTCTTAAAGAAAAGAATTTTCAACCCAGAATTTCATATCCAGCTAAACTAAGTTTCATAAGTGAAGGAGAAATAAAATTCTTTACAGACAAGCAAATGCTGAGGGATTTTGTCACCACCAGGCCTGTCTTACAAGAGCTCCTGAAAGAAGCACTAAATATGGAAAGGAAAAACCAGTACCAGCTACTGGAAAAGCATACCAAATTGTAAAGACCATTGACACTATGAAGAAACTGCATCAACTAATGGGCAAAATAACCAGCTAGCATCATAACCACAGGATCAAATTCACACATAACAATATTAACCTTAAATGTAAATGAGCTAAATGTCCCAATTTGAAGACATAGATTGGCAAATTGGATAAATGCCCAGAGAAGAAAGTGGGAAAGATTGAAAATTGACACCCTAGCATCACAATTAAAAGAACTAGAGAAGCAAGAGCAAACAAATTCAAAAGCGAGCAGAAGACAAGAAATAACTAAAATCAGAGCAGAACTGAAGAGATAGAGACAGGTAAAACCCTTCCAAAAATCAATGAATCAAAGATTAACAAAATAGATAGACTGCTAGCCAGACTAATGAAGAAGAAAAGAGAGAAGAATCAAAAGGATACAATAAAAAATGATAAAGGGAATATCACTACTGATCCCACAGATATACAAACTACCATCGGAGAATACTATAAACGCTTCTATGCAAATAAACTGGAAAATCTGGAAGAAATGGTTAAATTCCTGGACACATATACTATCCCAAGACTAAACCAGGAAGAAGTAGAATCCCTGAATAGACCAATAACAAGTTCTGAAATTGAAGCAGTAATTAATACCCCACCAATGAAAAAATGCCCAGGATCAGACAGATTCACAGCTGAATTCTACCAGACGTACAAAGAGAAGCTGGTACCATTCCTTCTGAAACTATTCCAAAATATAGAAAAAGAGGGATGCCTCCCTAACTCATTTTATGAGACCAGCATCATCCTGATACCAAAACCTGTCAAAGACACAACAAAAAAAGCAAATTTCAGGCCAATATCCCTGATAAATATCGATGCAAAAATCCTTAGTAAAATACTGGCAAACTGAATCCAGCAGCACATCAAAAAGCTTATCCACCATGATCAAGTTGCTTTCATCCCTGGGATGCAAGACTAGTTTAACATATACAAATCAATAAATGTAATCCATCACATAAACAGAACCAATGACAAAAACCACATGATTCTCTCAATGATGCAGAAAAGGCCTTGGATAAAATTCAGCAGCCCTTCATGCTGAAAACTCTTAATAAACTAGGTATTGAAGGAACATATCTCAAAATAATTAGAGCTATTCATGACAAACCCACAGCCAATATCATACTGACTGGGCAAAAACTGGAAGCATTCCCTTTGAAAACCGCCACAAGACAAGGATGCCTTCGCTCACCACTCCTATTCAACATATTATTGGAAGTTCTGGTCAGGCAATCAGGCAATAGAAAGAAATGAAGGGAATTCAGATAGGAAGAGAGAAAGTCAAATTGTCTCTGTTTGCAGATGGATGACATGATTGTCTATTTAGAACACCCCATCGTCTCAGCCCGAAATCTCCTTAAGCTGATAAGCAACTTCAGCAAAGTTTCAGGATACAAAATCAACGTGCAAAAATCACAAGCATTCCTATACACCAATAACAGACAAACAGAGAGCCAAATCATGAGTGAATTTCCATTCACAATTGCTACAAAAAGAATAAAATACCTAGGAAAACAACTTCAAGGGATGTGAAGGACCTCTTCAAGGAGAACTACAAACCACTGCTCAACGAAATAAGAGAGGATCCAAACAAATGGAAAAACATTCCATGCTCATGGATAGGAAGAATCAATATCATGAAAATGGCCATATTGCCCAAAGTAATTTATAGACTAAATGCTACCTCCATCAAGCTACCACTGACTTTCTTCACAGAATTTGAAAAAACTACTTTAAATTTCATATGGAATTTAAAAAGACCTCATATAGCCAAGACAATCCTAAGCAAAAAGAACAAAGCTGGAGGCATCACACTACCTGACTTCAAACTATACTACAAGTTTACAGTAACCAAGCCAGCATGCTACTGGTTCCAAAACAGAAATATAGACGAATGGAACAGAACAGAGGCCTCCGAAATAATGCCACACATCTACAATCATCTGATCTTTGACAAACCTGGCAAAAACAAGCAATGGGGGAAGGATTCCCTATTTAATAAATGGTGTTGTGAAAACTGGCTAGTCATATGCAGAAAACTGAAACAGGACCCCTTCCTTACACCTTATACAAAAATTAACTCGAGATGGAGTAAAGACTTAAATGGAAGGCCTAAAACCATAAAAAGCCTAGAAGAAAACCAGGACATAGGCATGGGCAGAGACTTCATGATTAAAACACCAAAAGCAATGGCAACAAAAGCCAAAATTGACAAATGGGATCTAATTAAACTAAAGAGCTTCTGCACAGCAAAAGAAACTATCATCAGAATGAACAGGCAACCTACAGAATGGGAGAAGATTTTTGCAATCTATCAATCTGACTAAGGGCTAATATCCAGGTTCTACAAGGAACTTAATCAAATTTACAAGAAAAAAACAAACCACCCTATCAAAAAGTGGGCAAAGGATATGAACAGACACTTCTCAAGAGAAGACTTTTTTTTTTTTTTTTTTTTTTT
>NW_016807086.1:751253-764047 GCF_001698545.2 Rhinopithecus bieti
TTACAGCACACACCACTACACTTGGCTATATTTTTAAATATTTATTTTTAGTAGAGATGACATCTTGCCATATTGCCCTGGCTGATCTCAAACTACTGGGCTCAAGTGATCTTCCTGCCTCAGCCTCCCATAATATTGGGATTGCAGGCATGAATCACTGCACCTGGCCTGAATATTTTTCAACAAAAGTCCTTTATATTGCTTTGGTTGTTATTTTACTTGTTTGTTCATTCATTTATTCACTCATTCATTTATTCATTCATGTATGTTAAGACCTCAACCAAATTTCAAAAAACAGCCATTCTTCCTTTCTTTAGAACAATGGTTGTTCTTATTTTTTCCTAAATGTAGGTTTAGAATAGGTTTACTTTTTTTTTTTTTCAGATGGAGTATTGCTCTGTTTCCCAGGCTGAAATGCAGTGGTGTCATCTCGGCTCACTGCAACCTCTGTCCCCTGGGTTCAAGTGATTCTCCTGTCTCAGCCTCCCAAGTAGCTGGGATTACAGGTGCCCACCACCATGCTGGGCTAATTATTGTATTTTTAGTAGAGACAGGGTTTTGCCATGTTGGCCAGGGTGGTCTCAAACTCCTGACCTCAGGTGATCCACCCACCTCTGCCTCCCAAAGTGTTGGGATTAGAAGTATGAGCCACCAGTCCAGCTGGTTTACATTATTACAGTTGTCTAAGAAATAATGAAAACTATTCTGTCTTCTGTGGTATTATTTTTAGCAAACAACTGAAAGCATGTGAAATGATAGTTATAGAAATAACTCTGCTGTGAGTAATCCTATTCTCAGCCAATGAATGACCTTTTCCAATATGCTGTTATACAAAAGGGTACTGCAAAAGACAGAGGGAAAAGTGCTTGGGCCTTAAATTCCATCCGCAACAACGTAAGTTTCCTAGTATCAGTTTGTCAAGAAAGGGGGGTAGATCAGCATAACATCCATACATTGGGGGCTGTCACAATAACAGTGATTTTGTTGCCAAATGCAGCTCACGTTTGAGGTAGGTCTTTTAATACGATTTTAAGTGGCTGATAGAATTGCAATTATTCTTATATTTAAATAATCTCTGGTGGCTGTCAGAACACTCCAGGTTCCACAACTCTTGACAAGCGCAAAACCTGTAGCAGCTTTCACAGAATTGGCACGTTGTTTGACTTGGCAAACAGGGTTAAAGCTGTTTTACAAAAGTTTCCATTATTTTACAAAAGCTGCTACAGAAGTTAAGTTTTTTCTCACATTTCAAATGTATGTGTGTTTGTTTATGGACAGATAAAACCAAAGGAAAAATAGGAAAGCATCCCAGGTTTGGTGCTAAATTTCTACCCAAGTAGGTGTATATTAAAAAGACTTGCAACTAGGGCTGTAGTTGAATATCCCTATTCTAATTAGCTAAATCAACATCCTATTTCTCTAACTCAAAGTTTTCTTCCAGTGTCTGTTGTTCAGCCTGTTCCCTTCATTGCAGCCATCTTATAAATAAAACTGTCTCTATTTGAAATTGAACTTGATCAAATATTTATTTTTATAATTTTTTCCCTTAAAATGGCCCCAATACTATTTTAAACACTTTTAACTTTAATTAGGAAATCAGAGATGGGGGGAAAAATCTGGGCCCATGTTTTATATCCCTGAGATGGTGAACACTTAAGGGCTTAGTGGGATGCTATAGATTACTGGAAGATAAAGCCATTCACCTACAGACTCATTGCTTCATTTCCTGCTTCCAGCTACAGGTCCCTCCATTTCTATCATTTTAGTCACCTCCTCTCAAAAACTTTGGGTGAAAGCAGAATTGGGTTGACCTCAGGGCCTTTAGCCATTTTTTCCAGAGGATGTCTTTTATAAAGGAGCAGAAGCAATAGATGTGGTTCATGTCCTTTAAACTTTCTTCCTTGGAATTTTGGTTAAAGTTGATGAGACTGAATTTTTGAGCCTCTAGGACCCTCCTCAGGAGGCCCAGTGCTATTCTAGTGCCCTAAGAGCAAGTACGCCTCAGGGATGTCTGACGGATTCCCAAGCAGTAGCCCCGGGAGCACCACATGACAGGCTGAGTTACCAGCCAGCCTCGTGATACAGCCTGGCACCACCAGTAAGATCACTTAAAAATTCATCATTTCGTGATGATTACTAAATATTTAAATTTAACACACATTTCTAGAAATTCTATGAATGGGAGACTGACATTTCACAAGTTCATTTATTAAGATGTTTAAAGGCAGGTTGTCCTTCATGTGATAATTTTCTTCAGCTTCTAAATACATCTTCAGAGGGAACAGCCTATATTAGTTTATCATTTCTTAGGCCCTTGAAATTTTAACACAAGCAATATACAAGACTCTTGTATAAATATGCAATAATTTTTTTGAAAGTCCTGAGTTGAAAAATAAGGTATCTCAATTCTGCAGAATTACTATACTTGTTTTGAAACAGAAAGAAAATATAGTGGCT
This sequence comes from Rhinopithecus bieti, assembly GCF_001698545.2. NCBI lineage: Eukaryota > Metazoa > Chordata > Mammalia > Primates > Cercopithecidae > Rhinopithecus > Rhinopithecus bieti. The sequence continues at coordinate 753,711 of NW_016807086.1, forward strand.
GAATTAGTTGCCCATTTTATTCGTAAAATGATAATTAGTGAAGATGTAAGATGTGGCAAGTCAGGATTCAGGAAATAATGCTTGCTTTTTTCAAGCATTTAGTAAAGTGCTAATTGTCTTCATATTTTAAGATAACATTACAGACCTTTGTATGTGTCTGCAAAGACTGGTTTGTATTATGTTGATAGCTACAAGTTATCAGCTATCAGTCAGAAGACTGATCCATATATTTGTAGCTAAAGGTAATGAAGTAGAAGTGTTTTAATAATAGTTACCATTTATTTACCAGGAACTGGTGTTGGCGACTTTATATACATTACCTCATTTTATCTTCAGGATGGCCATTCAAGGTACAGGTATTATTATCCCTATATAACATATGAAGACATTGAGACTCAGAGAAAATAAATGATTTTCTAGAGCATACACATCTAGTAAAAATGGAGCCTGTACCAACTCCTGTCCTGGACAAATGAACGCCTGAATCTGGATATAAGACGAGCCCAGGGAGATGTGGAACTAGCCTATGGGCAATAGGTGTCAGAGCCCAGGATAATCTCAGTGGAGAAGCAGAGGTGGGGGTGCAAATTCCCTGAGTACCAGCCACAGCACCAGGGCAAAGTCCCCCATAGGTGGAGCCAGCGTTTCAAGACAGCTCCATGTGGCACAAATGCTTCTGTTATCAGCCTGGGTGACGAAGTAAGACCCTTCTTTTTAAAATGTTTAAAAATTTTCTGGACATGGTTGGGTGTGCCTATAGTCCAGCTACTTGGAGGCTGAGATGGGAGGCTCCCTTGAGCCCAAGAATTTGAGGCTGCAGTGAGCTATGATTATATTACTGCACTCCAACCTGAGTGACAGAGCAAGAGCCAGTCTCTAAAACCAAAAAAAAAAAAAAAAGAAACCTGTTATTCCCTCTATGATTTGTGAAGCACCCACTAGGGGGCTGGTACTAAGGGAGATAGAGATAAGTAGGACAGGCCCCTGTTGTCAGAGAACCTACAGTCTAAGGGAGGAAACTGACAACAGAGACAGATCTTAATCAGTCAGGGTATTTGGTCATTATAAGCATGTATGGCTCATTATAAGCATGTATGGGATTGCCAAGGAGCAAAGATGAATAGGAGGTGGGAGTGGCAATCAGTGAAGGCTTATTGGAGGTCTTATCTAAGCTAAATTTTAAATGACAAGTAGTTAAACACACACATACTGTTCATGAACCTTGATATGCCACCTTGTCCACGTCTGCTAATCAGAAAGAAAGATAAGAAACAAATGAATGTTGTCAGCACTCAATATTTTTGCTTGGTTTGACTTTGTAGCCATGTTGACACTACACTTGATCTACCCTTGTCCTAAACAACATGCTGACTTCTTGATTAGGGGTTTCTGTTTTGGTATCAGTGCATTAGGCAATGTGCCACTCAGGTAGCAGAATTGGATTATAGTTTTCATCGTTACTTTCTGAAGTGCTGTGGATTTTCTCTGGTGTTGGCTGATATGTGACTTTTGCAGTTTTTGATTTGGAAAAGTTTCTTTGAGGACTAGCAGGATGGACTAACCCCCACCTTGGTTTCAGCTTCTGGTTTCATTTTTCCTGACCGTGGCTGTATGTGCTGTGTTTAAGAAGCTTAAGCCTATGATTACAGGGCTGTTTTGTCTAAGAGCTGTGAGGAGAGGATCAAAAGCGATACCTCAGCTTTGGCATTACTAGTCATTACCTATTAGGTCATTACCTTATAGTCATTACCTATTTTCAGTCTTCATAACTTTCTCAGCCCAGTTAAACCTAGGCAATAGCTGAGGAAGTCTAAGCCTGCTGACAAACTATAAATTCTTTCACAAGGCCAACATACAGACAGTAGCTCCCTGTATCATTGACAACCTAAAACCATATTATCTTTGCAAGAAAGTCCAATTGCTTGTCTCTTGACTAAGGGATTTCGGTACGCAAAACTCACATTCAATATGGGCAGTTTTGTATCTTTCTTAATATACAGGTATTATTAATACCTGTGTAGAGACAGTATCATGTATATCAAATAAAATGAGATTGGACTAGATTTCCTCAACTAAAATGCTAGGAAATTGAGGGTCAGATAAAAATCCAAAGAACATATACAAATCCAGAGTATGCTTTAAAATAGCTGTTTTTTAAAAAAAAAAATTATTTGTTCATTCAACAAATATTTATTAAATGCCCATTACATGCCTTACATTGTTTTAGGCACTTGGAATACATCAGTGAACAAAATAGATAAACTTACTTGCTTTTAATACATTTACATTCTAGAATTATTTTCTTTTCTTTGGAGAAGTCAATAGTTAATTCAGTACCCAAGCTGACCTATAAAGTCATGTAAATTACACATACAGCTTTGGATTTTATTTATTTAACCAATTGATAATCTTATATAATGTCTATAATTGTTTTACTTGTTCTGTGTTATTCATGCATTTAACAAATATGTGTCCAGCAGCCACTGAATATGAAACACCAAGCATATGTACAAAATAGAGTCTGCCCTCAGGAAATTCAGTTCTGTATCAGTAATTGAGACACACACACAAATCACCATATAGAAATTAGTACATGATATATGTAGTAAAGTGACACAATGTTTCTACATAGCTAAATGAGATCTGTGGCAGAGGATATGGCACAGGTGGAAAGATGAATGGGTGATCAAGGGATGCTGCACAGAGTGTAACATTTAAGGGACCACTTCAGATTGGGAGCCATTACTGGAAGACTGCATTGCAAACAGAGGATAAAGGAAAAAAAGGGAAAGATGTATTTTAGGAATAGCAAATAGCACAACTTGCCTAGTGCACAGCAGTAGTTGAAACTTGTATCAAATCCAGACTGTGAAGAGAATTGAACGACAAGCTCCAAGTTTCTACCAGTAGAAATGAGGGGAGGGAAGGCACTGATAAATTCTTCCTATAGAAATGTCCTAAATATATCATGTCTAAATGAGCAAACTTGTAACTTGTCTGCAGGGTGATTAGTGCAGGCTGAGTCAGCGTGCTGTGGTAGTTAGAATGGAAAGGCTGCTGTTTGGTGGCAGTTTCCGTGCACAGTGTCTTAAGGTATAATTAAGTATTATCTGGACCAATTCACAATGGGGTGATATAGGCAAGGATATCTGTGGACTTCCTCAAGAATACCACCCACTTCCTATACATTCATAACATAATCCTGTCAAAGGGACACCTTTAATAAAGAAAAAACAGTTATTATTAGATATTGGGAAACTACAGCAAATTTGAGACCATGAAAGGTCCAAGAAGAGAAAAATATCAAATGGGAAAGTGACTGGTGATTCATGCTGCAGTAATTCATCATTAGTTAGGCAATTCTACCCAAGTAAATAATTTTTATATACATTTTTTTAATACAAGTTTATTTGAGAGGATAGTTTTAAATGTCGCCATTTTATGTCAGATCCAGATGAGTGACTATGCATCAGCAAACTTTGCATTTGATAAATGATCACTTCTTTGCATTCAGTGTGTAACTGAACAACTGGTTGGATTCCTCACTTTAAAATATATCAACATTCGATTCCATCAACACTTAGAAAATCAGTAGATTATTCCTGTGGTGCCAATTTAGGTGTTCAGTAATCGTGTTTGTGTTTAATTGGTAAGCATTCTCCTCCAAGTGCTTAGACATCAAAAAGATGTGTTGAGCTTGCAAAGTCATAAGCTATACATGAAGTTATTTTTTAGTTTGGAAGTAATTGTTTTTAAAATACTAATTGGACTCACTAAGAACTCATTAAGAAGACAGTTAAATATATTATTAGGGAATATCAAATAAAATTTTGAAATTTTAAGCTAAAATTTATCTCAAATTCAGTTGATTGCTGCTGAAATTTTGCTATATCTACATTGGTCTTATTTGAATAACAAGTTGAGTTTTTTTTTTAAGTATTTAAGGATTTTGGTATTTTTAGTGACTTTATTAGTGATTTAACATGAACATGAATCTTAACCAAGGCATGATTTCTGTAATTATTCCTTAAGAATCTACTTTATTCCTGTGGCAAGTTAATTAAGGATCATTTAACATGAGACAGAAAACAGCTCCTACACTGGATAGCAGAGAACTTTAAATTTTATTTCCAGCATTACCAATGATTAATTGTGACAATGAACAAGTCACTTAAGCTCTACATACCTCAATTTCTTCATCTGTTAAAAGGAAATAATATCTGTCACAAGACATTTTCAGAGCTCTTTGGAATCACTGGCACAAAGAAGTTCAATAAATCAAGAGTAGTAGTATTATTACTCATCCAAAATGTAATAAAGATTTTTTAATGTAGTAACCATTCAGCTCAGATTTAAAGATAAAGTCTCTGAGTTTAGAATTCATTCCTACTCTTGCCTTTTAGTCTTGAATGTTTACATTCATTTCTTCAAGCTTCAGTCCTCTGAAGGTAATTATTGCATTCTTCTGCTTGGCTGAGAATCGTTTTATATTATGGCTTCCCTATCTTCTATTTTAGGTGCTAACTTCTTCATTTTGCATGCCCTCTCTCCCCCCTCAGAATTTTTTACACCTTATGTCTCTTTTTTACTTTGTACTTTTCATATTTTTATTTGAAAATATTTCTTATGATTTTTTCCCTTTAAAGAGACTATTGTGTACCCTGAAATTGGCTTTCTGTATATTTGAAAATTAAAGTCAAAGTTATTTGCCTGTCTTTGATTATTCCTACAAACGTTTCTTAGATTACAGAGGCAGGTTGTATTTTGTTAAGTAACCAGCAGAAAAGCAACTTGGTCCTGAGGATGAAACTGGGAACGCAAAATTAAGAGCTGACATTATTTGAAATAGTCAAAGAGTAATTATGAATTTCAATATTTCATATCAAGAAGATTAGCTGTATAAGATTTTCTAGTTGATCATTCTTTTTCTTCTGCCAGAATTTATTTGTGGTGATATCTTACCCATTTATTAAATTCACATGTATTCATAGGTTTATCTGAGTTCTCTATTCTGTTCCATTCATCAGTTTGTCTGTTTTTGTGCCAATCCAATGTGAGTTTTAATATTATGGCTTTATGATATGTCTTAATATCTAGCAGGACAGTTCTTTCTTTTTAAAGTATATTTAAATGCTGTATATAGTTATAATCATATAAATTTTAAAATAAGTTTTAATTCCTTAAAAAAAAAATCCACCTGGAATTTTGGTTGGGAGAATTGATGTTGTATTAATTTGTATCTGAAACTGTCTTATGCATTGCCTGTTGAAGTGAACTAGTTCAATAAGATGATATTTTAAATCATTTTAAGTAGCAATAGAACCTTCCATTAAAAAAAAACTCTGATTCTAAAATAAGCAAAAGACATAGTTCCTTCATTCTGTCAATGGGTTTATAGTCTAATTGAGAACATCTTCCAAAAGACAAGAATATTTACGAAGCAACTTGCTAACATTTTGGTGGCAGGCATGCTGAGATGACAGAAGGAAGAGGAAGTCAGATGGTATGGGATGGGATCATCCGGGAAGACTTCTTGGCGGAATACTTGATTAAGTCAGATTTGGAAGGTGGGAAGAACATGGAACAAGATAAGAGGTGGGCAGTTTTGAAGAGAGAAAAGTAGCAAAACATGGAGACCACAGATAGACCTCCATACAGCAGCTGCTGCTGAGACTTAGTAGGGAAGGGGGAAAGGAGAATTTATTTCTCTACAACAGAGGCTCTCAATCAGGGCCTATTTTGCACTCACAGGGGACGTTTGTCAATGTTTGGAGATGTTTTCATTGTTGCAACTGGAAGAGGAAGGGTCGCTACTGGCATGTGGTGGGTAAGGCCAGGAAGGCTGCCAGACATCCTACAATGCATAGGGCAGCCCTAACAATTATCCAGCCTCCACTGTCAATAGTGCTGAGGTTGATAAACCCTGCCCTAAAGCTAACTCTCAATCCTAGCTGCACAGCACAATCACCTGGGAAAACTGAAAGACAACCAACACCTAGGCCTCACCCACAGAGATTCTGACTGCATTGGTGCAGGGCCTGGGCCATCAGTTGTTTTAAAATCTTCCCAGGTGATTTTAACGTGCAGCCAACTTGGAAAACCCTGCTGTGAATTCTTGTAGTTGAAAGGGGGAGACAATTAGATTTGAGGAAATTTTTTTTGTACTTTTCATTCATGCCACTTTCTTATTTATGTCTATACTTTAAATGACAATATGCAAGAAAATGCTTTTGGGTATGGCAAGTGTGTGTGTGTGTGTGTGTGTGTGTGCATGTGTGTGTGTTAAATCACTTATATTTTAATTCATATATAAAAGCATCACATTCTCCCCTGTCTCCACCAAAAGGAGCCTATGCTCTGCTAAAACTGCCATTTTACAAATAATTACATACTATAAATGTGTTTTTTAAGTCAATTTACAAATCTACTAAAGCAAACAAAATATTCTTACCATTTATGATTGGCTTTGCTCTATATTAAGATATTTAGAAGTAGAGTATGGGCACAAACTGAATTGTCAGTACTTTTGTCAAATTATCCAGGTATTTAGTATGATTTCCAAATTATACTTCTTGCTCAAAACACTGATACAGTTTGGTTTCTCATGTACTGGAGTTACGTTGTTGATTTTGAAATGGGCTTCTTTTTCCAAACTCCAAACCTGTGGAGCAGCTGGTGGTGTTTAGTAACCGTCTGCACCAGCAGTCTCATCTTTTTAGCATTTAAAATTAATTTTTCTCATTTTGGCACATAAAGAACCCAAGTGTGCCCCTTACCTCATTACCTGAAATATTACAGTGGCACTAGCAGTGAGGGTGTGTGGTGCAGCAGCTATTTGAGCATCAGATGTAGTAGCACTGATAGGTTACGCTTAAGGAGATTATGCCAGGAGAGGGTCTGTACCCTTTACTGTAGAAACAGGAGGTTTATATTCACATGGTTTGCAAATATGCTGTAACAATGAATATAACATCAATGGTTCTGGTTGGTTTTCCTCCGCTAAAATGGCAAATCTCTTTATGCAAAAGATGAGTGTGTCATGCCAAGTACTCATGATAAATGAATATTGAATTGATCCATGTAAAAAATTAGAGCTGAGCTCCCAGATAATCTGGATCCCTCATGGCTAACTGAACCCAAAACAAAAATGTTTCAGTTTTACCATGAGATAAAAAACTGTATTTCTGGTATAGTACAGAGACTTCTGGACTGGGAGTGAAGAAACCTGGGGTTTGATTCTGGATCTACCAGGCATGTTGTTTAATGTTCTCCATTTTATGATCACCAGGCACTAATCATCCCTCACCTGGAATTCAGTAGAAAAATGCCCCCAACTAGTCTTCCGAACTCCAGTTTTATTCTTCTTAAATCCATCTTCCACTCTGCTGCCAGCATGAACCTTCTAAAATATAAAACTAATCCTGTCACTCCCCAGGCCACCGAGTGTGGCTGTGCCGACTGAGTTTCTTGTAAAGATATTGTTTGATGCTTTTTATCCCTTGGGTCTTCGTTCATGCTGCCCTTTCTGCCTGAAACATATTTCTTCATTCTTTTATTCCTAGTTAGTCCTACTCCTACTTTAAGATGCATCTCAGGAGTGACCTCATCCAGGGAACTATCATATTAGGTGCTTCTCCTTAGGCCTAGGCTTCCTGTTGCTTCTATTATAATCATGGAAAAGTATCTGTTTAGGTGGTGTTCCTCCTATAAAGATAGTAATATGCTCTTCGAAGACAGATAACTGATCCTAATTATCTTCCCCTGATGCCTAGCATAATGTCTGGTAAAGAATGGGCATTCAGTAGGCAAGAGTATGGAAAGAAAGGAAGAAAGAAGGGAGAAGAAAAGGTGAGGACAGAAAAGGAAGGGGAGAGGTAAGATTGAGTAAGTAGAGATAAATGGGTAAGATAGAATAGAAAAAGAATGGGAAGAAAGGCGGGAAGAGTAATGATGGATGACACAGTTGGTCCACATGATTTTTGAGATCTAACCCACTTAAATATTTGCAATTCTGTACCATTATAATATTCCATGTAAACACTCCTCTTACCATGGTATTTTGTATATTGTGGCATAGTCATTGTTACATTATTCTCTGGGTTTCTATAGATTGTATAGCACCGGATCTGTAGTAAAGGGGCGAAATCAAGACCATGAGCTAGACTTCCAAACCTCTCTAAATTTTGCTTTTTCTCACTAAAAGCAAAAGTTATACTGACCTTATTTTTTTTTTTGTAGTTCATATTAGTCTCTTGATAGCTCCAAGACAGCTTACTTAGATATTATATACCACATAATGTGTAAATAGGATTTATGTAAGAATATACGAGTATTTAAAATTCAGTAAATTTTCTAACAGCCTGTTACTAATTCATAGTTTATAATCTTTCATTAATTACAATATAGGTGCTTTACAACACCTGCCTTTTAAATGGCTTAGGTTTCATGTATAAAATTCTGACAGGGCAGAATTTCATATTGTATTTTGATAAAAATAAAGGTATTGTATTGAAATAGCTAATTTACATAATGTGACCATTCAATTCCCATGTTAAGAAAAGTAAAGGTGAGAGAGAAATCTGCAATTTACATAATGACTTCCCATAAAGAGACCCACATATGGGGGAACAGAATTGAAAATTTAGGAAAGTATTCAGATAATTTGAGGCAAAACAGAATTATCATTTAATTACGCATGTAGAACCTCTCGTATCTTAAAAATGTACATTTCAACTTCATTTACCGTCAAAAATATGACTTCAGAAGTAGTGATCATTCAAGATAGAAGTTATTTCCAATCACAACAAATCTTTGTAAATACAAGTTGCCTAATTCCCTGTGCCCACTATCTACAAGAAACATTGATGGAGCTCTGAACTCAGGGTCCCTGGTCCCTGACTTTAAGAAAAAGCCTAACTCTCGAGTAGGTCGCGAGGGCTCTGCTCTCATGAATGGATTAATGTTGTCATTGAGGGAGTGGGTTCATTATGGAGAGTGAGTTGTTAACGAAGTGAGATAGGCCCTCTTGTGCTGTCTCATGCTCTCCTGCCCTTGTGTCTTCCGCCTTCTGCCATGAGATGATGTGGCAAGAAAGCCCTCAGCAGATGTGGGCCCCATGACTTTGGACTTCCCAGTCTCCAGAAGTGTAAGGAATAAATCTCTGTTTTATTTTTTTATAAAAAAAAGAAGAAAAAAAAAGAAAAGAAAAGCCTAACTCAACAATACAACTTAGTGTCAATCCATGTCATCTTTTAAAAAACCCCTTATCACAAAACATCATAGATATTATCTTTTCAGGTCCTTGAAAATGTAGTCAACATTCAATAGTATTTATTGCTTTTCTAAGTTCCAAATTTTCATACTGCATTTTCTATATGGAATACTTATAGCTCAATGCCAACAAATTGTGAAATGTTGCAAGCAGAAATGCCTTAATATACTTATTCCCTTTGTTTGTTAAAGTTGATTGCTAGAGGCAATTTATTATTTTTTTAAATTTTACTTCAAGTTCTAGCAGACATATGCTGAACTTGCATGTTTGTTACTTAGGTATACATGTGCCATGGTGGTTTGCTGCACCTATCAACCCATCATCTAGCTTTTAAGCCCCACATGCATTAGGTATTTGTCCTAATGCTCTCCCTCCCCTTGCCCCCAATGCCCTAACAGGTCCCACTGTGTGATGTTCCCCTCCCTGTGTCCATGTGTTCTCACTGGTCAGCTCCTACTTATGAGTGAGAATATGTGGTGTTTGGTTTTCTGTTCCTGTGTTAGTTTGTTGAGGATGATGGTTTCCAGCTTCATCCATGGCCCTGCAAAGGACATGAACTCATCTTTTTATGGCTGCATAGTATTCCATGGTGTGTATGTGCCACATTTTCTTAATCCAGTCTATCATTGGTGGGCATTTGGGTTGGTTCCAAGTCTTTGCTATTGTAAATAGTGCTGTAATAAACATACATGTGCATGTGTTTTTATAGTAGAATGATTTATACTCCTTTGGGTATATACCCAGTAATGGGATTGCTGGGTTTAATGGTATTTCTGGTTCTAGATCCTTGAGGAATCACCACACTGTCTTCCACAATGGTTGAACTAATTTACACTCCCACCAACAGTGTAAAAGCGTTCCTACTTCTCCACATCCTCTCCAGCACTTGTTGTTTCCTGACTTTTTAATGATTGCCATTCTAACTGGTGTTGAGATGGTATCTCATTGTGGTTTTGATTTGCATTTCTCTAATGACCAGTGATGATGAGCTTTTTTTCATATGTTTGTTGGCCGCATAAATGTCTTCTTTTGAGAAGTGACTGTTCATATCCTTTGCCCACTTTTG
>NW_016807086.1:765833-775548 GCF_001698545.2 Rhinopithecus bieti
AAAAAAAAAAAAAAAAAAAAAAAGTAAAGAAAAATACAAAAAGGTTTTACTATCGCCCCCAAAAAACTGCATATGGAAAAAAACTTTCATAGATTCTTAGTTTATGTATGTAGGATTCCTCCATCTTTAAACTTATAATACTGAATTAATGTTTTAAATAAGGATATTAGAGTGTCTGCTCTATCTTATTTCCTCTTAATTTGGAATCATTCCATTTCTGCTTTATATTTAGTTTTATTATTCCAGCAAGACTCCAATTTACAAATAAATTGTCTGAAATTTTTTGGCAAGTTATTTGTTTGTTTATTTATTCATTTATTTAGAGACAAGGTCTCACTCTGTTGCCCAGGCTGGAGTGCAGTGACATGATCATGGCTCACTGCTGCCTCAGCCTCCTGGGCTCAAGGGATTCTCCCACCTCAACATCCCAACTAGCTAGGACTACAGCCGTGCACCACTACGTCCAGCTAATTTTAAAACCTTTTGTAGAGAAGGGTTTTGCCAAGTTGCCCAGGCTGGTCTTGAACTCTTGGGCTCAAATTATCCTCCTGCCTTGGCCTCCCAAAGTGCTAGGATTACAGGTGTGAGCCACCACACCTGGCCCAAGTTAGTTGTTCACAAGTTAAGATGCCTTTTTTATTCAAGGTGGCAAAATACATTATTTGCAATAATGTTACAGTAAAATAGAGTTTCTCAAATCAACCATAAAACACAACTTGGCCCATATTTAATAAAACCATCATAGTGGTAGCCTAAGGTAAAAAATTAATGGTTAGGATAATCTGAGTTTCAAAGTCAGCAGATAATTTCCCTCTTCATAAGCCACAGCCATTACAGTAGTGAAGAAAGCTTTGCTTTTATTGCTGTTTTGTTTCTTGAATGAACAGAAACCCAGACATTCTCTGGGTTCAGCTCCTCCTTTAGCCTAGCATTTGCCACCTTTGGGTACATTTCCCAGGTTTTCTCTGCTGTCTGTCTTCCTTGTTGAGTGTTCTACATAAATAATTGTGGCTGATCCCCAACAGATTTCCTCTGAGATCTAGGATGGACCTAAACACCAGAATGAAGGCCAAAAAAATATACTTACTACCTATCGGCTAGTAAGTATACCTTACTATCTCATTCAATATTCTGTTTTATTTCTGGTATTGCTCGCCTGGGTTGTGAACAATATCAGAAAGAAAACAGAGTATCAAATGAGGCTGAAAAATCTTACCTTTACTCTTGGAGAGACCAGGATGGATGTAGGATGTGGGTTTCTGAACCCCACAATTAGACACTTACCCACTTAGGCAATCTCAGGAAAAAAGAAGTTGAGCCTGTCCTGCTTAGTTATTTCCAAATTTGCTGGTGGGCTAAGCCACTCCTCCTGCCCCTGAACAGAGTGAGTAAAGAGGTGGAGAGAGGTCAAGAGTGTGCTTAGGAAAAGACTTCTCATTTTATGGAAAGCAGTAGTGAAAAGGCTGGTTTTTCTAACTCCTCTGCAGAGAATAACCAATGCCTAGCCATAAGGTTCTTTGATAGCAGTCCTTCTCTATTCCTCTCTTTCCATTTTTCGTGACAGCAACTATCCACCTACCTGGCATGCTAATAATCTGTAAAACCTCTCTCATGTCTATATGAGCCAGCACCAGTGTTCATCCCATTCTATTTAGCCCTTTCTCAAACATGCAAATAAGAACTCTATTCCCCATCTCCTCCTCTGCACGAGTCTCCACAAGCATGTGGATTTAGTAGAGACTGGGACCACCTGCTAGTGGTCACCATACTTCTCAAAGCTTGCCCTCTACTTTGTATTCCACACTGCACTTCCAAACACAGATCTGGTCATGTGTTCCCTTGCCCAAAGCCCTCAGAGATTCCTCACTGACTACAGGCTCAAATTGCAAGTTCTTCACAGGACATGTAATATCAGCCAGATGACCTCTTTCTCTTCATCCCCTACCCAACCTTCACTGCAGACTTTGAACATCTTCCCTGAACTAGAAAACGAAATACTTGTCCCCACCCTTTCTTTGCACATGCTCTCCCTCTGGTTTTTTCCCCCTGCTGCTTATGTGCTTAAATCCCATTCATCCTTCAGGGCCCCTTCACCAGAGAAAAGTGCCCACCCCTAGATTTTTGGCATTTCTTCAGAGTTTGTCTAATTGTCTGGGCATCTCTCTTTTTTATAGAAATTTGTTGCATTTTATTGGGATTATTTTTCGTTTGTTCTTCTCCCTTTTACAGACAAGGAATTATTCACTATTGTGTATCTAGGTCTAGCATGTTATCTGGTATATAATGCTAAATAAATTCATTTAAATTATTGTATTTAAAATTTATATATTTTAATACACCTTAATTCATCTAATGATCATGTTGACATTTTCTAAAAACACTATGCAGACATTTCCCAAAGCTAGTCCTCATCAAGCTGACAGTGGTCTCACCAATTAATAATGTCTGCTTTGGGGATTTTTTTGGTACACCCTAATATGATATTAGAAGTGGCAAAGCGATTTTAATGTAGGCTTGTCAAACCCTACACTCTTCTGCTACATCTCTGGCTTCTTGTAACGAATGGCCTTGCATAGCTAATGTGGTCTTTTCCATATTCTATGTGAAATGACCCTACTCCACCAATTTCTCCTTTCTCAGGAAAGAAGTCTGCATTAGTTAAAAAAAGAAAACCAACCTGAGCAATTGGGAAGCACACTACGTAAATATTAAAGAAACAGCCATAAAGCCAAATGCAACTTTAAAACAATAAATAACACAAGGCAGGATATTGAGCAATATTTGCCATGCCCGCAACCACTCACATTCTTAGTCTAATTTTCTTTCCTAGTTTATGTTCTTTCATTAGACTGTGAGTTAGACTTCTATATGTTACTACACACTTAATAAAGATATTTCATTTTTCCTGGTGTGCTTCCAGAGACCTAGCATGCAGTGAAGGTTTTATAGTCCTGTGCAGTGCAGCAGATGTCATTCCATTTGCCTAAGTCCTGCTGACATTTGGAGATGTGGATTAATTGAGCTACAGAATGAAATTTAATTAAAATTAAATACAGACTTGGCCATTGTATCTGTTCATTTCCTGCACTCTAGTGTGTGTATTTGCAGGCAGCGCCATAGTTAATTTGTTTAATCAGGATGCTCTGTGGGGGAAGCTGCACTTTGTTTTACACTAAAAGACTGAGGGTGTGGTGGATGCCAGGTTGGATTTCATTACACACAATGCGAGCTGTGTAAATGATGCTACTGATGAGCCTTAAAGGACTACCTGAGGGAGCAAGGTGGCTCCATATGAACCCATAGAGAGACAACATGTCATAGACAACATTTAGTGATGTCTTTTAAATTGACATTACATGACCACAGAAATCTCATCTATTACCCATTAACATGTTGCCATAGTATTTGCTCAAACATTCATTCATTCATTCATTCATTCATTCAACCAAGATTTTTTGAGTACCAACCGTGTGCTAGGTCCTGAGTTTAAGGTAAGCACTATTATTAATTGTAACCATATTCTTTCTAGTAACTCCAATTGGAGAGGTTGCTACTTCTTGAAGATACATTTTTTAGAACAAGATAATATAGGATATCTAAAGTTTATCTCTGGAATGAGGAGAAACTATATTACTTTATGTTTTAATGAGATTGTATCAGGGCAAGTTGCATAGATCCCACCCTTCCTTTGATATCCATTGCAAAGATCACCTCCTTCTGGGGTGCTTTCCCAATTCTGGGGTGCTTTCCCAATTCCTGCAGTGGAAAATGAACTCTATTCCAACAACTCTCCAAAGTACACAGAAGTTCTTTGTGTTATATCTGTATATCTAGATTATAAGCTTTTTGTCAACATCCTCTTAATCTTAAAAAAATGTGTAGGCTAGTGCATCATCTCCAGAATGTCCTTGAAGACTATTTCTTAGATTGAATATACTGTATTGTCAAGCATATGTGTTCCTTGGTAGTGGACCATTACTGTTTTGGCAGTCTAGCGTCGTGTTTTCCTTTCTGAGGCAATAGTACCCTACCTCTCCTTTGACAAATCACTTCTCCCACACCTATATACCTCAGGTAAAGGTGAGTGAGCTGGAGCCTGAGGCAATCAGTGTATTCCACCCCTCTGTTATTGGTTCAGAAATGGTCACATGACACAAGCCAGCCTAGTCAGGACCAATAATGCTACATTCTAAGGCCTCGATTTCTCTTCTGTTATACATGAAAGGATGAAGTTCATGAGTTCCCTTTTTCTGCAAGGGGAGAATTGTCTGAAAATGGAGCCATCCCAAAGGAAGCTACAGTGAAGTAAAGAGAAGAATCATCTTGTTACTAATCTGTTGCTGCTTTGTTATCTTAGCCAATGAGTTTTGCTGAAGTTGGTCTGAATTGTACTTTCTGACTGTAGTACGCAAAAGAACCATACCTGATCAGCCTCATTATGGCAATCATATGATCATTTATATGACACTTGCTATTCTGTCAGTTCCTTAAGAATAGGTACCTTGCCTGTTATCTAGTGACTCAATAATTAGCCCAGAGCCTGGAATAGTGTGTGCTCAATAATATTATTTTGTTGAAATTAAAGAATAAATGTAAATTCAGGTGGTTATATGACAATGTCAGTGAATAATCTTTTGTCTTTGTAGTAAAACTGCTAAAATTGCCATATTGCTCACAAACCCTTTCACTGCTTTTTTTTTCCACTCTTATTCATATGAATAAAAGGTCACCCAGCAATTTCTAAGGGTGAAAGAGATAGTTCAACCATCTCATATTAGTAACCAGCCTTATGTCAAAAACTCCTTGAAAAAGAAACTCTACAAGCCCATTATGTTATATATGCCAATGTTAACTCTTCTTACCACCTAGACATTGTTCTTTATGTCCCCTTCGTGACACATACAGATTCTGAGTCCTCATAAATTCCAAAGTAAGCATTTTCTCAGTTGAGCTATATTGCTTCTAGCTCTTGACTCTCCAATTTGCTCAAATCAAAGAGCACACCATATTCTTTCTAGCACATATTTTCTATTCTGTACCAACTATACCTATTTCATATGGACAATATTCTATTAGTCCTTGGAGTTATGGCAAAATAAGCTTAATATTTTTTTCTCCTTGTATATATCTTTTGTGAATTTAATCCTGCTCTTTTTTAACTCTCATCTTCCACAGACACAGTCATATTGATAAGGTTGACAACTAAAATAATAATTAACATTTGGTAAGCATCGTTTTACCCCCTAACCATTACATCAATCCTCACAATAACAATAGGAGACAAATATTCTTATCCCTATTTTCAACATAAGAAAGATGAGGAGGCAGAGATTTAAACCCTAATCACCTTTAAGAAATTCACTGAGCTGTAGGACATAGGGAAACTTAGGAAGAATTTATGATTTTGATAAACATTTTAACTATTTTATTTGGGACACTGGAAACTCCAAAAGGAGAAATGGAGTAATGGGGACAAAGGCTGAAAAACTTCCTATTGGGTACTATGCTCACTATCTGGGTGATGGGATCAATAAAAGCCCAAACTTCAGCACCAAACAATATACCCTTGTAGCAAACCTGCACATGTAACCTGTGAATCTAAAATAAAAATGGAAATATAAACAAATACATAAATAAAATATTCTATTGTAGGATACTGTTAAGAAATGTTCCCAGTATTATATTTTTCTTGATTAATATGAGCTAATATTAATACATGCCTCTCCGTACATATACACACATAATAGCTAATATTTTTTGAGTTCTTACTATGTGCAAGGCACTGTAGTAACAACTTCTATGTCTGTTCACACATTTAATACTTGCAACAAATTTATGAGATAAGTACTGCTATTATCTCCATTTTACAGATGCAGAAACTGAGCAAAGAGAAGTTAAGTGACTTACTTATACAAGATCATAAGGCTAGTAAATGGTAGAGCCAGAACTTGAACACAAATGTCACAACTGCAAGGCCACCCTGCTTATCCATATAGGACAATATTTAAGAAAACGATTAATTTGCATCCTAAATTTATTTTCTGTGTCATCTTTCAGAGTATCTGCCCTGTGCTAGTCACTGAGCTATATTCTGAGGATACTGAAGTAAACAAGACAGAAAGAGGCCTTTTCCTATGAATTATCTTCCATATATACACTGAGCCAGTGTATTCCATCCCCCTGGCATCTGTGATTGGTTCAGAAATGGGAACATTGTGCAAGAATGTGCAAGAAATGTGCAAGCCATGTGCAAGAATGTGCAAGAATGTGCAAGCCATTGTGCAACATTATGCAAGAATGTGCAAGAATGTGCAAGCCATGTGCAAGAAACACAGACATTTCTTTGAAATAAGCAACAAATCATATTTTAAATCTGGTAAAGTTCTAAATTGTAATAGGTTTTGCCAGATTTTTTCCAAGTCAGGAATTATTTTTTAACCTGCTTGATCTCATTGAAGACAGATAAGTAAATTACTAGGTTAGAGAAAGGGACATCAATGTTCACATATTTTCTATGTGTTGATCACTTCTGGACATTGGTTACTTGACAGATGTGGTCAAAAGAAAAAATAAAATTTTTATTATGTCTTGTATTTTACTTAAATTTTTGATTTTTAATTTTTTTGGATACATAGTAGGTATATATATTCATGGGGTACATGAGATATTTTGATACAGGTATACAGTGCATAATAATCACATCAGGGTAAATGGGGTATCCATCACCTCAAGCATTTATCCTTTCTTCGTGTTACAAACATTCCAATGATACTCTTTTAGTTATTTTTAAATGTGCAATAAATTATTGCTGAGTGTAGTCACTCTGTTATGCTGTCAAATACTAGATATTTTTCATTCTATCTAACTATATTTTTGTGCCCATTAACCATCCCCATATCCCCGCCCTCCCCCCACTACCCTTCCCAACTTCTGGTAACCGTCATTCCACTCTATCTCCATGAGTTCAATTGTCTTAGTTTTTTGTTTTGTTTTGTTTTAGCTCCTATAAGTAAGTGAGAAGATGTAATGTTTGCCATTCTGTGCCTGGCTTATTTCACTTAACATAATGACCTCCAGTTCTATCCATGTTGTTGCAAATTACAGGATCTCATTTGTTTTTATGACTGAATAGTACTCCATTGTGTATATGCACCACACTTCCTTTATCCACTTTTCTGTCGATGAACACTTAGGTTGCTTCCAAATCTTGGCCATTGTGAATAATGCTGCAATAAACATGGGAGTGCAGCTATCTCTTCTATGTAATGATTTCCATTCTTTTCGGTATATACCTTGGAGTGGGATTGTTGGATCATAGGGTAGGTCTATTTTTAGTTTTTTTTTTTTTGTTTTGTTTTTGAGGCAGAGCCTCACTCTGTTACCCAGGCTGGAGTGCAGTGGCATGATCTCAGCTCACTGCAACCTCTGCCTCCCAGGTTCAATGATTCGCCCACCTCAGCCTCCTGTGTAGCTGGGATTACATGCATGCACCACCATGCCCAGCTGATTTTTGTATTTTTAGTGGATACAGGCTTCACCATGTTGGCCAGGCTGGTCTCGAACTCCTGACCTCAGGTGATCCACCCGCCTTGGCCTCTCAAAGTATTAGGATTGCAGGTGTGAGCTACCTCACCTGGCCTCTATTCAGATCTTTTGATCATTGATCATTTTTAAATGGATTATTAGATTTTTTTCCTAGAGAGCTGTTTGAGGTCCTTATATATTCTGGTTAATCCCTTGTTAGATAGACAGTTTGAAAATATTTTCTCTCATCCTGTTGGTTGTCTCTTCACTTTGTTGATTGTTTCCTTTGCTGTGCAGGAGATTTTTAACTTGATGTGATCGCATTTGTCCATTTTTTCTTTCATTGACTGTGCTTATGGGGTATTACTCAAGAAATCTTTACCCAGTCCAATATCCTGGAGAGTTCCTATGTTTTCTTTAGTTTGAGGTCTTAGATTTAAGTCTTTAGTTCATTTTGATGTGATTTTTTGTTGTTGTTGTTGTGCACAATGATATAATTTCAAATTATACCTTTTCAAATTGTCTAGTAAAATATATTTTATACACTTAATACTTCTATTAATACATTTTTCTTCTCCAATACAACAGATTTCCCTTCAGGTCAGTACTACCCATTAGTGCAGAGTTTGGGGGAAATATCATTCCAACTTTGTGGATATAAGCCAGATTGAGACTTAATATCTTGTCAACCCATGGTATCTGCACCTTTTATATTTGTGACTTCACTCTTTATGAGCAATGCCAAAACTCTATTTTCCCCTTCCTATATTGTTTTATCTCCATACATACATTTATTTACATCATCATATGTGTTGTATTTTTCTTTCTATTGATTCATAG
The DNA here is from genome assembly GCF_001698545.2 of Rhinopithecus bieti. Classification (NCBI taxonomy): domain Eukaryota; kingdom Metazoa; phylum Chordata; class Mammalia; order Primates; family Cercopithecidae; genus Rhinopithecus; species Rhinopithecus bieti. Next base: position 774,198 of record NW_016807086.1, read on the forward strand.
TAAAATGAATCAAAGTATGAGTTATCCATACTTTCAGATTGTTGTAAGAAATTCCCCCCCTTCTCATTGATCTGTGATACTACCTTTCTCTTATGCTAAATCTCAATATATCAGAGTCTGCTTTTGAATTTCCCATTTTGAATGTTCCATTATGTTCCATAATGGAAACTGGTTTGTCGCTCTATTCATGTACCAATACTGCATGCACCAAAAACTATGGTCTTGTAATATGTTCCAGTCTCTGGTGGGTAGACTCCCTCATTGTTCTTTTTGCTCAGGATATTCCTGAACCTTCATGTTTGTTCTTTGTATGTGGTGAGAGACAGAGGCTTAGTTTTATTCTTCTGCCTATGGATATCCAGTTTTCCCAGTAGCATTTATTGAAGAGACTATCCTTTCCCCAATGTATATCCTTAGCACCTTTATTGAAAATGAGTTCACTAGATATGTGGATTTATTTTCTGGGTTCTCAATTATGTTCCATTGCTCTATGTGTCTGTCTTTATGCTGATACCATACTGTTTTGATTACTATAGTTCTACTGTACAGTTTGAAGTCAGGTAATGCAATTCCCCAGTTTTGTTCTTTTTATTACAGCTTCAATCTCATTACTTATTATTGTTCTGTTCAGGTTTGGGATTTCTTTGTGGTTCAATCTTGATAGGTTACATGTGTCTAGGAATTTATTTATTTCTTCTATTTTTCAATTTATTGGCATGTAGTTGCTCATAGTGACCTCTAATGAGCCTTTGAATTTCTGCAGTATTGGCTATAATGTCTCCTTTTTCATTTCTGATTGTATTTATTTGGGTCTTCTTTTTTTCTTAGTTAGCCAGGCTAAAGGTTTGTGTATTTTGTTTAACTTTTAAAAAAGCAAGTTTTGTTGATCTTTTGTATTCTTTGTTTCAATTTCATGTATTTCTGCTCTAAACTATTTCTTTTCTTCTACTAATTTGGGGTTTGGTTTGCTCTTGCTTTTCTAGTTCTTTACAATGCATCATTAGGTTATTATACTTTTTTGATATAGCTGCTTATTGCTGTAAACTTTCCTCTTAGTACTGTTTTCACTGTATCCCATAGGTTTTGGTATGTCGTGTTTCCATTTTCATTTGTTTCAAGAAAATCTTTAATTTCTCTCTTAATTCCTTCATTGATCCACTGGTCATTCAGGAACATATTGTTTAATTTCCATATGTTTCTTATAGGCAATAGATTGATGGAATTTTTTTTTTTTTATTTTCTCAGAGCCCTTTATTCATGTAAGTGATTTTAGGTAGGTTTTATTTATTTATTTATTTATTTTTTTATTTATTTATTTTTATTATACTTTAAATTCTAGGGTACAGGTGCA
>NW_016807086.1:781137-785164 GCF_001698545.2 Rhinopithecus bieti
CCAGGTGAGGCGATGCCTCGCCCTGCTTCAGCTCTCGCTGGTCAGGCTGCAGCAGCTGACCAGCACCGATTGTCCGGCACTCCCTAGTGAGATGACCCCAGTACCTCAGTTGAAAATGCAGAAATCACCGGTCTTCTGTGTCGCTCGCGCTGGGAGTTGGAGACTGGAGCTGTTCCTATTCGGCCATCTTGCTCCGCCCTATGTGCCACATTTTCTTAATCCAGTCTGTCACAGATGGACATTTGGGTTGATTCCAAGTCTTTGCTATTGTGAATAGTGCCACAATAAACATACGTGTGCATGGATTTTTTTTTTTTTTAAATCCATTCAGCCACTCTGTGTCTTCTGACTGGAGAATTTAGTCCATTTACATTCAATGTTGTTACTGATAAGTAAAGACTTACTCCTGCCATTTGTTATTTGTTTTCTGGTTATTTTGTGGTCTTTTCTTCCTTCTTTCCATCTTCCTGTCTTCGTTTTAGTGAAGTTCATTTTCTAAAGTAGTATGTTTTCATTTCTTGCTTTTTATTTTCTGTGTATCTGTTGTATGATTTTGTTTTGAGGTTACCATGAGGCTTTCAAATAATATCTTATAACCCATTATTTTAACTGATGAGAACATAATGTATTATGTCTTTACTGAGCTCTCAGTAAAGAGACTAATTTTGATTATTTAACTGTGGCGCCCTTAGGGGACCCATAGTTTAGTTCATCTTAACATAACCAATGTAAACTAGAGTATTACTTTGCATGTAAAAGGAACTGCATAAATATTTGCAGGATGAAAAAAATAGATAAATAAAGATAGGATGGCAGGTTTTTGACAGTTTTGCTAATTTTATGCTTCATTTATTCAACAATATTGAGCACCTATTATGCACATGACACTGTGCTGTGGAATTTAAGGGGCATATGAGCAGCTTCCAGTTTATACTGGAGATGGAAGAAGCAAGGTTGCACAAGAACAACCAGAATGCCAAGTTGAAAACATCTATTCCATAAGAGATGTAAATCAAATGTTAGGAGGAACTCTCAGAGAAAAAGATGCTTAGTGAGAAACTGGGTGCCATTTATCCATCAGAGTAATGCAGTTTTCAAGATTGGGCTCCTGATGTCTATCTGTGCAGGTGTAACTCCATAGATAGACAGAGCATGACCAGTAATCCTTTTCTCATAGAATACATTCTAAAGATTCTCCTTTGATTTGGGGCTGCAGCTGCTAGTGGTCTCTTCATCTCATTTGGCCCACTGCCTTTGCTCAAAAAGAGCCACCCGTTTCTATTTGTGGCATAGTAAACCAGTCTGTGTCTGCTGCTGTGGTTTCTCAGCAGCCAACAACTTTGCCACATTATTTTGAAATTGTAATTCAGTGCCCCCTTGAAGTATTGCTCCCACTCCCTCCTCTTGCAGTTGCCCCACTTCACCATGCAGCAGCTGCTTGTGTATTCTGCTGCCACCATTTCTAACACCCAGCCCGCCCAGAGGAGTTGTGTGTGACAGCTCAGCTTCAATGCTAGTAAACTGGCTACTTTCCAGTATTGTGATTCAGACCTCCAGAAAACATACCGTGATAGTAATGTTCATAACTGATACTTTCTAAAGGCAATTAAAGGGAAGTCTGAGAATTCATCTTAAAAATCTCACCTGATACTCGGAACCAGTACAAGATGAAAGAAGCATTTTTTTTTTTCAGTCCACATGTTTATTGCATAAACAAATGTGGTGATTAAATCACAGAAATTAACATAAAAATTGACAGGCTAATAAGAACATATAGAAACCATTAAAGTATGACGCATATTATATTCCAGGTCTGTGTGGGTATTGCAGTAACACAGGGTGCATAGACCGCTTCTGTTTTGCCTAATTGTGGGTCCTAATGGATATCACCTTCAAACTTAACATATTTATCTGTCCATGAATCAAAGCTATAGGCATGCTACTTTCCCATCCTGAAATACAGAAACAAGGAGGGAAAAAAAGAGAATGCAAAAAGGAAAAAAGAAAATGATCATGTAAGGGGCAAAGAGGTGCCTGGGGAGGGGTGAGGTAATTGCGGAAGTAGTCAAAGACCTGGCATACTTTGGCACAAAACAAATATTTCTGAATAAATAAAGTCATAAAGGAGTGCTAATTGATATGACAGAAGTATAATAGGGAAAGTTGAGGTCTAATAATATGGAAAGTTGTAATTTTAACCACTAACTCTCTTGGGTGTGATTAACTTAACACTTAGTGGGTCTTTCTTGATCTGGCTCAGTGATATACATGGTTTCACTCCCCATTGTCTTAAAAACTGTTAAGGTTTGAACCTTGTACTCAAGGCTATATGCCTGATGGAAGGAAAGCAACCTATATTTAAGGAGTTTAGGAAGACCACCAGAGGAAGTGATGCTCCAGTACAGAGTGCTCAATAAATATGTTGATTGAGTCCACTATAAATTCATAATCACAATCTCAAACAATCTCAAAAGCCAACAATCCTGACCATCAGTGGCATTAAAATCCACTGGCTAACTCACTCACCCACATCCGCAATGATATTTTCAAACCTTCTCTGTTGCTTCCTTTTGTAACTGAGCTTCAGTTGATTTGTCTCCAGTGACAAACACCTCACTGCTTTCTGGAAAGGATTTAATACTTACATAAAACTGAGCACCCAGTCACCTAACTAGGCTTGTATAAACAACACCTTGCTTGCTTCCTTTATATTGCTTCATGGGATTGATTAACTTACCAGACATTTACTAAACATCTACTTTAGTGGTTTTCAAATTTTTGGCCCTAAGGACTCTTATACATTCTTAAAAATTATTGAGGACCCCGGAGAACTTTTGTTTATGTAGATTATTTTGATCAACATTTATCATTTTAGAAATTAAAACTGAGAAGTTTAAACGTGCTGAATTCACTTGAAAATAACAATAAACCAATTACATATTAACGTAAGTCATGTTTTAGATAAAAAACCCTGTATTTTCCAAAACAAAAAATTAGTGATGAGTTGCATTCCTTTACATTTTTGCAAATCTCTTTAATGTCTGGTTTAACATAGCTGGATTATCATGTCTGCTTCTGCATTGAATCTGTTTCATGTGTTGCTTTGGTTGAAGGATATGAAGAAAATATGACTTCACACAGAAATGTAACTGGAAAAAAAAGGAATATTTTTATTACCCCTTCAGATCATTGTGAATTTTTTTTTAATACAACACCAAAATTCAACAAGAGGTAGTTTCTTAAAGGTTAGTTGCAATGTATTATAAAAATCTGAAATGATATCTTGTACTTTGAATGGGTCTTTTACCACACAAGATTTAGTGACATCATGAGTTGTTAATTTGGAAAATATTTGCTCACTGACTTATACAGATCTTCAAATGTTGACACGTATCATTACACAATATCACAAAAATTGTACCTGTTAATATCACCACTGATCTCATCTGAAAAATCTTTAAATATTAAGAAGCTGTCAAAGTTTATGGTAGCAGATACAAAGTTTTCCAAAATTCTGATTTTACTTGAATGCTTGAATTTTATTATTGGCACAAATATTGTCAGTTATTTTCCTTGAAATGACAGTTTTACTATGTTAATTTCAGGGAAAATATCTGCCAAATACCTGTCAGTTGTTTTTTCATGTAAAAATGGTATTCCATGACAAAAGTGGCTACTTCAGCCTTCAACTCAGTCACACAAGTACTTTTCCTCTAGACAACCACTGTACTTGGGTATGCAGTGAAAAGCTTTATGTGTACTTTCCATTTTGTCACATAGAATATTAAAATGGGCCGGGCGCGGTGGCTCAAGCCTGTAATCCCAGCACTTTGGGAGGCCGAGACGGGCGGATCATGAGGTCAGGAGATCGAGACCATCCTGGCTAATACGGTGAAACCCCGTCTCTACTAAAAAATACAAAAAACTAGCCGGGCGACGAGGCGGGCGCCTGTAGTCCCAGCTACTCGGGAGGCTGAGACAGGAGAATGGCGTGAACCCGGGAGGCGGAGCTTGCAGTGAGCTGAGA
>NW_016807086.1:786282-792810 GCF_001698545.2 Rhinopithecus bieti
AAAAAAAATATATATATATATATATATATGTATATATATGTATGTGTAATGAAACATGGGATATAAACCATGTAGATCTAAGGGAATGCAAAATTAGTACACAACTTATATAAAATGCAGAGAGTCATAAGTTGAGAGGAGACAGGTATTTAGATTTTTATACAGTTGGGAGACAGAACTCTTTCCAAGTAAGGGGAATAGTGTAAGCAAAAGTTCAGAAATAGACATGAATGCAAACAAAGGATATTTATGATGTACATGAGGCATGAAGTCCTGTTTCTGAAGCTTGAAAGATAAGAAAAAATTGTACTGGGAAAGGAACAGATAATTTGAAAGAGTTCTTTAATTGCCAGTCTGACAAAGTTAACTTCGATGCAGAAAAACAAAGCCATAGACTGTTATCTATTCATTCATTTAACACACATCTACTAAGAGATTACCATGTACCAAACATGTTGCTAGTCACTGAAGTAATCAAAGAACTTATTGTTTAACCATTGAACTCAAAGTTTGGCCACTGAACCAACTTTGTGCTTCAATCACATAGTAGTAATGATCCTAACCGACTGATCAGACCACATTATTGTATGGGTGTTTAATGTGTTATCAGAATGCAGATGAACAGTCAATTAATTCCGTTTGCGGGCAGAGAGAAAAGATTGCATGTTAAAAGATGACTCATGAGATTGAATAAGAGGAATAATAGAAATTGGCCACATAGATGTGGGAGAGGCATATTCTGGGTTAGGGACATTGCACTGACAAGGGCACTGTTATATGGAAAAACTTGGCACAGTTTGAAAATAAAGAGTGGTTCATTATGGTGAGAATGTAGAAGAAAAGAACAGCGTGGTTGGAGATAAGACTGGTAACCTCAACTAGATTCAGGTAGCAATGATCCCTATTTTCTGTACTTTGGTAATTCACTGAGGCTTCTTCTTATGAGGCTATCCTAGCAGATCTGAGGATGGTCCAGAGGTGGAGATACTGCAGGCCTGGAAAACAGTAGTTACAAAAGTGGACATATCCAAGCTAGAGATGCTGAGAACCAGAATCTCTGCAGGGCAACAGGCATAAAAAGAGAGTAATTTGGAAACTTTTGGCGGAAGAATTTGTAAAAATGTGTTAAACAGTAGTGAAAAAAAAATAAAACAGAGAGAGACATTGAAGAAAAAGGTCTTGGCGAAAGGGAACAAGTTTGTGCGGGGATGTGTTGAGTTTCCTGTTGGAAACTCAGGAGAAAATTCAGGACTAAAACGTACACTCAGGAGTCATTCATGTACAGGTGATTGTTGAAGAAATGGGAGCAAGTGGTCACCAATGTAGAAAGCATATGGAGTGGAAGCCAGAGTGCCAAAACACATGAATACTGTTCTGGCAGGTGTTAGGAGAAAATGGATCTTAAATGAGAAAGAATGAAGTAAGAGGTCAAATGTTTCTCCAAACAGGAAATAACGAGGCCTAGGTTCAGGAGATGGGTCATGGAGGTGAAGTGAAAGGGGCACATCTGACAGACCATTTGGTAGAAAGAAACTTTTGAGAACTTGGTTACTAGAATTGAAAGAAAAAAATGAGTCAGAGAACATTTGTGTTGCTACAGCTAGATTTAGAAAACCAGTAGGTCTTCCTATGCTATTTTTTTTCTGGTTGGATGTCTTGGTTTTTGTATTTCTTTCAAGACTTCTGAAGTACCTAGTGGTCTGGAACCCAACAAAACCACCCTGAAAGCTGGACAGTTTGGGGCAGTATGTATAACTCAGCAATGTTTCTGTCCCAAGCTTCATAGAGGACAATGAGAACCTCTTCTAGTTTGGCTTCTAGGTGTCCATTTCTAGGGAGCGTAGTAACACTAGACTGGGTCTGAAATGGAGTAAGCCTAGGGTACGGAGGTAGAGAAGACCGTGTCTCCCTTTGAGGGGCACAAAGAAGGAAATAAATTTTCTGGGAAACTATATCCCCACTTCACACAGCCCCCAGCCCCACACTCATGCTTACATTCTTACCCTCACTTAGAAAGCCCTTCATCACCATTTCCATCAATGAGAGATGTGTGAACACCCTTAAAGTAATAAGGAGACATAGATACACAAATGTATATGTTTTTACACAAATAAGGCATATTGAACAAACTGTTCTCTTACTTTTTCTACTTGACAATATAACATAGTGATTTTTCCATATGACTACACGAAGATCCACCTTACTCTTTTTAACCACCTCTTAATATTCCAGAATGATATGGGTTCCCATAAATTATTTATCTGAAACCAAATTGATGAATATTTATCTTCCATTTTTACTAAAATGTAAAAGTTATTGCAATAAGCACATTTGTTTATCTTTGTGTAGGTATACTAATATTTCTGGTTATATTTCTGTAAGTGTAAAAGTCTAATTAAACATAACTATTATTAAAATTTTTGTATAGATACAAATGTTTAAATTTTATCATATATTCCAAATTTCCTTCCAAAGAGGCTATGCTAATTTATATACCCATCAATAGTAGATATGACAGGGCTTATTTTCCCCACATTTTCAAACTTTTAAATCTTTCTCAATTTGATAGGTTAAAAATATCTAATTTTAATTTGCATTTCCTTTAGGAATGAAGTTAGGCATCTTTTATATTCTTGTAATCTATTTTCTTTTATGTAAATTAGCTGCTTAATTCCTTTGCCTATATTTCTTTTAGTGTTTTAAGAGTTCTTTATTGATTAGCAACATTAACTCCTTGCTATATGCATTGCAAATATTTTTCCCACTTTATGACCTCTTTTATTTTATTTGGGTATTTTCTTCTGAGGCGATTTTTTAAAAAGAAATTTATATACTCATATGTATTAGTATTTTCCTTTATCATTTTTATGAAATAGTTTGGAAGCATCTGTCCTCCTGTAACATGGAGAATAGATTGAATCAGGGAAGGAAAAAATCCAACAGGGAGACTGTTTAATACTATACAGAAATCATGGGATGGTGGCTTGAATTAGGACAGTGGCAGTGGGAATAGACAGAAATGAACACGTTTGTGAAATAGGAAGTAGAACTTGGAGACCGGTTGGGTGAGAGAGGGAAGAGATATGTTCAGGGATGATACACAGGTTTCTGGTTTAGACAACAGTATAGATTGGTTCACTAAGATGGAGAGCTCCTGAGGAAGAATAAATTTGGTTTAGGGGAGAGACTAGACTATTTTATTTATTTATAATTACCTTACTTAGGCTACATAGAACTTCATTTTAAAGGTGACCATTATCTTGTTTTCTTATCTCTCAATCTACCAACATCTATTTTTATTTAAGGTTGACCTTTCTCAATGCAACTGGATGTTTTCATTCTTTTTCACAGAGAAATAATTAAGTGAAACATCTCAGGAATTTTATTTAATATTTCTTAACGATTACAGCTGCATCCTTATGTATCCAGTCAATAACATTATAAAAAGATTACACGTTATTTTATTTATTTGTTTTTAATTAATTTTTTTGAAACAGACTCTCACTCCATCACCCTGGCTCTAGAGTGCAATGGTGCAATCTTGACTCACTGCAGCCTTGACCTGTGGGGCTTAAGTTTTCCTCCCACCTCAACCTCCCAAGTAGCTGGGACTATAGGCACGCACCACCAGGCCCAGATAATTTTAAATATTTTTTGTAGAGATGGGGGTCTCACTATGTTACCCAGTCTGGTCTCGAACTTCGGGGCTCAGGCAATCCTCCCACCTCAGCCTCCAAAGTCCTGGGATTACAGGTTTGAGCCACTGCACCTGGCCACATGTTATTTTACAACTGAATTATGCTGTCATCAAATATTCTACCCTGTATTATTTTCAGATGACATAGGAAAAATAGACCATGATTAAAACAAAAATATAACATTTTAATTAACTTGAAAATGGAAGCTTAGATTTTTGGTGTTTTGATTTTGTACTAAAAATGTCACTGAATTCTTGCTGTTGTTTTCCTTTGCAAAATTGCCACTTGAAACTCCTGTTACTTTAGCTGAGTGCCACATCATACCAACTTAATGCTGCTGAGTTCTCTTCACTGTAATTGAAATCACGTTAAAGGCAGGTATAATACTAATGTGAACTACAAATACCTCTTCATTCAAGAAGAAAAATCACAATAAGCAGCAGAGACCAAATTAACTCTTGGTTTCTTGTTCTCTATGATATTTCTGTAAATAAGAAATATACTGATGTTGAACATATTCTGACTTCAGAAACTTCTCATCTGAAATAAGAGACCTCCAGAACTAGTTTTGGAAAGACTTTTAAACCTGGATAACTCCCTGATGTTACGAAGACTGATGGTGCTTCTGAACTCTAACAAGGAGGTTTTATATAAGACTGTTCTTACTGGAACCTGTTTTATATAACAACATACTCAAAAGCTAATTTCTTTTCTCCTTTTGCACTGCAATCCACAAAGTGTGACTAATAATAGATTTAAATTTGCTAAGTGCATTCACTCCTTTGTGCCATCATAAAGAGAATCTATTACTGTAAAATTGAGGCTTAGTTCCAAATTGCGCCATTATGAAGTTTTCTTCCAGCAATGTTTTGTCTCTAATACACTTCCCTCATTGTAATTCTATTGCAAACCTGATGTCTAGCATCAAGTCTCACAATAATTATTTTAAATTGCTACTAGGAACAGTAGTCCTGGTGGGATATATTACTACCATTCTAACAAGATGAATTTCAATGCACTTGTAACCATATTATAGTATATTATGAAAGAAAGAAAATCTTTGAGTTTTATATCTATGGACATACATGTAACAGAAAAAATAATTCTTATAAACTTCAAAATACTTTACATTGAACTTCTACTTAAACTAATTATAAGTCACAAGGACAAATTAGGATATTCAGCCACATGGCCCATTAATGGCATGCTGAGTGACTTGAAGTGAATAAATAATTATAAATATAAAAATATTAGCAATGTGACTGCTTAGAATAATTATGCATAGTAATATATTTATATGATAGATTTTAAAGATAATATAAATTAGATTACTACAGGAGAAAGGCACCAAAAAACTATTAAAAAGGAAGCTGACGTAAAACTTTATTCTTAATTTAATCTTTCCCAAGCCTTGAGGTCATATAAATAAATAAACTACCCCCAAAAAGTATGTTGAAAAATAATTTATTGTATAATGGTAACCACAAAAAAGTCATTCTCAGGAGTCTAAAACATTGAGTCTCCAGTTTGCTAATAGACTATAAAGGAAAATACTGCTAGGGATCAACTTGGAGAGCACAGGCAAGCATGTTAAGTCTCCCTGAAACTTAGCAATTTGTTTAACAGTAGTGTTACACAATACACTATGTGTTTCATGAGTTATTTTACATTCTTACTGAGGGCATTCTAAAATTCATCTTACTAATAAGTTGCCTACAGGCTTACAAATAAACTGGGAAGACGATCACTTTTCAATTCGCTGGAAGTGTGAATCTTGAATTTGGTGCCTAACAAAATTACTGTAAAGAAATAGTAGAGTCAAACTTCCCTGTTACAGATAAAATGATTATAAAATGATGGTCTGAGATCAAAAGCTATTTCAGTCTTAATAATTTAAATAAGTTGGCACACAAAATTTAGAAGAAACTCCAAGTATGAGTTATGTAACTACAGGAATTATCTTAATAATGTTCATATAATACTCCAAATGAAAAATCACTTAACTATCTAGCAAAATTGAAAGTTACTCCCCGGAGTGGACCAAATTGGGCAAAGTTAATCTGCATACTTTACTAAAAGGGACAGTTGAATTTACATGAACAATTCAGCATTTTACCTTAAATAATAATTGAATGAACTACATTACATACCAACCAGCATGGAGCTACCAATTGAGTCGTGAGAGATTACCCCAAAATGGCATAGCAACCTATTTATAATAAAGTGGTTCATTTGTATGCAATAGCAACCATTCTGTAGCATTTACAGCATATAGAACAATCTGGAATTAGATTATCCTGTCTAGTCAGTACCTTTTAGAAACTAAGAAAGTTGTCTTTTTGCCATTAGGTCATCTCTAAAACTTTTGGTATTGCTTTGTAGGTTACTTGCAATCACTTTTGCACATATTTTGTTGTGCAAAGTATCACATACTTTTGTTTCTGAAACATCAGTATTTGTTAGTAGAAAGAGTTATTTATATTATGTGTCACTAAAATTGCATTTACTTCTATATTTATAGTTACTCCTTTATATATAAGCATATATTATTTTAAATATACTATTGATAGATGTTACTGGGGAAAAAACAGGACCCAAGGCAAAAATACCCATTGTTAACAATGTTTTTGGCCATAGATCTATTCTCCAAGTGGCCAAATGTAATTGCATTATTCTTTTGGCAAATGGCTCCATAGACTAAGTATATAAGACTTCACCTCCCACTTTCAGGTTAGGGGAAAAGAAGTCCAAGTTAATAGAAAAATGATTAGAAACAGAAGGTGTCTTGGCTCTCAGTTTTGTTAATCAAAAAAAAAAAAAAAACTCTCCT
>NW_016807086.1:794533-797033 GCF_001698545.2 Rhinopithecus bieti
CCCTTCCTCTTTTGAATTAAAACTTTTTTGTGACATCCAAATAGAAACAATTATCCAGATGAGCATATTAAATTAATGTTTCCCCAAGAGCATGACTGAACAAATATGCTGACCCTGTGCTTATCAATGCCTTTGAAATCACTACTGATTTTTAAAGGACAATAAAGAAAGCTGTTATTCATTTTAACATCATACATATGCTCCATACATATTTCTTTTTATATTTAAATATACCCACATTTATGTGTTTGTATTTATTTAGATTCCTTAAATTTCTTGACAAGAGAATTTTGAACTAACTCCTTAAATTCTATGTTGAATACTCACCAGCAATTCATTTCATGATTGGAAATGTATTCTCCCAGGCTTTAGGTAAAATTAATTGGAAAGACTTATATAATACTGTATATTGAAGATCTTCAGAAGAAAACCATGTAACAACTAGCCAAAAGCCAAAAATCTTAAGAGACTGAGACTATCACATCCTTTCAGATTTCCTAACCTTGTATGATCATAAGTCACTTTAGTGTCTTGTTACACTATAGATTCTGAGGACTATTCTCCAGCAATTCTGTTTGTACAGACCTGGGATATGTAAGAATCTATAATTTTAAAAATCATCTTAGATGTGTTGAGAAACACTTGACTAACCTCAAATCCAATTTTTTGCATTTAAGAAATTTAGGGCAATTGGGAGTAAAATAAAACACATTTCAATGATTTTTGGCAAGATTAACTTGCTTTTGAGAACTAAGTAAGTTGATGGCACGAATCTAAACAGAATTCATTTCTCTAACATCTGATCTTCAGTGTATGTGTTTGTATGTGTGTTTGGAGTATTTTGGTTCAAACAGGTTTTCTTTTTTAAAATATAGGTTAAGCATGGTCTATGTCTGAAGTGATGTGTTTGATTGACAATGAATACAAGTAATCATCTGACATGTCCTAGAAGCATGTAACGAAGAAATCATAAACCTAGAAAGGACCCCAACAGTTCTAGTCTAGCGAACTACTTCCTGCAAAGAACTACATCTAAAGTCTCTTATAGAGAGGATTTATTTTTATCTTAAACATCTGAAGGAAAGGCATTTCTTTAACTGCCCCTGTTAATCTCTCCTAGTACTCCATATGGAAATATTGTAATTGGTATAAATTTTTTAGTTGTCACATGTGTCCTTTTCTTTCTTTTTAGAAAGAAAATACAGCATTTTTTTTCATTTATGTGAGTATTCCACAAATTTATAAAACAATTAAATTTAATGAGATAGGTAGGTAGGTAGGTAGACAGATCTTTAATTGTCACAGAAAGATGAATATTAACTTCTTACAAGTGAATACAAGATAAAAATTTAGAGAAGTGGTTCTTACCTCTTTTTTGAAACAGGAACTCCTTTGAAGTTCTAAGAACAGCTCTGCCTAGAAACATATAACATACGTATCTACCTCCAGAATTTGCCAATACTTTCAGGAGGTTCATGGTCCCTGGAAGCCTCCTAGGTTGATAAGCACTAAACTGGCAGGAAGAAGCTATCCCTGAAATATTGAGTGTTCAGTACATTTCCTCATATGTTGAAGAAGGCAAATTATCATAAAAGCTCAAATAATATCAAACATGAATTTGTTAATATTACTTTAAAAATCAGAAGATGAAAATTAAACTATACTGCCTATGTAATTATACTGTACATCTGTGCAGCATAAAAGTGAGTGCTATATTTCACCTGAGAGTAAGCATTACATGATTTTATTTTTTTCTAGCTTTTAACAAATAAACTTGAGCAGTGAATTTACATTTTCTAATAACCTTGCACAGAATATTCATATACAAGAAAAGATAGTGATTATCCTAACTGCTATAGGAGTTAATGATAAGATCAGCCCATAGAGCTCAGAAGGTTATTCTTTGAGGAACTCCAATGCCAGAGATTTAATAATAGAGACATGAATAGGAAAGAGATGACTGTATTAAAATGAAAAACTTGTTGATGGTCCATCTGTGGGGAATATGCACATATATCTTGAGTTGTCTGCTGTGTCTGCCATTTCCTTCTTGAATCACATTGGTGTTAAGACCTATTTCCCAAACAGCTCCTCATTTTACAGAGCAACCCCAATGGTCCTTGACATCATCCTTCACAAAATCAAATTCAAGCCAATTACCTGAAGGGAACAAAGCTTTACAGGTATACTTTAACTTACAAAATTACCATAATTGGCCAAGTATGGTGGCTTACATCTGTAATCCCAATACTTTGGGAGGCTGAGGCAGGCAGATTACTTGAGCTCAGGACTTCAAGACCAGCCTAGGTAAGATAATGAGACCTCGCCTGTACAAAAAAATACAAAAATTAGCTTGACATGGTCACTCGCACTTGTACTCTTAGCTACTCAGGAGGCTGAGGTGGGAGATCACCTGAGCCCAGGGAGGTCAAGGCTCCGGATGATCATGCCATTGCACTCCAGCCTGTGCAACAGAGTGAGACCCTGTCTCAAAAAAAAC
>NW_016807086.1:797420-799920 GCF_001698545.2 Rhinopithecus bieti
AAAAAAAAAAAAAAAAAAAAAAAAAAAAAGCCATAATTCTGAAAAGTTCTAAGTAAATCAACTTTCTCCTAAATAAGGTTACCTCAGACATAAGAAAAGCATTCAATTTAAAAATATCTTATGACTAATAATTAAAAAAATAAAAACCATATTTCTGCCCCTTTCCCTTGCCATCACATGATTTTCTCTTCCACAATATTGAGCAACTAATTTTCACACGACACCGTATCTCCATTGATGACATGGTGCAGGGTTGCACAGTGACATCTCTACTTTCCATAGCTATGCCCACCTGCCTCTCCTACACTGCTGGTTAGGCATTTTCCTCTTCGAAAGCATTTTCCTTAAGTATGTCATTTCTGTAAGGTCTCTTCATGCTTGGTATCTAGGGTATGTTTTAGGCACTCTTATAAAGTTTGTTTGTATAATACATCAGACTAAAATTGCTGCAATGACACAGGCCCAACAGGAAAAATCCATGCCTGTCCAATATCATGATGCTTATCTCTTCCCCTATTTTACCCTTTCCATAGGGTCCACAGTCATATATTTTCCTATCCCCTTCCAATCAAATGCCATTGTCATGACTAAATATTTATTAATATCTACTATGGATTCAAAGAGATATAAGTCATCGTCCCTGTGCTTACTGTCTAGTTGGGAAGTTAGGCTATGCAAAAAAAAAAAAAAAAAAAAAGATTAATAACAATATGAGGAAGCACAGACTAGGTGATACACAACACTCTCTAATTTATCTGTTCAGCAAATCCAAGTTTCCATACATTTATGTTGCTTAAAGAGAAATACATCTGTAATCCTTGACTCACTGTGCCTTTTCACTAAGCTGTGTCTTCTAGCATAATGAAAAATAATGTGATAATATCGTGACATATTACTGTGACTTCAGGCTATTTCCATAGAGGCAGAGCACTCTCAAGGGTACCACAATGGAATGAGATACAGAAGACCAGGATTCTAATCTGAGAAATACCCCTGACATTTTACGTGACCTCAGACAAGGGACTTAACCTTTCAGTTTTGAGCTGTTTCATCTGTAAAGTAAGCTTAATTAAACTTGTCAATATCATAGAGATGTTGTGAAGTCTAGCTCATTAAAGCCCATTGAATGTTTTGAAGATATAAATTATTTGCTTTACAGTCATAAACAATAAGCAAAAAAATCAAAAGTCTCATTTTAAAACCTCATTTTGTACAATTGTCACAAAAAATGATGCTGATGCCCTCTAGAGCCTAGTTGTAGAGGTGGATTTACATTAATCCGTCCATGCTCTCTCATTTGGTTATTTTGGTGACCAATAGCACTTAAGATAGCTGGATAGGATGAGGTATCCATCTGTGACCACAGAACAAAGTAAAGCTAACTGGTCCCTGTGGAATTGGACCAGTGACCTAGGTCTCATTAGCACTATCTGCTAACCAACTGAGCTAATTGGATACTACATTGATAATAATGTATCAAAACATGGTTTGGTTTATTTTTTTCCAGAGCTTTCCATAGATTTAATTTCAATAACCATAAAAAATTAGTTTGAGTAATTAGAGCCAAAGACAATAAGCTAGACATTATTAGAAGCCACTAACCTCCAAGGGAATAACTCTTGCTGTCCCCAATAGGCCTGTAGTCCTCAGCAGGCTCTTGACTGCCCTGAGAAAGTGAAGTTTCAGAATGACAAGGCTAATAAACCCAAGGCCCTCCTGATGAGATTAGGAATGGCTCTTACGCATCTCTTGCTCACTGAGAGTCTATTGGCAAGAATTAGAAATTGTTCTAGTCTGTGAGTCCTGTGGAGGCTAATAAAGTGACAGTGAAAATGCACTGTGCTACAGAAAACAGTCCTAAGTACTAAATAAAAAATGCCTTAACACTGAGCTCATAACTTTACCTCTTGGGATTGATGATACCTTTCGGCGGAGAACATGAAGCAAGCCTTAATGAGGAACTGATATGAGGCGGGACCATTTCAGTAATTCTTAGTTCTTTGAACTTTGAGGCAAGGTTAATGTACGTGCTATTTCATGGAACCAAACAAAAATATATGATGTTGAAATATTCCCTTTCTAGAAATATGAGAGTAATAGAACCCTGCAGTGCTAACAAAGTAGCATGTAAATCTTAGGGTGTATACTTCAGATTTCAAGTGGAATGAATGGCCTATTTGGCTCAAACTAGGTAAACTTGAATTCTGCAAAGCTAAAATACTGGAAATTAGTTCCATGATGTATTAACCCAAATAATAATGTTCCTGACGTAAAAAAAGATGGAAATTAAACATCTAGTTATGAATACTGCGTCTGCACAATGTGCTGCATGCACCGCATGTGTTAGAATTTCTTCTCAGTTCCTTTTTTAATCTTTTATTCATAGCATTGCAGGTGATGAAAAATTTATGCCTTGAGTCTGGCATTGAAATTAAATGCAAAATGAAAACAGAAGCAGTTTATACTGACAGCTTAAATATCTTTATCTAGCATACGGTTG
>NW_016807086.1:802420-823050 GCF_001698545.2 Rhinopithecus bieti
TATGAAACCACCAAAAAGATGATTTGCATGCAGTACCAACTCTCTAGCCAGAACCAGTTGAGCCATGAAAAGCAAAGTCAATTCTGAGGGGGCCATTATCTTTGACTCTTAAATTCAAAATATATAATTAAATTAGTATGTTGCAGGAGGCTTTGTAATCTAACACGAGTTTCCAGTTAATTCAACCAAGGTTATTTCATGATAGCAATTTCTTCCAGGGGTCAAAGTCCTAGTTTTTGTGCCCTTGTATAATTATTTTGACTTTTTTGTTATATAACTACTCTAAAGTAAATATTAACTTTGTGGAAAATTATAGCTGCATTCACTTTTCTCATAGCATTTAATAATGTCTTAATAATTATATTCTGTTTTCAACAATAGGCATAGTTGCAATGAAAACATTTACCATATTTTCTTAGAAATTATTTTACAAGATATTGTCAATCAACATTTTAATATATGCCAACTTTGGACTTTTACTTTAAAATTGTTGACTTACGAGAGTCATAGTAGAATTAAGTTTAAAAGCTGGTTTATCTTTAAAATGTAGTATGATTTCTAAAGATAAATCACTTAGTAATCATAGCTGAATGAGGGTTCCATTTCTGATGTATTGGATTGACTAAAGTTTTGAACGTCAGTCATTGGTTCATTCGTGTGTTGGTGTGCGTGTGTGTATATTAGCTGAGTCTATTGGAAAACATAAAATCCTGAAGACCAATGAAGACTTTTTATAAATTAGAAATATCTTGTAAATAATCTAGTTTGTTCATTTATTCATCAAAAACATATTTACTGGACATCTACTCATATCAAGTACTGTTTTAGGAGCCCATCTGAACAAGACAAAGTGAACAAGATAAAGTCCTCCTGTTGTGGAATTTACATTTTAATGGAGAGGAAATAGATAACTTATATAAGTCTAGAAATAAATTAGCAAAAAAACCAGCAGAGTGAAATATTGGGGAAAAAAGCAAAATAGTATGATGTCACAGAGAGTGACCAAAAAAATAAAAAATAAAAAAGCCTTCTTTAAACAGAGTTGTAAAGGAAAGCCTCTCTGAGGAAGAAGCTTTTGAGCTGAGCCCTTAGCCATAAGAAGAGCATTCCAAACAGAGAGAACAGCAGGTACCAGAGCCCTGGGGTGGGAATGAATTTGGCATATGTGAGAAACAGAAAGAAGCAAAACTGGCTTCATGGACATGCAACCTGGGTGTTACACATGGCCCTATGCTTAAGGGTCCCCATTTTAAGGCTCTGCTGTCACCATCATGAAATTCTTAAGTTTTTAACAAGAGGCCTCACACTGGTCTTGCAAATTACATGGTCCGTCCAGAAAAGAGGGCTAATATATCTAGAATATAGTGGGGTGGAAGGGGATTGTAGCAGGCAGCAAAATAAGGCCAGTGGTGATATTTCTGGGTATATATGGCTGGCACTGGCATCAGCATACTTTGTGAGAGATTAGTTGCACTTTACAATTCAGCCATTTTTGTCTGCTAGGTGGGAAAATGGAAACACTGTTTTTATTCTATATTTAGCCAGATCCTCACATACAGATGATAAATTCCTCAAGGGTAATATTGGTGTCTTCTGTGTATTGTGTACACTTCACAGCATCATGTGATTAGATATTCTACAAATAATAATTGCAGCTAAAAGGAATTTGCCTTCTCTTTTAACCTGATCGGGTTTCCTTAGGGAAAAAAATAAGATATTTGGTGTTCACATTTTAATTCTTTCTTTCTTCCCATAGTTATATTATAGCACCAAATCTGTGTGACCATTTAACAATTAGGTTGAATCATGTAAAATTGCCTATATGCAACCATTTGTTACCTAGAAAATGGCAATTTCAATGGTTCATAGCAGGCTGAAATTGCAGGTTTATTTAAGGAAGTAAAATAGAAATCTTAGAAGCATATTTGTAATCCCTGCAGGATTACTTAACAGAGAGGGGGAAAAAAGTAGTTCAGGGTTGTTCATTAGAGCACCACAGTGCACACTGCTGTCAGGTTCATGCTGATGGGCTGGTTTCCTTAGTGGTCAATCCACATTGCAGCAAGGCCTTTCTGCCAGTCAGCAACTTCTCCTTCCTCCCCCCACCCACCTCCCCATAATGGGGTCTATGGACTGACATCCACTTTCTATACTATGTTCTGTATTACAGCGAGAGATGAGTTGCCAGGAATTACTATGTGAGTGACCCAAGGCCAAGCAGTAGCTCAGACTTGCAACAGGTTACAAGGCTTTGGTCTATTATTCACTGGTGACCTTTCCTCTAGGCAAATCTATTTCCATTTGTGTTGATGACCATGATAATTTGCCAAGTGATTACTAAGTACAGTGAATTATGGGGTCCTGTGACAGAATCTGGCCAGCAGGTTTAATTGTGTCAAATCAGGACACAATTTCACTGATCAGGACAAAGAGGAGATTTTGTCATTCCAGACAGGTAACGAGCTGGCAAATTCTTAAAAAAAAATTCTTCTGAATGAGAGGCTTTTGTTGTTTGCTTCTTAATTTATCTTTTGGAAAGGTTGCTGTTTCTAAGTAATCACTGTCAAGTAGCTTCTTATCTGATACTCTTTTGCATTTTAGCAATACCCTAAAATCCCACTCATTTATGATTATTCTACTTGCACATTCCATTTCTTGCACTTTATTGCTTTCTTTGCTTTTCCTTAAATCTTTCACACTTTGAACCACACACCTATCTATACATTTTTTGAGTCAGTAGTGAGATCATGAATTCCATTCTTAGTAACCTAGCAAAAATGAAAAACTCCTAAGAAGTTTTAGTCTTCCCTTGAAAACATTTTAAAATATATTTATTATCCCCCTTTATATTTTCCTGGTAAATCTCCATTGCCCTCTACTGAAAGATGACTACACCTTATTTACTCAACTCTACAATCGTAAAGTATTAATAGAAGAGTATGTTTGACTTTTTCCCACGCTACAGAGGACCTCCAAGTTAAAAGTGAAGAAGATTCGGCTATTTGGGATATTTTAATCTGCATTTTCTTCTGAACTTTACACTAGCCCTGGAAATATTCCTCAAGTGAATGAAGGCTCTCAAGGAACTTATTGTCTAGTGATGGAGTTGGACAGACAATAACAACAAAATATGTGCTGGATAAAGGGAAGTGCAGATATTTATAAAAGCTCAGGGCAAGGACTCACAACCTGGTCTCAGGGAGTCAGGGAAGGTTTCCTGACATCTAAGCTGAAATTAAACCTATTTTAAGGTCTACACATGCCTCATTTCCCTGGGTCGATGCAAATAAAATTAAGATGACTTTCCACAGAGCTCCATGCCAGGATCCTCCTTCCTGAATTCTAACACCTTTCAGATTTTCTTTCCCAAAGAACTTGCTCTGTTCTTTGTCTACAAAGGGCTTGTTTAAACATTTTATGCTCCTTCATTACAAATCAAAAGTAGTATGTTCTGTGATGATTACATTGGGCACAAAAATCCTGGGAAAAGTCAATTACATCATAAACTCAAAGATAACTTTTAGAGAAAAAGTACATAAAGTTCCCAAAGAAGCAACTCTCTAATAGTGGGAATTTCAGCTGCTATGGCAAGTGAATGGCAAGGAGCTTCCCCCATATTTCTTTAAGTAGGCAGCTGCATACTTTGCCACCATTTTCTACCTCAAGAACGAACTTTCTTATTTATTCTGAGAATGGCAAAAGTGAA
Source organism: Rhinopithecus bieti (assembly GCF_001698545.2). Lineage (NCBI taxonomy): Eukaryota > Metazoa > Chordata > Mammalia > Primates > Cercopithecidae > Rhinopithecus > Rhinopithecus bieti. Next base: position 806,127 of record NW_016807086.1, read on the forward strand.
GACAAAGAGAATGAAGAAGGTAAGGACAATAAAGAGAGGAGACAGGAGAAACGACCAAATTCCTTCCACTTTCCTTCCAAACTGTATATCTGTCACTTCTTAAAATAAATCACATCTTTGTTTCACAACAAACCTTTCCAACTGAGGCAGCCTGACACTGTGTGGAAGGAGCATGGACTTTGCAGTCCTAAAGTTCTGGGTTTGGATCTTGGTTTTGCTGCTTACTAACTGTAATGACTTTAGGCAATTTGCTGAACCTCTCTGAGACTCAGTTTTGTTCAGACATAAAAATATCAATACCTAGCCCACTGAACAGACAAGAGAATTATGGGAGATAACTCATGTCTGCTCTATGTATGCATTATAGCTTTGGAGTGATCACCATAATGGCAAATTTATACTAGAATATTCTATAAACAAAGGGGTCAATTACTATAAAACTGAACAAGGTAATACATATGTAACGGTTTTCACCTTTGAGAGGACTCCTGTGGAATCTTCTCTGCTTGTTCAGTGTGTGCCACCCCACCTGACCCACCCACTCCCAGAAGGCACTCATGTGCCCTATCCAGTTTCGGTGTGGTAAATTAAAGAGAGTGGGGAGAAGGAGTGGAGGAGGAGACCTGGTTCCCTGTCATAAGCTTGTCAGTACTAATATTCTCAGACAAAAGCTATATCATCAACTTCCTTCAAAACATGCAGTAGAAACCATCGCTGTGGGAATCCCACTTCTAAAACTAGACACTACATACATGGGACAAAGAGAAACTCTTGTCCACTTCGGCACTTTGGAAAATATTCTGCTTTACCTCTTCCTGCCAGAAGAAGAAAAGGTAGTTCACTGTTATTATGATAACCTCATATTTTATTGTCTCATCAAAACAATAAAATGTTCTTGAAGATTGTTCCTAGGTCTGGTTTTAATCTATATGGGAGAAAATCTTATTGTCGAACTGAGATACTGTTATTGTGATATTATTCTTTCAGTTTCTCTAAAGATTAGGCTTTCCAAATTGAAGACAGATTATAGATCTGTGTTACACAGAATTGAGGTCACCCTTCAACCTTTTTAAAGGACTGAGTAACTTAGGAAGTTGCTGAGTCAGGACCTCTCAACAGTCCTCTAAGCAGTGAGCTGAGATCCGGCCACAGCACTCCAGCCTGGGTGACAGAGCGAGACCCCGTCTCAAAAAAAAAAAAAAAAAAAAAAAAAGTTAAAAGAGGAAACAGAAAAATATCTCCTGCCTGCTCGCCACTCACCCTCCAAGCCAATGGTAAGAATTGTGGTTTCTCAAGACCTCTTTTATACTTAAAGATGACTCCATGAGGGTAGAACTGTCTCTACCATCATATTCATTTTAGTCATCGATCAGTCATATTAAGTTTTGAATTTCCTGTCTTTGTATCATGCTCATAGAGGTAATTTGACCCCTGCATGCTAACTCCGACTCAAGAGGTTACACTGTCCTCTGACAAGATCGAAGTATTTGTAGCTAGAAACAGACTTGTCAATAAATGGCCTAGAACTTGGTCAATTCAGACTGCTAAGAAGGAAATAAAAAAAGAAAGGGAGAAAGGGGTAAAGGGGAGAGAAAGCAAGCAAGTAGATTCAAACAGGCTGCCCATTTGAACCTAGGAATTAGATACTTCATTGTGATTTCTCTACTCAGAAATTCTGCTTATAAGCAGGCTTCAGTTTTAAACCATTCATCTCTCTTTTCTCAATCAAAGTCTGGATATACACTACCAGAACAACTATTCGCTGAGGGATTTATTAAAAATTTGGAGGTAAATTCTGTTATGAGACTCATTTTGGCATGATAATTGAGACTGCTATAGAGGGAAGCTGTCTTGTGAAACACTGCCTTACTTTCTTGAAATACATATCTAGAATTCAAACATTGGAAGGTAAGCCATGGGCATGGTAGCTCCACTCCCTTGCATTTTATCTTTAACCAAGGGACGTTTTAGCCTTTGGCCTCCAATTTCTTCAAATGTGAAGAAGATAAGATACCAGTGTTTCATGTAAAAGATAATTTTCAATACCTATCAACTTTGAACAACTAGTAAGTTTTAAGATTCTAGATTTGCTAGGTTGCATAGCAAAGCACTTAGTTGTGTTTACAAATATATCCAGTATATACTTTACTCAGACAATTGTTTGAAGAGGAATGTTAAATGGAAGCATATGTATCCCATGTAAATGTAAACCTGTAGGTGGAGTAATCATAATTGTGTCAATGGGTACTATATATAATATGGATAAACTGTTGATATTATTAATATGATTTCATATTAATTGGAAGGTTAAGGTACCTAAAGTTTACTCCCTACTATTCGTCAAGCACTTTATGTTATTTATCTCACATAATCCACATGTCTGCTCTGTGAGCTAGATATTGATATTTTTATACCTGAACAAAACTCAGAAAAGTGACTTGCCAAAGGTCACAGTAAGTGACAAAACCAAGATTCATATAATCCAAGTTATGTGGGAGGCTGAGATGGGAGGATTGCTTAAGACAAGGAGTTCAGGACCAGCCTGGGCAACATACTAAGACCCTGTCTTCAAGAAAAAAAAATTTTTTTAATTAGCCAGGCATGGTGGTGCATACCTGTAGTCCCAGCTAGCCGGAAAGCTGAGGTGAGAGAATCACTTGAACCCAGGAGTTCAAGGCTACAGTGAGCTATGATCATGATACTGCACTCCAGCCTGGATGACAGAGCAAGACCCTGTACCCTCCCCACAAAAAAACCAAGATTCAAACCCAAAACTTGAATACTTTCAAGTCCATGATTTCCCACACACAACATAATGCTGCTTCAATCAGATAAGGCTGTCTGTAGAGTAAATATGGTTTATTCTAAGAGGTAGGAGAAACATTATGGTTGTTACCTCTCAACCCACAAAGGTTAAAACACATATATTTCCAAGTCCTACTGTGTGCATTAACATAACAAGCAAGAATTTGATGAACATTCACTGTGCCAGGCATTGTTCTAAGTATTTTACATGCATTAGCTCATTTAACACTCACAACCCATGGGGTGATAATATCTCAGGTCTTATAGGAGAAACTGAGGCTTCTGTTGTTTCTATAACTTGCCCACAGCCACACAGCCAGTAAGTGTCAGAAACAGGATTTCTACCAAGTTATGATAAAGGAAACAGAAAAATGCTCAACAGACTTGAAGAACTAAAAAATTCCATATGAGTGAGACAATAAGAAAAATGTACAAGGAGCCAGGCAGGTGGCTCATGCCTGTAATCCCAGCACTTTGAGAGGCCAAGGCAGGTGGATCACTTGAGGTCAGGAGTTTGAGACCAGACAACATATCAAAACCTCATCTCTACTAAAAATACAAAACTTAGCCAGGCATGGTGCAGGCACCTCTAATCCCAGCTACTTGGGTGGCTTGGGCAGGAGAATCTCTTGAACCCTGGAGGCAGAGGTTGCAGTGAGCTGAGATGGCAGCACTGCACTCTGCTCTGTTGCCAGGCTGGAGTGCCTGGGCAACAGAGCAAGAGGAGAGGGGAGGGGAGGGGAGGGGAGGAGAGGAGAAGGGAAGGAAGGAAGGAAGGAAGGAAGGAAGGAAGGAAGGAAAGAAAGAAGCAAGGAAAGAAAAATGTACAAGGAGATGTCATTTGAACTGATATTTAAAAATGAGTATGATGGGTGGAGGGCATTTCAGAATGAGGGCTGAGGGCTGGGTTGGGAAGAATGCTAGAAGGGCTAGAGGCAGAGAGACCACTCACATTAGGTGCTCAAATAATTGTTGAGTAAGTGAGCTGGTGCGTGCATGAATATCCAAATGAATCAGTGTTGAATGAAAGCATGCTGATAGTGGTAATGGAAAGGAGAATAACAGAAGAGATATTATAAAGGCAGACTGCAGAATTTAGTAACTGATTGGGATTTTGGAAAAAGGGAACCAGAGAGAGAAAATGTTTAGACTGGGACAAGTTGAATCTGAAATGGCAACCATATACTTTGAAATGTTCCTTAAGAGTGGGAAATGACATCTGGAATTTGGAAGCAAGTTCTTTACACACCTGTCAATCAACTTAGTTTCTAGTGTGGCAAAGAATTAATTTTAGAAAAAAATTAAAACTTTGAAAACACTTTTAGACCATGCAAAATTTTGTAGAATGCTACCTTTCCATATAAGTGAGTTATTTGCTTTAAAAGGAAGAAGGAGAGAGAGATAAAGTAAAACAATCTACTGATAATAAAAACACCGCCTTATTTCAAGCAGTGCTTCTATGAAGTAACCTTGGGATTATATACAAAGCAAATGAGATTTAGCAAAAGTAAATTGTGACTGGGCCAATTAGTGCATTTATTTTTAATGTTGAAGTTCTGGGAACCTGATTTACATTGAGGAGAAATTTGAGGTAATGTTCTGGGAATGTGAGATGGAAATTTCCAGTCTGTCTAAGTCTTTAAGAGGATAGCAGAAGTTGTACCTAGAATTCAATTTTTAGTATGACCTATTTGAAACTCCCCAAATGTACGAAGAGTTTTTTATTTTTAAATGCTTAAGATTCTTTACACAGTCTACTGGAAAAAGAAAAAGGATGATGATTCATTCTAAAGTAATCTGTTCATTCATCATCAAGTGAATGGAACCATTTTCCAGCAGGTAGCCGTCCTTAAATTACTCACCACCCCACAGTAAGAACAGTGTCTGCAATCGTTACTACACAAAATGTCTGGGAAAATAAGAACAAGAGGGAACTTTTGGCAAAGTGAAGCTATCAGATGATACAGATTGGGAGGCTTTGATCCTGTCGTGATGTGAAGGCTTCAGATGTTAATGATGACTATGTAAAACAGTCCAGTATGGAAGCCTCTAAGATAAAATTCTTGTAAATTTTTGGCCAGGAACCTAAAACTTGCTTCAGTCTGTGGCTGAAATTTTTGTGCCAAATCAGAAGGCACTTTGCTGGTTCTTTTTTTCTAGAAGGGCCAAATGAGATAGATTGGAAATATGTACTTTGAACAGCCAGGCAGAGTCTCAGGAAGTCTGCCAAACAAGATTTCCAAATAAAATGTTTGGGAAAGAAAACAGGGATGGACTTTGCAGATGCTGGATGGATTCCACCAGCCATCTGTGCAAAGAGTTACTTGGTGTCACATCAGCTGAGAGCTATGAAGTGGCATAAAACTATCAGCAACAACTTTGTTGTTAAATGGGTTCATTTATTTACCAGGCAACTTTTTATTTACCAAGATAAAGTGTCTGAATGTATCTGCCTTTCCTGTGAGAAACAATAGCAATGACCAAAATTATTGAAACATGAAGGAATTTCGGCAATGGAACTACTACCTCAGTGCTAATGCATTAGCAGTTGAAGAAGGCAGATTAATTTACTTACGGTGAGCTAAGTGCATTCTTGGCTCGCAAAAGGGAATCATTTGCTCACTTAAGCCAGAGATCCCATTTTTGACGGCAAATGTCAGTGCCTGGATTTCCCTTTGACAGTCTGGCAACCCCACACCCCTGTTATAGTATCCATTTATTTGTCTTATTTTCAGCCAGATTAATCCATTCTGTTTTGACAAGAAGACTGATGGGTAATTGATAACTGTGATAGACACAAACAGAAGAGTTGGATGCTGAATAATTCAGCACTTTTCAGTATCAATAAGAGAACAGGTTGAAGAATTTGTGTCTCTATTTACACTTAAACTAAACTAAGTCAGCCCAGACATTTATGCTGCCAGTCTATCAGAAAACCAAACAGTGTACATTCGGTTTCCACCCGACAAAATGTTTTATAAGCTTGTAACAATATGTGTGAAGCTGCCAGAATAATAAATAGGTACAGCAGCCCATGCATGCTAATGTTATGTTGTAAGCAGTTTTGTTGACAAGTGCTAATACTTCTTTCATACTATCATCAAAAGCAGCTAATACAACAGCCATTATTTGCTGGCTTTCCAAGCAAGACATGATGGATTGTGACCTTAATATGGGTTAGCCGAGTTTTGAAAGTTAAACAACTTGCAATAAATCATAGAATTATTACAATGCAGTTTAATTGGTTAAGGACTGTTTATTTCCTAAACAGGGTGAAAAATTTCTGTTTCGGCACTTTTAATTTGCAAAGTGCATTTTCATTATGAATGGCAGTTTAATATTCTGCTCTTTTGTCATGCAAAATATGCAACACACAGGCAATCTATTAATTGGACAAAAATGCATTGCAAGCGTAAATTATCCTTTATATCATCACTTGTGAGCTTTTACATCTATTAAATGTGTTAAATGGAACATAGGTAAAGACTATACAACTATTTGCAGGCTACTTCTGAAATTTAAGTCAAGGTTCAAGATGATTTTAATGACCTTTATTTTTGGCAAAATAAAGTAATTAAGTAATTGTAAATAAAAAGGGCAGTTTAAAGAGTTACTGCTTCCTTAAGGCATAGGTGCATATGTTTTCTTGATTCAGCAGTCACAGGAAACAGACAATAGCACTGTTTCATATTGATATGCCTTGAGAAATGGACTCAGACCTCATGTATTTACTTTTCTCTTTGCCACGGTATAATTTCTAGAGCAGAAATTTCCATTGGCAAATGTGTAGAAATAGGTGAGTAAGGCAGTAGCAAAAAGATATTGCAGCATAGCTCAGCATAACTGAATAGCTGCCTCCATATGCTTTGGTTCAATGATGTGCCTTTACACAGGGCTATTTAGAGTGCAGAAACAGTAACAAAATACTTTGTACTAGGAATGTTGATATGACATATGTTTGATTTTAAGAATGCCAGATCTCTCAATGTGTTCCCGTAAGACTGCTTGAAAATACATGCAACCTATTCATTTACACAAAACTCTGAGCCCATTTCTCATATTTATTGACACCTGTGTAGACCTTTTGAAAACTTAGAACTTCCACTGATTTCAAACATTTTCTCTAAATTGGCCCCGATGAAGCGGGGATACTATAGTGCTGTCACTCCAAGTCTCCTTCAAAGATACAAATTGTCAGGAATACAAAATGAAAGTTAGAAGTATACTTCAGACAGGTGTTACAAAAATGTTAATGTGAGAGTGCATTCTGTTGTTTTAACAGAAAAACTAAAGAACAACTTATCATACACAAAAGGAATATGTTAAAATAAACTGTTCAGAACTTAGATGATAAAGGTAGAAACCAAAAGTTCTGCAAATTGAGAGAAATTGTTAAACTTTCTTTATGTTACACAGTGGCACAAATGTGCTGCAGTTTCTTAGAGATTTCATTCTAAAAGAAGATAAATCTAGTTATAGAATTTTAGTCTGCACTAATGTTGATCATATTCCCTCCCATTTAAATGTCATGCTTACCTAAGCTATGTAATTTCTCTGCCTCAGGAAAAGAAAGAAATGGGGAAGACAAACATGGGATTGCAGGCAGAGAGAGAGAGACAGGGAGAGACTGTTGATATATTCTGTTGATTGTACTTTTTGGGTTCGCTCGTGGTGAAATGCTAAGGTAAGGATGTACTATTCAATAAGTAATATGGATTGTTAAAAATCGATTATCATTAACCATCACAAATGACTACAGTTTTTCACTATAGATTAGAAAGTTTTATCAGGGACATAGCCATGATTGGAAAAACATAAGTGAACATAACCAAAACTCTTAAATTATGAAGGCAATAAGTTGAATTGATTATAATACTTCCTTGGGTACTTTTCAAAATCATAAATTAACAGACCACATCTTGGATTTATATAAGAATCAAAAGATTTTCTGAAAGCTCAGATGTATAAAACTGAGAGCACATTGGCTATAAACTGAATCATTTTGTTAATAAAAATTTTCAGTTATCAATTTCAACTGACTTTTCCCCATATTATAAAAAATTCAAACCTATAGAAAAGTTGAAATAACTTTACAATGAATACCTGAACACCCGTCATCTTGATCTACCATTTTACTACACTTGCCTTTGCATATACCTGTCCATATTGCCACCCATCCATCAATCCATATAATTTTTTTATGCATTTCAAAGTCGGTTACAGCCATCGTTATATTTTTCCAGAAATCCTTCAGTGTGCTTCTCATTAACTAGAGGGCAACATTTATTTACAGTTCTTTTTTTCTTCTGAGGAGAAATCTGCATATCATGAAATGTACAAATCTTACGTGTGCCATTTGATGAATTTCAGCAAACTTTTAATGAGTTTCAGCCACATAATGAGCTCTATTAGATATTGACATTAAATGAAATCCAGTGAATACAGAAGACTCAAAGGCTCTATTTTCAGACTACTCACCACTGTTAGACTGAGCTAATCTACAGGGCCACCTCCTACTTAGGACATTCACTTTTGCAGGTCTCAAGTTCATTCTGTTTTGCTAGGAAAAATAGTGTATATAATTGGGCTTCATCAACAATTATACTACTACTTGTTGTGTACCTATTATGTGCAAAGCATTTCACTGAGTGCTGTGAAGAGCATAAGGAGCCTTAAGATATAGAGTCCAAGATATGGAGTCCATCAAAGAGCCTGTGGTAAAAACTGTATACTTCCAACTAAAGTGGGATGATACAAGATTATATACTTAGAAACCAAGTGAGTAAGGGAGAAAATGCCAGGGGTGTTTAGAGAAAAGTGATAAGAATATCTTGGCATGTTACGGGAGGGCTGCCTCAACTTCATCTTTCACTTTTACCTTGCTGGCTTGTTTTCTTTTCTTCAAACACACTGAGCTTGCACCCTCATTGCAGCCTTTGTAGTTGTTCCCCCTTTGCCTGCTTTGCAATGTATGACATCCCAAGAGTCTCAGATGATGTAGATGACATCTACATTAAGCAGTGTTTCTTTTCACCTTACTCCATTTTTATGACACAACATTTTCTCTTTAGTGTGCCCATCACACGAAGAAGACAAAATACTGCAAGATTTTCAGTGTAGCTCAGTTTATAAAAGTATACCTATGGATTGTAAGCCTTGAATACTTTTGCATAGTTTAACTTGATATGGCTTTTGCATATATTATATAATTTTATCCTCACCATAATCTGTGAGATCTGCATTGCCTATACATAAAGAGAACTTATATACACACACACACACACACACATATATATATGCACACACACATATATATATATACACACACACACACACATATATATATATAGCCTATTTAGGCATACTTCAGAGATACTGTCAGTTTGGTCCCAGAGCACCACAATAAAGTGAATATTTCAATAAATTGAGTCACAGAAAGTTTTTCCAGTGCACGTAACAGTTATGTTTACACTATACTGTAGTCTATTAAGTGTGTGATAGCATTATGTCTAAAAAACAATGTACATACTTAATTTAAAAATAATTCATTGCTTTAAAATACTAAGGAGCATCTGGGCCTTCAGCAAGACATAATCATTTTGCTGGTGTAGAGTTTTGTCTCGAAGTTGACAGCTGCTAACTAGTCAGAGTGGTGGTTGCTGAAGGTTGGGGTGACTATGGCAATTTCTTAAATAAGAGAACAGTGAAGTTTGCCACATCAATTGACTTCCTTTCACAAAAGACTTCTCTGTAGAATGTGATGCTATTTGACAGCATTTTACCCACAGTAGAACTTCTTTCAAAATTGAACTTAATCCTCTCAAACCCTGCCACTGCCTTTTCAACTAAATTTATCAAATATTCTAAATCCTTTGTTGTCATTTCAAATGTTTAAACCACCTTCACCAAGAGTAGATTCCATATCAAGAAACCACTTTCTGTGCTCATTCATAAGAACCAACTCATCTTTTCAAGCTTTATCGTGAGATTGCAGCAATTCAGTCATACCTTCAGGCTCCGCTTTTAATTCTAGTTCTCTTGCTGTTTCCATCACTTCTGCAGTTACTTCCTCCAGTGAAGTCTTAAACATCTCAAAGAGTTGGAATCAATTTCTTCCAAACTCCTGTTCATTGTTGATATTTTGAACTCCTCCTGCAAGTCACAAATGTTCTTATTGGCATCTAGATTGATGAATCCTTTCCAGAAGGATTTCAAGTGACTTTTCCCAGGTCCATCAGAGGAATCACTATCTTTGGCAGCTATAGTCTTTCAAAATGTATTTCTTAAATAACGAGACTTAAAAGTTGAAACTACTGCTTGTTCCATGGGCTACAGAATGGATGTTGTGTTGGCAGGCATAAAAACAACATAAATCTCCTTGTACATCTCCATTAGAGCTCTTGGATGACCAGGTACATTGTCATGGAGCAGTAATAGTTTGAAAAGAATCTTTTTTTCTGAACAGTAGGTCTCAACAGTGGATTTAAAATATTCAGTATACCATGCAATAAACAGATATCCCATGATTCAAGCTTTATTATTCCATTTATAGAGAACAAGCACAGGAGATTTAGCGTAATTCTTAAGGGCCCTAGGATTTTTGGAATGGTAAATGAATATAGGCTTCAATTTAAACTCATCAGCTTCATTAGCCATAAAAAAAAGAATCAACCTGTCCTTTGAAGCTTTAGAGTAAGACATTGACTTCACCACTCTAACTATGTATTTCCTAAACGGCATCTTCTTTCAACAGAAGGCTGTTTCATCTGCTTTGAAAATTTGCTGCTTAGTGTAGCCATCTTTTTCAATGATCTTAGCTTGATCCTTTGAATAACTCACTGCAGCTTCTCCATCAGTACTTCCTGCTTCACCTTGCACTTTTATGCTGTAGAAACAGCTTCTTTCCTTAAACCTCATGAACCAAGTTCTCCTACCTTCAGACTTTTCTTTTGACACTTCCTCACCTCTCTCAGCCTTCACTGAATTGAAGACAGTTAGGGTCTTGCTCTGGATTAAGATTTGGTTTAAGGGAATGTTGGTGGTGGTTTGATCTTCTACCTGACTGTAAAACCTTTTCCATATCAGCAATAAGATGATTTCACTTTCTTATCATTCATGTGTTCACTAGAGTAGGACTTTCAATTTCTTTTAAAAATGTTTCCTTTGCATTCACAACCTGGCTGCCTGGTGCAAGAGGCCTGGCTTTTGGCCTATCTTGGCTTTTGATATGCTCCCTCACTAAGTTTAATCATTTCTAGCTTTTGATTTAAAGTGAGAGATGTGCAGCTCTTCCTTTCACTTGTACACTTATGCACAATTGTAAGGTTATTAATGGGCCTATTTCAATTTTTTTTTTTTTTTTTTTACCTGAGGAAAGAGGGAGGCCCAAGGGGAGGGAGAAAGACAGTGGAACAGTTGATTGGTGGAGCAGCCAGAAAACACACATAACATTTATCAAATAAGTTCACCATCTTCTGTGGGCGCAGTTGATGCCACTGCAAAACAATTACAATAGTAACATTGATATAGTTTGGATATTTGTCCCAACCCAGATCTCATGTTGAATTGTAATCCCCGTTGTTGGAGGTGAGGCTGGTGGGAGGTGTTTGGATCATGGGGGTGGATCCCTCATGAATTCATTGGGCCATCCCATTGGTGATAAGTGAGCTCTCATTCTGAGTTCACACAAGATCTGGTCATTTAAGTGTATAGCATCTCTCCCTCACCTCACTCTTGCCTTTTTCATGTGATGTGCCTGTTCCCCCTTCGCTTCTGCTATGATTGACAACTCCATGAGGCTTCACCAGAAGCCAAGCAGATGCTAGCATCATGCTTCCTGTAAAGCCTGCAGCACCATGAGCCAACTAAACCACTTTTCTTTATAAATTGTCCAGTCTCAGGAATTTTTTTATAGCAATGGAAGAATGGCCCAATACAAACACCAAAGGCCACTGGTCACAGATCACTTTAATACATATTATGATAATAATGGAAAAGTTTTGAATATCGCCAATTATCAACATGTGGTACCCAGATATGAAGTGAGCACGTGCTGTTGGAAAAATGGTGTCAATAAAATTACTTGATGCAAGGTTGCCACAAACCTTCAAGTCATTAGAAAAAAACAAAATGCCATATCTGTGGAGTGCAATAAAACAAAGCACAATAAAACAGGTAAGCCTATATGTATATATAGAGATAACTTGCAGAAATAAAATCACTGAGCCATAAGTTACAAATAAACTGAAACTCAGGAATTTTATTTCTCCAAGTTATCAGCAGAGCTTAATAAATACCAGCTATCACTTTTGTTTCTGGAAGGCTGAGACAAGGCACTATTCACTGTAGCAACTTGTTGAAATCCTCATATTCCTTCGCCTCCTCTTCACCATGCAACCCCTGCCGCAACCACTGCTCCTATACCTCAGTATTTCATCAGCCTTGTAACTATCATGACAATGTATATTCAGTCTTGGGGAAAAGTAAAATACAGGCTTTAAAAAATATAGGTATTTCAAAAATGTTACCAGCATGCTAACATCTTCATAAAAATTAAGGATCCTTGAAGTGTCAAGCTGAATAATGCACAAACACAAACAGGTTCAATATCAAGAAATGAGAGATAAACTTAGGTACCTATTATTGTAATCAGAGTGACCTATTCCTTTGAAAAGGCCATTTTAATCCCAAATTTCTATTACTATTTATCAACCAAAAACATTGTTCGGTAATGCCTCATCACTATAGAAGAGTTGTCCCGATGCTTCTCTTTAGGAATCATGTCAATTTGAGTTATAGTACATGCTAGTTAGATACAGTTGCTGAGGACATTGGATCTTTTCAAAGATGTCCTTAAATGCTATGCAAGAGAGTAATTATAACATGCTAATTTGTAGATTCTCTATTTTATGTTCCTTGTTTTGCCTTTTATGTGGCCTTCGGCAGAATTCTGTTACTTATCAAAATCACTTCTGTGTCCAAAATCCCATTCTTCAGTACTAAAAACTGTATAATTTTTAAAATTAAAATAATATAATTTCCTATGTAGTATTTTAGTCCATGCAAACTTTAATTACTTCCTGTTAATATATTTTTAAAATATTCTATTACTCCTTGATCCCTAACTACTTTATACAGGAAGGCAAATGAATAATGAATTTATTAAAGATAAGGGGAAAAAATCTTGTACTTTTTGTGAGTTTATGCAAGAATCTTAATGTCCTAGAGAGCAAGAAATATATCTGGTATGAATTTTTTTCATTGCAACTATGGAATCTTTCTCGCAACTTTTAGTAAATTACAATTCCATTACTTTTATTCCCCAAGGATGAAAAAAATGCACTTCATTTTTTGACAAAACAAATAAACATCCTGAGTTGATAAAAATATCAATTACAAAAGTGTCTACCCTAAAAGTCACATTCATTTTGTTTGTTATTGCAAGTTATTAAAAGGCTTCCAGGCATGCATATAAAACCTGAAAAACAACAGTTGAATCTATCATAGTAAATTAAAATCCCTCCATAAAAAAGTAAACCCAAGTAGTTTATCAGTTAGGGAATGCCATGCTGCCCCAGAAGTCAATACAAATAAGACTTTATTAAAACATAACTAAAATGAAGTTCCACAAGAATCCTCCATGGGAATTGTTCTGCCTCAAATTCAAATGTGGAGAGTAAAAATACATCAGCTGACCTTAATTCCTTTAAAGTAACAAAGGAAGAAAAGGGAAACAAATTCCAAGGCCAACAACTGAAATAACACTTGAGAAAATATAGTCTCACAAAGGTATATATGGAAAAATAACTGTGCTGCAAGTTAGACAGTTCTCTGCTTTCAAACAGTTTATGCTCTTTAATATTTGTACTAGTGGAAAGCTTCTTTGACCATTTGTCTGATACCTAATGTACCTTCTTAAATGAATGCTTACAGTTCTGTGTAGCTGCCATGAGTTGGCAATCCAGCTCATTTTCTTCTGTCTTTAGTTATTCTGTATTACTTGCCATATCATTAAACATTATTTTCATAAGAGTTCTCTATTTTCTTCCCCAAAGCAACACATAAAAAATTCAAAGAGTGTGCTCAGATTTGGACAATCAGGTTGTAGTACAGATACGATAGGCTTCCAGTTATACACAGTTCCCAACATGTTAGTTGTATCTCTAACCAGATAAACAAGTGTTAACACATTCCATCTGAAAGTTGATGTTCTACATTATCACACTAAATGTCCACAAATTATTTCATGGAACGGATGTCCCAAAATATATTATTTGAATAATCTATAACTGGACATTTACTCAGTCGCTAATATTTTGTCTAAATAATGTCATGATAAAAATTCTTTAGCTCTTTGAACATCTATCCAGATATGTAATTATTAGAACATTAATATTTTCAATATTTAAACCAAAATACAAACCAAAGATCAGGAACAATGTTCATAGTTACATAAGAAAGCATTTTTCCAGATAACTAGATAAAAAAATTTTCCATTATTACCTTCAGCCTTTCTTAGTTACCTAGTGAACTTACTTCTTTATGTACCTAATGAACTACAGAAAGCAAAGTAACGCAAATGTCTTTTTAGTAACTGTTTGATTCACGTTGGAAGGAAACTACCTTCCTAATAAACAGGGTGCAGTATTTCAGATTATCTCCCAAATATGGAAGATATCGAATGTCTTCTTCAAACACAAAAAGGGTATTATGTATTAATGGTGACAGATGTTTGAGGACATACCAGTATACTGCCCACATAAACTTATTCTGATATTTACCTGAGAAATGAGCCCATATGGAACAACTTCATTCAACACCAAGATGTATCTTGACACCCTGTTGAGACACATACAACACTGATTAATGTTATGAACTTTTTACAGTTCTCCCTTTTAAAGAAATAAAAATTATGCAGTCTTTCCCTCAAATATTAAATATTAAATATTAAAATTTGGAAGTCCTCAAACAAAAACTCCAGCTCCAGTGAAACCCCTCAATTGACAGCCCCACCTCCTTCATGCATACCCACGAACATACATCTTCCAAAGAGTTCTTTAGGGATTTGGATTTAAATATGAATAGATAGCCTAGAATTACCTAGATAGCCTACGTGCTTGAGGCAAATCTCTAACATGAATAAGATAAATCAAAAGAGAGAAATAGAAAAAAAGAACCCACAGGAATTAGAGATACATGATCACTAATGATCTAGAGATCTAATGATCTGATCTAAAGATACACCTGCATTAGATGGCAGAAGAAAACTGGAGAAAATCTATAATAAATATTCTCAGAGAATTAATAGCTATTGGATTCTTATAACAAGAACAAGGCACTAATAAAAAATGACCTATAAGAAAACAAGAAATTAAAATATTCTATAGCAGTTTGAAAGATAATGTTGAGAAATTCTGCTAGAAAATAAGGCAAGAAGAAAAAATGTAGAAAACATAGGAAACTATAACAATTCAAGATGTCCTCCTAATGCCCAAATAATAGGAGTCCCTCCTTCAAAAAAAAAAAAAAAAGAGAACAGAAAAAATTGCCAGAAAGAAGATTACCAAAGATCTAACATAAAAAAAAAAAAATCAATATGGACCAGTTCCATATTAAAAGAATTCACCAAGTTCTTTGTACAATACATGAAAAGAGACTCATACCAATGTACATCATCATGAACATTTATAACTCTCTGGGGATAAAGAGAAGATCTTAGAATCCACATGAGAAGAAGAAGCAGGCTAAATAGAGAGCACTGGGAATCAGAATACCATTGCTCACCTCAAAAGCAGCATTGAAAACCAAAAGACTTGCTTTCAAAATTCAGACAGCATGATAGAGACATTTTCACACATACAAGGATTCAAAATATTTACCTCTTATAAACACGTTTTAAAGGAAAGTACTAGAATATTGCATTGGCAAAATAATGGAGCAAACCAAGAAAGAGGAAGATCCAGAAAGCAGGAAATCTAACATAGGAGGGAAGCACAGAAAAGTCCCAGCATGATGACTGTGTTGTAGGTCTAGACAGTCTGGATTAAAGGTTACAGGAAATCTCCCCAAAAGACCAGAGCTGTTAATGGATTACAAATGTGGGGAAACTGGTTCTCTCATCCTTGGAGTGTCTGGGTAGGGCCTGGAATGGTCAGAGTCCCAGGCCAGTGGCCTCAGGCCTTTAATTCCATCCTCCCATTTCTCACAAAGAACCATAAAAATATTATTTTCAATGTGTGCCATGACACAGAACATACTGAAAAGCATTCTGATATATTCGTTGATGTACTGAAACACTCAGAAAATATGATAGGCTTTTAACAGATCTACTGAGAGCATTTGAAAAACTCATGGATGGTTACTGTGGCAGACAGTGGACGGATACCTAAAAGCCATTCACAACCCTCTTTTCCTTTGAGTTCTTTTGGGTAGAGACTGAAAACCTGAAGTGCTGATTTTCCCAAACTCCATTGTGTCTAGATGTGGTCATGTGACTTAGTTCTGGCCAATGAGATGTGGGTAGAACCTGCTGAGCAGAGCTTCTGGAAAAGCAGCTAATCATGAGCATGGAGCTAAGACTCATACACTAAGAATGGAGGAACAGGAAGTGGAAGGAAGCCTGAGTCCTTGGTAATACTGAGGTGTCTTCCCCTCATGGTTATAAGTGGCTACACTATGGCAAATAATCAATATCTAAAATGGATGAGTCAAGAGATAGAAATATTAGAAGACTATTTAGAAATATGGAGTTAAATATCAGAAGAAACAGATCTTTGTGCATACTTGTTGCCTTTGAGGTATGGGGAAGGTTGAGAAAATGACACGTTTTCCATTATGTATTATTTAGACTTTTAAAGCTATGTGCATGTATTACTCTGATAAAACTTAATGTTAATTTAAAGTACTCTAAGTTACCATAAAAGCAAGAGATGATAGCATTGAAATGAAATCCTGATGTCAAAGTCTCAAAAATAGCCAGTAGAATTTACATATTCCTCAAATCAGAAAATAAAGGTTTATTTCATGAATGGACTAAGACACACTTAACTAGATCCTTTTTTTTTTCTTCCAGTTTCTGTCACAGTTACTGTGAAAATCTAAGTGTTGAAAATTTAAAACT
>NW_016807086.1:825720-844805 GCF_001698545.2 Rhinopithecus bieti
AAAAAAAAAAAAAAAAAGAAAGAAAAAGAAATGGAGTTGATTTTGAAAAGAAATCATTTTGAATAATTAACCATGAATTACTCTAATTAGCAGAAAATAATTATAGGTTGGACATACGCTCTTTCTAATGCAGAGGATAGAGTAAAAGAATACCGGAAAAATGATGCCACCTTATAGATGTTGCGATGAATCCCAAAGAGGGCTTTTCTTTGAATTAATCTTCAACTGAGGCATTTTAAATGTCTTCCATTAGAAAACATTCATATTTCTATAAGACAAAAATTATTGCCTAGCATATGTTGTTAGAGAATCTTTATTGTAATAATTATTAAAGAAGACATCTTTAATGCTTCCTGAAAGAGAAAATATCATTTCCCTTGTTCCTTTTATAACACTTTCTGGATCACCAGAACAGCCTTCGATAGATTTAGCATATTTGTACATCATAGGAATACTTAAAACACTGTATGTAAGTGGAATTAACATATTCATGTCACTTGGAAAATGTTTGTCAAGTGATGAACACGACAGTTGCACTTGTGGCTTCTGTTTCCTGTAGGGGAAGAATATGTGGCACACTGATGAGAACAGGTAACAGATTCCTTTGCAGTTAGTTTCTGTTCTGTAAAGACCATCATCAGGACCCAAATGAGAGCCCACAAAAAGGTATATAGTCTACGTGAAGTAGACTTCATTTTTGGGCTATATTTTTTGGGCTAAAGGGAGCCCAGATATGGGAACCAGGAGACACGTGCTCAGATATGGCACCACAGATAATTAGTTAGTCCCTGACTAACTCTGGAACTTGGATAAGTCTCATTGTGCCTCTTTAGCTGTTTCTTTATTAGTAGTGCCATCCATCTCACAGGATTGTAACATGGTAAAAATGACATGTGAAATTAACTTTTGAAAGTTAAAAGCAACAACAAAAAGGTAAAGCATTGTTTGGACAAAAAGGTAATTTTTTGGAAGAGGTAATTGGGGAGGGAATGTGGAGATGTAGGTCAAAGGATAAAAAGTTGTAGTTATGTAGGATGAACAAGTCTAGATCTAAGTACAACATGAGGACTACAGTTAATATTGTATTGTATTTGGGATTTTTTGCTAAGAAAGTAGAATTTAGATGCTCTTGCCACACATACGAAAGGGTAACTGTGCGAGTTGATGGATATGATAATTTGCTTGACTGTAGTAATCACTTCACAATGTATATCAGAGCATCATATTGTATATCTTAAATATATACAACAAAAATGTAGCTTTAATATATATGATTTTACCAATAAAACACTGACAATTTAGAAATGAGGAGTATCTGGCATATGGATGAATAAACTATAACTTGTTTTCATATACCATCATATATAAAAATAAATTTGAAGATGCCTGCTTTTATGACTGTTAACAGCTAATTATGCAAGAGAGTATCTTTGCAAAGAAATATATAGTGACATTCTAATCATTGGTCACAAATGTGATTTTCTGGGTTAGGTTTCAATTTTGAGAACAACATTCTTGCTTCTTAAATCCTTGCTCTTTTCTACATCACTCTTCTGCCACCATCAAGAAAGCTTTTCTATATCACTCTTCTGCCACCATCAAGAAAGCTATTTTTCTTGATTGTTCAAAATAATAAATGGAGTCAAAGCCTATGTATAGAATAAACAAATTGTCTCACTTGCTCAAAAAAAAACAGCACTCCTTGATCCTTTCATTATACCATCCTCTCTCCTCTTCTTTTCTTCTCTCCTTACCTGAAATATTGAATGAAACATTATCTCCAGCAAATCGCAATTAAAATATATGTTGGTTGCCTGGGAGAGGAGAGAAAGGCCCAAGAATCTCCTTTGATCTTCTCTTACAGGCTATTGGCATGGATTCTTTTATCTGATTAGCTAAAACAGTTAGCTTTCAGTATGGGCAAGTTGGACTAGGATTTCAGGAGAAGCTGTTTAGTGGTTATAATCGGTGATTTTTAAGGTTCCTTTCGACTCTGAAATATTTTATTACAAGTAGACCCGTGTAGCCAAGGGGTACCCTGAGAGATAAAGGAAGGGAGACTACTAAATGACAGTGAAGAAGGAAGATCATAGGGGCAAATTATGCACTTCACTGTTTTGCCTGGAACTAGAGGGCAAAGGTGTAGGTGAGAAAAAAATGGGCCTTGACGCAGTGTCTCACAAGTCACAAACATCCTAACTTCCTAACCCTTACATAGATTCTTACTGAGAAAGTAGATTTCACTAAAGAAAAGACAAGGTTCTTTGGGGAGGGAGATAAAGACAGAGACCTCTGTATTGTTTCCTTCAATAATAGGAACTTATCGAAGAATAAGGACATAAATGCCTCATTCTCAGGGACTACTTAGGTTTTCCATGATCTTGAAATCTTGAAAGCTCAGGCAGCAAAGGAAATGAGTTCAGGCCTGTTTGTGACAGAGTGGACTCATGAATGGAGAATGAGCAGAGACTGCCCCGTCCTCTGGGTCTTACTCCTTGATTTTCAGGAAACTTCTCATAAAACATCCCCTCATTCTTCCCTCTTGGGGCAGGTTCCTGTGAAGACTCAGACTCAGGAGAGCATATTTTGTAATTGTCTTGGTTGAGGACCTCTTGACCTTGGACAGCTGAAGGAGGGTCCGGATGCATATATTGGCCATGTCTGATTTTACAGAAGTAACCTTCACAGGCATGGTTTGGTGGAACTTGTAGCCATCTGTAAGGACACCATAGAAATACACATCATTTACTTGGAGTCTGTAAAGTTTTGTGGATTGAATAGGAATGACTTGTCAAGTGGCAGCTCCTAGAGGAGGATGAAAGTTGGCCACTTCCTGCTCCTGGTCACCCTAACTCCAGCTCCTTCTAGAATCCTGGCAGGCTCTACCCCTGAGGCCACAAAGAGGGACTCTTAGGGTCACACCTGGTAGTCTGTGGAGGACTAGCATCCTCTTTTGATGAAAGTGAAATGCAACACTTAATACTCTTGGAAGAAAGAAAATGAATGATAAGAATTCTGACAACCTGGCTTGAATGTTTCTATTACAAAATTAGAGAAGCAATAAAATTTGAAGGGACATGTAAAACATCACAAAAATGAATCAGTGGTTACTGAGGAGTCTAAACTCTAGGTCATCCTAATGCATACATGTTTCCAAGTCTGCTGTGATGGCTAAAACAGGTTAATACTAACAGTTTTCAGTCCCATAATAAAATAGGTCTAAGACCTTTAGTGCAGTTTATCTTCTTAAATTGGCTCACCATGTACATGGAATGTATAAAAGAACCAGATCAAGTGTTTTATCACAAATTCTTAATGTATGGAATCTGAATCAGGATTCACAGGATTTGTTTAGTTAATTGTCTCTATATAGTCATTTGCAACATAATTATGTTTCAGTAAATAATGAACAGCATATAAGTTTATATATGCTGTTTATATAATCCATAAGATTATAATGGAGCTGAAAAATTCCTATTGCCTAGTGATATCATAGCTGCCATAAAGTGGTAGTGCAACACCTTATTCACATGTTTGTGTTGATGCTGGTATAAACAAATCTGTGCTGCCAGTCATATAAAAGTGCAGTATAGCACATAAAATTATGTATAGTAAATACTACTTGACAATATTAACAAATGACTATGTTACTGGTTTATATATTTCCTTCTGTATACTTTTATTGTTATAGTGTAATCCTTCTACTTATTAAAAAAAAATGTTAACTGTAAAACAGCCTCAGGTGAGTCCTTCAGGAGATACTGTAGAAGGCAGCATTGTCATGGGAGATGACAGCCCCATGTGTGTTATTGCCCCAAAAGACTTCCAGTGGGGTAAGACGTAGAAGTGGAAGACAGTGATATTGATGATTCTGACCCTATGTTGGCTTCAGATAATGGGTGTGTTTTGGTCTTAGTTTTTAACAAAAAAAAATTCAGAAGTAAAAAATAAAATGTTTTTAAAATAGGAAGAAAGCTTATAGAATAAGGATATGGAGAAAGAATTTTTTGCACAGCTATACAATATATTTGCATTTTAAGCTAAATGTTATCACAAGAGTCAAAAGTTTAAAAATGTAAACATTTATAAAGGTAAAGAAATACAGTAAGCTAAGGTTAATTTATTATTGAAAAAACTAGTTTTTATAAATGTAGTGTAGCCTAAGTGTGGAGTGTTTATAAGTTCTACAGTAGCGTACGGTAATGTCCTAGGCCATTACATTCATTCACCACTCACTCACTGGCTCACCAGTGCAACTTCTAGTCCTGCAAGCCCTACTCATGGTAAGTGCCCTGTAAAGGTGCACCATTGTCTTTCATATGGTATTTTTACTCCTTTTCTATGTATAGATATGTTTAGACACACAAGTACCAGTGTGTTACAATGACCTACAGTATTCCAGTACAGTAACTTGCTGTGCAGATTTGTAGACTGGGAGCAATAGGCTATACTATATAGCCTAGGTGTGTAGTAGGCTCTACCACCTAGGTTTGTGTAAGTCCACTCTATATGATGTTCATTGATGAAGTTGCCTAACAATGCATTTCTTAGATCGTATCCTCATTGTTAAGCAGTACATAACTGTATTTAAATATTGTGAACATGGGATATATTTTTTATAATCTGTTCATATAGCTCAGGGGTCTCCAACCCCCAGACCACAGATGGTACTGGTCCATGGACTGTCGGGGACCAGGCTGCACAGCAGGAGGTGAGTGGTGGGCAAGTGAGTGAAGCTGAGTTCCACCTCCTGTCAGATCAGCGGCAACATTAGATTATCATAGGAATATGAACCCTATTGTGAACTGTGCATGCAAGGGATCTAGATTGCACACTCCCTATAAGAATCTAATGTCTAATGATCTGTCATTGTATATATTACATGTAATAACATATACATGTATATACATTATATATTACAATGTAATAATAATAGAAATAAAGTGCCAATAAATGTAATGCCCTTGAATCCTTCCAAAACTGTCTCTCCTCCCTGCCCCCATCTGTGGAAAAATTGTCTTCTACAAAACCAGTCCCTAGTGCCAAAAAGTTTGGGGACCTTTATGAGCTATTTATGGGGTATTTAATATGCATAAAGCTTAATGATAGCCAGTGCAAAAGCACAAAGATAGAGAGGAGATAAGCATACAAATAACAAGACCCCAAAGTTGAATAAGGTAAATGTCATAGGAAGGAACGAAAAAAAAAAAAAAATCTACAGGTTAAGAGCAGAGGAATAGTATCCAGTTGGAAAATACATTCATGGAGAACAAGAAATTTGATGGAGATCTGGAAGCAGATAAGTAGGATGTTAGCAGGTGACATTGGGAAGAAATATGCAGTGGGGAGGAAGGAGCATAAATTAGAGGGTAGAGGCAGGATACATGGAGTAAGTTCATGGACAAGGCCCTCCAATTTAATCATAGCATGAAATCAACTCTATGGTATGTTGGCAATCTCCCTTTTCCTACACTTTTGGAATGTTTGCTGCTGCAGTTTGATTTAGTTCAGCAGTCTTTCCTTGGATACCCACTAAGTGACAAACACTCTTCCAAAGCAGGGAAATAAAAAATAAAATGGTATACACATTCTTTGCCCTCACATCACTTACAGTGGGGCAAATCCTTTGACCTATCATGATTGGAAATATGCTTGGAATGCTTTTGGATGGAGAGGCATCCCTAACCCAGCCTGTGAAGTCAGTCAAGACTTTCCAAAAACAAATTGGTTAGAATTCAGTCTAGATGGACGAGAAGGAATTAGGTAAAAAACAGAAGCTAAGGTGTTCAAGGCACAGGGAAGAAAAGCATGAGCAAAAGGTATGAAACAGCATTTAAGCTTGGAAAACTATACGAAGTTTAGGATTCCAGAAGCATTCATTCAAGTCATTTCTAAGTAGTGTCATTACTGCTCCAATATTTGCTTTTTGATGTGAAACTGAGATATAAATATAATTATATGGCTTTCTTGGTAAGCCCACACCCTTTACTCATTTTGGAGTTAGTAATGGTGTTTCATTTTTAGAATACCTACATGTTTGTGTTTTATTGTTATTCTATCACATGATGATTTTGTAAACAAACACTGCATATATTCAATGTTCCCTGAGTTTCATTACCTTGACTCAATGAGCTTTATGACTGTGATACTGTTAGGCAATATACCCAAGAGCTATAAGAATGCCTAACAATGAGACGTTTGCAGCATCCCCACCTTATTTTGATAAAAAACGTATCGCCTTGTAAGTGAATCTAAGTATTATTCACACAATCCCTTAGTATTATATACTTCTCAGTCCCAAATAGTTATGTTCTCACTACTGCACGTTAAATCTCTATAATATTATTTGTGTGTCCCTTTTTAGAAAACACTGATATAAATATATGAATAGCAAAAGTGTTCTTCCTGGACTATACTTCTATCTTCTCTGCCCTGGTCTAATAATTCTCTATCTTTGAAGTAGGTTTTCAGAAAGCAAAACTTAAATCAAGACTGTCATTTCAAAATATAGGGCTATCTACAGTATGGGTATGTATGACTAAATATGCTGCTCAGTGGACCAGGAGTTCAGCCCATGATGGTCAATAGCATGTGTGACACCAGGGTTTCACTCACTGCTCAGTTCTGTGGCAACTGTGGATCACTGTGTAACCTCAAGTCTTCGTGGCTTCTCACTTATGGGGCTCTGCTCAGCCTTAATGGAAGCAAAAGATGTGAAATCAGATACCACTGAGAATGTATATTTGTAAGAGTAAAAGCCTTTTATTCTCTTGCTAAGTTTTTTCACTATGCTATTTATTTCCATTTTAAGGAAAGTTTTTTTTAAATGACATGTAAGCCATTTGAAAATGGTGTCTACACTCACCAGATAGAAAATTAAAGATATGAATAATTTAAATTTTTAAATGCTTCCTTTGGTTATCAAGATATTCGAGTTCTGAAATGTTTGAATAGCGACTTCATACTCAACCTCCTACATGTATACATAGTAAAAGAGAAAAAAAATCCTTTGAAATGTTCATATTTTCCTCTTATGTCAACATGGATATGTCATAATATTTTTTGTTTTGTGGGACTCATTTCCAGTTGATGCAGAATTTTAAAGTCAAGATAATCACAATAATTAAGGAGTAAATGTGTAAATGAGGACCTGATTCAAGTTATTTAATTAACATAGATTCATGGAAATTTGACAACTGGAGGATTAAATATGGATTTTCATCTAATCTGTTTCTGTACTTTTCAGTTCTCCTAAACTATCACCAAATAAAGGGCAACGGTAGAGAATTAAATATGTGAAAAAAAATTAGGAAGCTATTTCCTGCTCCTTTGTGGCTTGTCTAGTCTAATACTGCTGCATTTAGAAGTTCTTAGAGACAATTCTTGTGAATCTTTTCTATGTGGGGGAAGTGAGAAGATGGAGAAAAATGGCTCTCCTCCCCAAATATGGTCCTAGTGGTGTTGATGTTAACCTGCTCAGGATAGACCAAGCCCTTTAGTATGAACAGGAGCCCTGGGTCCCACAGGACCACATAATCCTTGCCTTTTATCCCCTGTTATCACAGGCTAATCCCTTTATTCCTCCTGGATTCCTCCTGTTAAAAATCAGGTAAAAAAGCCCAATAGCAGCAATTAAACCTACCTTCCACTCCATCTGAATGGAACAGGCTCCCACCAATGTTTCTTTCAGTGTACAAACTTTTCTCGTCTCTATTCCCACTACTACCCCCTTCACTCCTAAAGAGTCCCAGACTGAATTTTCAGATTCAGGCCAAATCCCTTCCATTTACTTCCACAGTGATCTTCCTTGAACACTGCTTTACCATATTCTTACCCTGGTTTCTTCTTTCTCCAATTGGAGAGAACCAATACTTACTTAGGGCCAAATAAACCAGCTAATCTATAGTTCCAAACTAACAATAATGTTAAGGTGATGTGTTGGGGGTGTTGTACCAGCCTAAAGAAAGCATGTTGAGAGAGCCTCTTTTTTATAGGATGAGTTGGCTTATCTTTCCTAGACACACCAAAATCATACTAGAGGAACCCGGCATGGGACCATCAGAAACAGGAAGTGGACATTGAGATAATGAATACTAGTCTGGACATTGAATCTGAAGTGCCAGGAGTTCATAGTGATGAAACTGTCTAGAATAACAAATATGGATTCAGAGCTTATCAGGGAAGTCTGGGTCATGAGAGTCCTTAGAGATGCTTAGGGGTTTATGAGATGTGAGGTTATGAGATGGCCAAGGATGGGTTTATAGTGTTAAGAGGAGAGGGCTAGAGACAGATGGAGGAGGAGCTAAGAATAGGAGGGCAACCAGGAGAGAAGAGTGTGAGGAATCAAGCGAGGAAAGTTTTTCAGGAAAGAAGAACCATTCACCAGTTTAAGTCCCAGCAAGGCCAAGTTAGATTAAGATTAAAAAGGGAAAATCAGAAGAGAGAAGTACAGAAAGCAAGTAGACTACTTAGGCAAATGAGATTTTTAGTAATAAAAGAGAACAGACTTTTATTCCTCAATCTTTCTTTCCATCTTCACCTCATATTTATCTCCAAACAAAACCACATTTCTACATTGTTTGTCAATATTTGAACTTATCAATTTGAAAAAAATATATATTTGACTCTTCACAACTCCCACACTAAGCCTAAGGCCAAATTTTTATTCTGTCAAGTCCCTTTTCTCCATTCCCAACCATTGGCCTTTTCTTTGTCCTGATGTGTTTCTCATGTTGGTTTCTCCTCTGGCCTATGCGCAATGTACCTGCCAGATGGACATTTCTGCATTATGCACACTTGGTCCATCTTTTATTTTTACCACTTTCATTAGCTTCTGCTTTCCTTTGGTAATAGATTCAGATTTATTTTCTGCCTTTATCTTCTCTTGATTGCCATTTTTGAGCCTTCTTTTTCCTTTTCTTCACCATCATTCCCTCTTGTTGTCTGATCCCCTGAACACTTGTCACCTAGTGCTTTCTGTCAACTTCCAAAGCCACCCCTCTGAAACTTTCACTTTTCTCTTGTCTTTTAAAAAACTTGGCTGCTGTATTTCATTAATGAATATAAATAGGAAACAAGTTAATGTCACTTTAATATTTTGATTTAGATTATCCTCATCTTGACCAAATATTGCATTTCATGTGTACATTCAAAATATTTCAGTGGTGTCTCTTTTTTTTTTTTTTTCTTATTTTGTTTTCCTGTTTGTTTGTTGGTTGTTTTTTTCTCAAAACTCAGGCTAGGCCCTCACATGAATGTAGAGAAAAAAGTTTGCCTGGAAAATATGATTTGAAGGGTGTCTTAAAGTTCAGTAACTGGTCACAGTTACACTATTATCTACCTTTCAATTGAATTGAGGCATTTTAACTTCTAAAATGCTAAAATAATTTCTTAAGCCATGAGGAGCCATTAAGACATCAGACAGGGTTATATTTGCAAGGAGGGTAGGAAGAAATTTGGTTTGACTGGGTAAAGAATAAAGATGGCTCAGGACCAGAGGAGTTTCCCAGAGAATACAAGCCCTAGGGCTACTAGAGTGGAGGGCTCAGAGCAACTAAAGTCAGCTGAACACTTTAGGTATTAGAGGAAGGGAAGGGTGATGCTACCATCAGGAGCGGATGTTGAAGTGAGACAAGGGTAAAATGAAAAGAAACTTCTCTTATATCATTGGTTTGCCTCAATGAATAAGTCTATTTAAAAGGGGTTCCTTTTGGTTATTTTTTCGAGGGTTTTATTTTTATTTCCTTTCAAATAAATATTTTTCCAATTGCTTGATAAAGGAGGGAAGGGTATGATCTTTATAGAGATCCTCTTTTCCATGCAGCACACTAATTGCAGGGAAAAATATAGGAAACATTTTCTGTCTACTCATTTACTCATTTATGTGTATGCCCATGTACTAATTAAAAAATTATCCAGGGCTGGGTGCAGTGATTCATGCCTGTAATCCTAGCATTTTGGGAGGCTGATGCAGGTAGATCCCTTGAGGCCAGGAGTTTGAGACCAGCTGGCCAATCTAGCAAGACTCCATCTCTAAAATTAAAATAAAATAAGTCATTGTGAATGTGATGTGTGCTAGGTACTTTGGCATTTTAAACAAAATGGTAAATAAGACACAGTTTCTATTATCCTGGAGTTTAAGGTAGTGTGCATGGACAGATAACAAAGCAGTTACAGTCCAGCATGTTACATGCCATGATCAGAGAAGTACAGGTGCTTCCTGGAACAAGAGAAAGGGCACTCCATGCAGATTAGGAGCAACAGCAAACTTCACAGTGGGAATGACATCTTAACAGGAGTTGACCAGGCCAGGCTGGAGGGAAGGGGCAGAGAAGTGAAAGTGAAGATGGAAACAATATTCCAAAGTAGAAAACAGCACCTGTATCACTCAAGGTGAGTGAGAATGACTTTCCCAGACATAAACAAGGTTGTCTATGGTGGGAAGTCAAAGTCAAAGGGCTAAGTAGATAAAAGATGAGTCTGGGCCCCATCATAAAGGCCTTTTGTGGGCTGTTCAAGGAATTTATATTTAACCTGAGGATAAATATATGGAGAATCATTGAAAGGTTTTAGATAGGGAAATAACGTCATCAGATTGCTTTGTAGAGAGCTGATTCTAGCTAAAAGAGGTAGTATTAGGAGGGTGGAATAGGAGACTGCAATACCAATTTGGAAGTCACTATTGTAGCCATTCTAGCCAGAGATAATGGTAGTCTAACTTACATTACCAACAGAAAGTACTCATTCAAGAGATATTTATTTTATGGCAGATAATATCAATAGGACTTAGAGGTTTATGAAACCAGAAAAAAAGGAAAATTATGATGCCCAAATTTCTCCTATGGCCACTGGATGAATGCTGTCATTCATTGAGATGGAGAACACCAGAGAAATAGTCTTTTGTGGGGAGACAGCCTGTGAAACACCCAACAGTCAAACAAACAGGGGTTACAATCCTAAGTCTTTGGTCAAGTTATGTATCTTAGAGTGCCTCAATTTCCTTATCTATGAATGGGATAATATTACCTATTTCATAGAGCTATTGATAGAATTAAATGAGATAATGTACATATTTTACACAGTAATCTGGATCATATAAGTACTCTTAATAATTAATATGATTCATATTATTTAAAATTTTGTTAAGATGGTAGTTCTCCATGGCATTTTTACATGTCTTGCGATGGCTTTTGTCCCAGACTATCTATTCAAAGAGCTTTGCATAGCAGACAGCCTCAAGATATTGAGTCCCTCAGGGCAGAAAGCAGATTTATTTCTCTAATGGGATAATAAAGATAATGACTCCTTCCTGGGCAAAGGTTGGGCTGGTTTGCTAGTAGCCCTCTAACAAGAATGGGGTTCCCAAACTGAGGTTCCTTAGCTGTGACACAAATTCACTGTACATGCAGTGTCCACTTGGGCCACTCTGCATTCCTCCTGTGAGACTTGGGAGCGGGGTGACCAAGGGTATCCAATGTAAATGTGAAGCTTATGTTGCCCACAGTGCCATGAGTAATTAAGGTCTTTGCCTCTCTCCTAATAGCCTTATGTCTTCTGCTAGCATTTATTAAATCTTAGCAGGCTATCTGGTTAGCTTAAAAGCAAGGGAAAAATCTCAGACTCTTCACGTTTCTTGATGAAGTTGTCTCCTAAATGTTTACATGTATGTTGTAAAACCTTGATACAATGGCTCTGTAAGACACTATTTTCCAGTCTTGACATTGAACTCTTTCCATAAATCGAATTATGTGCAATATGTAAACAAAACTGTATGAAACAAGAGTGTTTATTTTCACTTTGAAGAATTTGTTCGTTTTGCTTATTTGTTTGGGAAAAGTTTGAGAAATACAAGGTTGCTTTGCGTTTAAAATATTTCTTCTTTCAGGCACAAATCCATGGGGGACAAATGTTTATCGCATAAATCCTTACTATCTAATAAATATTAAGTATCACAAGTATATGTTGAAATCATACAATAGTTTTAATATTAATAGCAACCATTGAATAAATAGCATAGATTAAGGCAGCCATTGGCCAGCCAATTCCACCTATGTATTAATGAAGAGTAACATCATGTATTCATATATATCAGATAATCTCTCACTTAACTTGCCAGTGTTTATTCAGGTATAGGCACATAATTTCTAAAAGGCATCAATTTGTATTCAGGTACATATGTATAAAATACCTAGTTATATCTGAGAACATAGTTAGGGATATGCTTTGTAAGAAAATATGATGATCCTGGAGTTAAATAAAATGAAGAATGTTCACTTGGATCCAATATGATCAGATGCAGATAACATCCAGTAGGGAACAGGGTCTGCAAACTACAAAAAAAAAAAGGGCAAAATACAAAGATAAGAGAAAAAATGAATTGCAGGTAGGACTCAAGATAGTGGACAAAGTATACAGAAGATAGATCTTACTTTAATAATCTAAGACAAAAATGTGAAGGAGAAGTAAAAGATCTAGTGTGCTTTAATAGAGGAAGCTGGAAATACAGTTCAGGATGGGGGCAAATAAGGCATTGTTCAGGGAAGTCTTCCTAGAGCAAGGAACACTAACCATGTGAAGGAAGGAATCAGCGTGATAACATGAGACCTTAATCCAGACACCAAAGGGGTGACTTGGGAGCCTAATAACCCTATGTTTCTAAATACCAGAAGATAGTAATTCATATGAAGGGGAGAGGAATAAAACCACAAAGAGTTTGTAAACCAAAATGTCTATAACATGTGGAGAAACTTCCATGCATTGGAGTTACTGGTACCAAGAAGGGGCAGTTTAGTGTTCTTAAACCACAGGTGTCATTCTTTGTGTCACAGGTGAAACCTAAGCTAAATTAAATGAACATGAAACTACACTGTTAGTGTTTCTAAACTGTACATCATCTGAAGTTTTAGTTGTGTTCTTGAGACATCTCTAGGCTAAAGAATAGACAAAAAGATGGAAAAATAATCCACTGAGAAGGCCTGAGAAAATAGAAGCCAGGAACTCAGATTTTGATCTTTGTTGCTAGTATTTTTGTCTCTCTTATTCCTGGGTAGTGGTAGACAAGATCGGGCAATAATAAAAATTGCTTAGTTTTGGAGACATGACCAAAATCTAAAACACTATCATGTTTAAAATAATTAAAGTGTCAGGCATTCTTTTACTTGTACACTATATCTTTGTTTATTATTCTGTTAGATAAAGCCTCTTGTCATTATACTCCAGGCAAAGCTGTTAACAGGGAAACTAAATCCACACCCTAGACCTAATTTTTTAATACAGTTTCTTCTTTGATCTATTGCATCTCTGTATTTAATTATGAGGTCTGACTTGATGCCATGGTATCTTTTGCTCTTCTAGCTCTTTCTGTAGTTTGTAAAAAAAAAAAAAGAATTTTCTGTTTCTTTTAAAGCAAGCTCATTTTTAGTTAGTTCATTGAAAGGTATCACCTTCTACTTCTTATTGCTCCTTGGGTCCTTTTATTCTTTGTCTCCTGAACTGACACAATTACCACCTCTACATTCTGCAAATATAGCTTGCAGAGCCAGTTTCCTAAGAATGTAATTTTCAAAAGTACCAGACACAAGAATGACTCTAAAGCCATTTGATGAGTTCTCTGTTACATTTCCTCATTTGCTTCCTTCCCAAAGAGATTTTGATTTCTGCCTGGAACATGCTTATCAGCTTAAAAGTAAGCAACATCATTATGTTATAAGGATTTTCTACTGCAGCAGCAAGTGCACTAGCCTTGAATGAAGCAGTTGCTAATCATGTTGCACTAAGCAAATAAAAGTCAGAACCGACCTAATCTTGCTTGCCTAATACCAGTTTCTGCTGCAGACTTCAGTGTAATGTTCTAATCACTGGCGCAAAACAGCCAATTAATTTGCTTTCCCTACGTGTTTTTACTGGCCAAGATGCATAGGGGAGCAGTGCATTCGGTCATAATCATGCTCCGCAAGGATGGGAAATGTTCCCTTTGAGCTTCCAATCATTAGGCCAGCTGAAGTGAAGACAAGCCCATTGACAAGTGAGAATGGCAATAATTTATTTTCTATTGATGGCTTGTGACAAATCATGTCGAAGCAGTGGCTGCATACTGTGGGGCTCCGCGAAGGAAGACTGTGATGGGCAAAGATGAAACCCTTCACAGCTCATTTAGTCCAAATGTAGCCACCTAGGTGGTGAATCGGTTCAACATACCAGCCCAGGCATTCCAGCACAAAATTAGATCACTAACAGGCAGGCCATATAGGGGTTCCTAGAAGACATTAATCAACAGGGTTGAGCTGTCAAAATGCAGAGTTTGAAATTAAGAAACACCAAAAGGATGAAAATGTGGCAATGCTGTCAAAAAAATCAAGAATGTGATGTCTACTGCAGGATTCTAGCCACCATTAAAAAAGCTTAGAAGAAAAATAAATTATAAACAGGTGAAGAAAGTCATTACCCTACTGAAAATTTTCCTAATATTTTTACACATGTTAATTAGTAAAAGCAGCATGGAGGTGTATGCAAGCATGAGCACATCCCTTTTCAACTTAACACTGACAGGTCAGCTACATGTAAGTCCTCCTTACTGCCCCACAGCATAGTTCATCTCTTATTTAAATTTCTTTTCTACCGGACCTACTGATGTGCAAAGCATTTGATGTCTCACCCTGCTTCTGAATACCAACATTTCAAACTACAGAAGTTTTAGACTTGCATGCTTCATTTTTCTGAACACTGTTTTTGGTAGAATAGAGATTTCTAGAATCTGGACTGTTCAGGGGTGTGTGTATGTGTTATGTGTGTTTCTATGATTATATTTTATCAATATGGTTTTCTTTAAAAAGCTCATTGTCTGTTTTCATGTTATAAAAAACGTTTAATGCCATAAACAAATTCAAACAGAGTTACTGAAACTGACCGAATTTTCACTGAGCAAAACATGAAAATTCCATTACCTAAAATTATAAAATTTAAATCCTGAAGAATTCCTTTCCAAGCCCCACATGGGTTTTTCTTAAAGTTTGGTCTGCGGACCACAAACATCAAAATGATCTAGAGCACTCACGGAAAATGTAAATGCACAGACCAATATCCTTCAGACTTACTGCATACAAATTTTTGGGATGGGCCTGAGAACTAGAATTTTAATAGGATCCCCAGAGTGATTCTGAATGTACAGCAAAACTTGAAAACTACTTATTCTTGTATGAATAAGCCCTGGCCCATTTTCAAGTTCAAACACTTGCTTCTTTCCACCACTGTCTAACACATCTCCCTCTTGGACAAGCTATGCTCCATTTGTTCACAAACACTCTAATACACTCACATATCCATGCCTTTGATCATGCTGCACCCTTCATCTAGAATTCCTCCCCAATCTCCAGCCCCAGCTCCATCTTTCCCATCCTCTAAGATTCAGCTCAAATGCTCACTCCCACATGAAGCCTTCTCTGTAACTCTCAGCTAGATGTTAACATTCTGGCCTCTGTGCTGTCTTAGCCTTTTGTTTGTGCATTTTGTAGCACTGCCAACTTGCCTTTCATTGCAGTTACCTGTATTCGTGCTTTATCTCCCAATTACTAGATGGTTCATTCTGTGAGACTCATGTCTGGTATGTCTGTTAATATCTCATAGCATCTAACTCATTGTCCTATACTATATGTACAGTAAATGTTTGTGGAATTGAATTGTTGAATAACAGATGTTAATTAATTCAAACCTAAGCTTTATGTTTATTTTAAGTCAGTCCAGGAGGTAAGTGTCCTCCCTTGCTTTATGCTCAGAATTCTCATTAGCATCTTGGACTGAGTTTACCTGTGAGCAAAAATAAATGAGGTCTGTTCAATTTTATTTATTTGTTTGTTTTACTTATATACAGTTTGTCTGTCAAATACTATTCTGCTTTATATATTCTATATTAGCTTTAATGATATTTTCCCTGAAAGAATATTTATTGACATTCTAAGTCCTCAGTTGAAACAGATATGTAAAGTGTATTAGTTTGCTGGAAAAAATAAATGGCCTTACAGCATGCTACTATAAACCATTTGTTTTGTGTTTGTTTGTTTGTTTTGTTTTATTTTTTGAGATGGAGTCTCACTCAGTCACCCAGGCTGGAGTGCAGTGGCGCGATCTCGGCTCACTGCAAGCTCCGCCTCCCGGGTTCACGCCATTCTCCTGCCTCAGCCTCCCAAGTAGGTGGGACTACAGGAGCCCGCAGCCACACCCAGCTAATTTTTTGCATTTTTAATAGAGACGGGGTTTCACTGTGTTAGCCAGGATGGTCTCGATTTCCTGACCTCGTGATCCGCCCGTCTGGGCCTCCCAAAGTGCTGGGATTACAGGCGTGAGCCACTGCACCCGGCCTATAAACCATTTGTTTTATAAATATTTCAGATATTCATGGGCTTAAAAAAACAAAAACACAGGAACTATATGCCCAAAAATATTTGATAGCACTGTATGATGATTAATGAACAGTTCTGCAATTGTTCAACTATGCCTAACTTAAGACTAATGTCTTAGACCCCAATTTATCATAAAGCATGGAAGCCATGTTTTGGCTTTTCATAACCTAAGGAACAAGTTCGGCCTGACTTTAAGGTAAAGAAATGTTTGACTGTGAGCCCCCCTGTATTCTGGAAGCACAAGAAAGATTTGAAAGATACAGGGCAAATCCTATCAGTTTTATCCAGGTTCTTGAAAGTATTATGGTCTGCTCAATTCATATTGTAATTGTTTTAAAAACCCCTTTTTACCTCTATGTTATTGTGATATTGCTGTGTGTTTAAACACCACGGAAACATAGGGGTGAAATGTTGCCAGGATACCTGAGAATATATACTTGAAAAAATAAAATAATTCAAGCCAATTTGAGTTAAACCTGTTCTAGTCAGAAGAATAGTCCTTTATCTGTCTTGGTCTTCAATTACAAACACTCTTGATGAGGAGTAGGCATTGAGGAGATGCCTCCCACTTTATGTGAGTGCCAAAATCTCTGGCAGACTAGAACCAGGACAGGGCTGCTGGGAAAAGTTCTGAAGGTGTGGGAAATGATTATTTCAAAAAGAAGGTGATATATAAACTTACCTCTTTGCAACACCTGGGGTTGTTTTGGAACTAGTGTAAAAATGCTTTCTGGGGACCACACATTTCATAAATGTTTCCTTCACTGTTTAGTAGACATCTCAGTGGGTTCTGCTTTAACTCAGTTGATGATTGTAATAGAACAGAGTATGATACTGCATTTTTATTTATATTAGAATTGCTGGCCATGGGCACCTAGGGAGCCCCTAGATATAACTAAAACCTAATTAGGAGAAAAGAACATTGCTGGCTCAATTTCTGAATTGGAGAGTAAAAGAAACATAATTCCTCATATAACAACATAAAATCATTTCAAAATAAATAACTAAAAATGATACTGTTTTGGAAATATGCTTTCCACCTCCCCAAACCAGAAAAGAACAGCAATGTGGTATTTTCTACAGAATTGATTTGATCTTCTGCGAATTCCTCTATTCCCAGTGTATATAAGCCCTAAAACTGTTTTCGCAAACATCCTATGTCACTTGAGGGTGGAAGGAAGGAAAAGTTAGTCCATAAATGGTTGATGTAAAGTGATGAGACCTTATAGGAGAGACTGAAGGGCTGTGACAGACAAGCACTGAGACAGGGAAAGAGATAAAAAGAAACCATGGTGTGAGTTTCAGGAAACCTTTGATGTATAAGAAATATTTGGAAATTAGATTAAAGGTTCTCAACACTGACCTCATAATATTCATGATGCAAGAATTAGAAGAGCCTTTGAAGAAAATAATAAGAATAAACATACAGGCTTCTTTGAAAAAGCCACAGAGCACAAATAAACAAATAAGAATCAATCTGTCCTGTACAAGGTATCCTGCTTACTGTATCAGCAAAAAGAAATCAACTTTGACCTATGCATAAAACCTGAAGGAAAAAGGGACTATAAACAAAAGGCAAATGAAGAACATACTCTGAAGAGGAATGGCACAGAGAAACACAGAAAGTATTCAAAAAAAATAGTTCTCCAGAGTTTCTAAGGAATTACAGACAACAGAGCCTCTAGAAAACAATCTAAAAAGACTTCAAAAAAGTGACACAACGAAATAGTGGCAGATGAAAATTGATCTGGAAAATTCATAAAGAAATGAAGGAGAAACTGGAAATCATAACAAACATAAAAGCCTCATTAAAGGCAATAAAATTATAATACATGCTCTTCAAAACAAAGTCATAGAGGCTAGAATTGAGAAATAAAGACAAAGAAAATAAATCTCAAAAACCAAATTAGGTTAAAAGAACTATGTAAAAATTACTATAGAGATGATAGATGCAGCAGAGAGAAAAAGGAGAACCAAGAATCACAAAATTACTATTTCTGAAGAAAATAACAGAACAAAAAAACTAACATATAAGAAAACTTTACTGAAGAAAGATTTGATCTGTATAGTGCAAGCGTCCTTTATATCTGAAAAAACCTTAATACAAAATAATGTTAAAACATATGCTAATACAGTTTTTCTGTTCTCTAAGGATAAAATTATATGGGCATCCTAACTGACAAAGCAAGTCATAGAATGGGGGAAAATCAGGTGCGTCTTAAACTTTTTCAAAGCAGCACTTTCTACATAGCAATGGGTGGATGGCAACATTTCCAGGGCAATAAAATATGATCCAATATAAAGACAACATTTTCAAGTAAGTAAGAGCTTAGGGATTATGGCATCCATGATAATTATTAGCAAGAGATGAATCAAAGTAAACCACTACATAAAAATATCTAAGATTGGGCCAGGCACGGTGGCTCAAGCCTGTAATCTCAGCACTTTGGGAGGCCGAGGCAGTTGGATCACGAGGTCAGGAGATTGAGACCATCCTGGCTAACACGGCGAAACCCCGTCTCTACTAAAAATACAAAAAATCAGCCGGCGCGGCGGCGGGCGCCTGTAGTCCCAGCTACTCGGGAGGCTGAGGCAGGAGAATGGCGGGAACGCGGGAGGCGGAGCTTGCAGTGAGCCGAGATCGCGCCACTGCACTCCAGCCTGGGCGACAGAGTGCGAGTCAGTTTCAAA
>NW_016807086.1:845044-886031 GCF_001698545.2 Rhinopithecus bieti
AAAAAAAAAAAAAAAAAAAAAAAAAAAATTATATATACATATATATATAATTAAATAATCACGGAAATCATAGTTAAATGTTATAAATCCTGAGAGTGTAAAAGTAATTATACATACAGATACACAAACACCAACTACCGAAGGGTGGAGAAAAGGGCAGTGATAGGAAAACCATGATATGTTAGTACATCTTTTACAATCAGCTCTCAGGAGATCCTGTTTTAAGTACTAATGTTTCAGCCACTTACAGTTCTTTCACGGTGTTTTAAAAACTACATTTAGAGGAATTTTCAAGGAATTCTAACAACTCATAGTGAAGAAACGTTTCTCTGAATTCCCAACAATTTTTCTTTCTCTTCATTTTTTTCTTTGATTATCTATTATTAAAGCCAGAATCTATGAAATTGTCCCATTTTTAAAAGATATTTCATTTCCTTCTCTTTGTCTTAGTATTACCGATGTCTGGAAAGATGTTCACCAAATATTGAAGTTATTATTGAATGGGGAACTTTTGAGTGATGATTAACTGCCCCCTGTAGAGGAGAGGAGGGCACATGAACAGTTTAGTCAGAGAATAGTTTTAAATACCCAGAAAATGAGGTATCTTTTGATGCTGTCTTTTGTATATCCATCCATTTCATTTCTCTTGAAGGAAAAATAAAAGGTAAAACCATTCAATCAGCTTATGCAAGATGCTCACAGTGGCACACTGTTAATCTTTGAGGGAATTACAAAGGAAGCTAAAGGAATTTATTTTTCTGTACATAGTTTACAATTTAACTTGATGGTCTTTAGTTTTTTTCATTTGTTTGAATGCAATGCTAACTTAGTGTGACAGAAAAAGGACTTGCAAAGAATCAAATGGTGATATTTTTAGGTAGCTCTGTTACTCCTCATTCACACATAATCCATGGTTCTCTTACCCAAGTAATGGGTAATTTTATATTTTGGAAATTATTCAAAGTATGAGGCAGAGTCTTGGGTAGCTACTTTAATGTGAGCTTGAACTCTGAAAGAGAAAAATGTCAACCAAAACTATAATGCCTTAAGAATATATTTTGCTATTTGTCTCAGTCACTATTTTGGTTTAAAGGAAATCTTTGAATTAGCAATTATCAAAGAAGTACAAATTTGTTCTATTTGAAGAACCCCCATTTCCCCAATAAGAAAAACTCATGATTTGACCATATACTGTGGCCTAGATTTTGTAATTTGTTACACCTCTAAAGATAATTTTGAGCTAAATTATTCACAGATGTATTTATCCAAATGTTTGTTTATAGTCATTCAGTTTGATGTTTTTTCTAAATACACTGTCATGTTGTGGGATTCTGTTAGCGTAGCTATAATGGAGTTAACTTTGCATTTTTATTTATTAACATTTTCATGATAGAAGCTGAAATTTTGAAGGCTATGATATCATTTCAAGATTGTCAAAGCTCCCAGTTTGACATATTATTTCTCAAAGTGTATCTAAAAAGAGAGGATGATGGAAGGAATCAGCTGTTACAGAAGTTTGTTAGCATAAAATATATGGGAAGGAGATGAGGAGATGTATTTAATATGATGAGTAATTTACAATATCTGTGCAAATCAGATACTCGAGTATCTGTTAAATGGGCAGTCTTCCATTTGACTGTGAATACTTACCTATGATCTAATCTACTTTTTCCTTTCTTTTTTTAAAAGTAAATTTAAACATCTGGTCCCTCACCCACTAGATGTTTTTACCCAGTATATATCTTCAGCTTAATTGCAGATTGGAAATGCTTTCCTGAAATCATGAACTTTTATTTCTTAAAATTAATCATGATATAATCACAAAGATGCTCATCCACAGTGAGGGCTATATTAACTCTCTTTAAATGGCTAATCACACATTGCTCACTGTAGCTGCTTTTGCAACTTTTAGTTTTGTATCTTATTTTGTCCTCCAAGGTAAAATGACAGAGTGAGCATATTGCATAAAAACTAAGATCATCACTCTTCCACTGCCTATCACCCTGTTTATGCTTAACCAAGCATTTATTTATTAGTTCTTAATGGTAAGGGCTACAAGGTTACTACACCTGAGAGAAAAATCTGTGAGACAGGCTTTCTAATTAATCACTGGGAGGGTTCAGGAAGGTCTAGCTATTTCTGTAAACTGAAGCATTTATGCACTCTATTGCAAACGTTGATCATGAAAATGGCAGGTAATGCTTTATTTCTCTAAGTTTCTGTAGTTCCATTAGGAATAATGAACCCTTTACATATCTCTCTGTGTATATACATGGATGCCATCATTAAAACTAGGGCCTTCATTCACCTGAGGACAGATAGGGAGACAGTTCTAAGAAAACCAAAGAGTAGTACCAGTATCTCAGGAATG
The DNA here is from genome assembly GCF_001698545.2 of Rhinopithecus bieti. Taxonomy (NCBI): domain Eukaryota; kingdom Metazoa; phylum Chordata; class Mammalia; order Primates; family Cercopithecidae; genus Rhinopithecus; species Rhinopithecus bieti. The sequence continues at coordinate 847,416 of NW_016807086.1, forward strand.
ATATGAAATGGTGCTCTGAATTGAAAAATCACCATCTCAGAACAAAAGGCTCTGAGAAAGAATGATGATCAATAACAACAGACCCTGTTAGTCAAGGTTACCATATCCGGGATCATTTGTGACTAGTCAAGTTGTCTAGACCATGTGCCTCATTGGGTAATTTTCCTATGTTCACAACAAAACTGCAATACCATTTGCAGCAGAGCTTCAGGTGAAATAATGACTTAATTGATAGTGCTGAGGCTCTTTAACAGATTGGCCTGGGTCACTGGGTGCAGTAAGAATACGTAAGATAGCACCAGCCCCAGTCATATGTACAGGTTTATTCAGGAACTGATATTTCTTTCCCCAGTCCCTAGCATCTGCTTTGGTGTTTCCTGGTGCAGAAGCCTGTACAGTCAGAGGCATAAAGCATTGCAGATCTTAATAGCCTATTCCTCCTGCTGCTAACCAGGTCCCTGACATTTGCAAAGATCACCACCTTAGCCACACTGCTGGTATAATTTATCTCTTAAACACAGTAATGTTGATTTCTTAAGCCCAGCATAGGTTAAACAGTACACAGAGATGCATCCTCACCCTGTTTTCATGTCCCTCAAATACAGTGTAGCAGGCTAGGACCTCTAATCTTCCCCACCACTACCCTTGTGATTTTTGTGTTCTTCCTCCCCTTCATCCTTCCTCATTTCTGTAATTCTTACATTTGTGTGTCAGTTGCAGAAGAACAGTGGCTTTTATGTGTTGTACAGCCATGCAGATGCTAGCCAACTGACCAAATATTCTTTGGCTTCACCAAATTTTAGTCAGAATTCTGAACATTCTCCTAGATCCATATGTGCATTTCCTTGTAAAATCCAGTTTTAGCAAAAGAACCCTGCTAAATCAGTTTACCCAGAACCCCCCATCTTTAATATCTGATTGTCCTAGATACTCTCATCCTCTACCCATCATCCCCCAAGTAACGTCTGATCACCCTGAGTTGTCTTCAGCAAGAATCCTGATAGGTCAGTTTACCCAGAAGACCCTTTACCCCTGATGTTTCCACTTAGTAATTATGTATCCACTGACCCCCACACTGCTTCTTAGCTATAAATTCTGGTTTGCCCATGCTGTATTTGGAGTTAAGCCCAATCTCTGTCCTGCACTGCAAGACCCCATTGTAGTGGTCCCTATACTGATCACAATGGTTCTGAATAAAGTTTTCCTTACTGAGCTTTAATAAGTTTCATTGGCGGGGCATGGTAGCCCACATCTGTAATCCCAACACTTTAATCCAAGACCAGACTGGGCAACACAGCAACAACCCGTCTCTACCAAAACAAAACAAAACAAAAGACCCTTTTTTAAAAAAATTAGCAAGGCAAGGCGGCATGCACCTGTATTCCAAGCTACTCAGAAGGCTGAGTAGCTTGGACAACCACTTGAGCACAAGGGATCAAGGCTGCAGTTGGCCATGAACGTGCCATGTTAATAATTTTTTATTAACACCACTCCTGGCAAGACTAAGAACAAGGCTGTGGATACTGAGGCCCCACTGCATTTTGTTAAATACATCTTCCCAGATGGCCACTGCTTCCTGTTCTTTTACAGCTGAGGATTCTGTGGGTCACTCTCAGAGTCTCAAGCACCTGTTCCCTCCACTTCAACCAAAATAGGTCTACTTTTTATGCTTTACATATTATGCTTCCACAAAATATTTTTATGCAGATACTGCTACAGTTTAATAAAAAGAACTTGATCTAAAAAGTTAAAGAAATTAATAACGTAAAGTCCTGATATATGTGTGTGTGTGTATGTGTGTGTATATATATATATATTTCTAGAGAAATAGCAGCTTTGAGGAAAAATAGACCTGTGTCCTCTAAGTGAGGAATATAGCAGGAGAAATCAAGAAGAAGGAGCGTCAACATAAAAGGGAGCAGAAATTTAAGGAGCAGGAGTAGGAGATAATAGTTATACTGGTATGGGAGTTGTTCTTCTTTGTGAATTGGTTTTAGTTTGGTTTGTTTTGCTTCATTTTAGAAAATATAAGGATAAATAGTAGAATGAGAGGTGTAACTTCATCCAGTTTGCAGGTCAAGTGTCCTGAGTTCTAGTGCTGGTTCTGTTTTATTTGGATGACTGCCTATCTACCTTAAGTAGCCCGCCCCCTCCCTCAGGTATTTCGTATTTCCTTTTGCCTAGTTCTATAAGCATAGAATGGTCATGATATCAGAAGTTTAGCAGTAAGGACAAAGGGCCAAGATGGCTGACTGGATGTAACTAGGAAGAACTTCTCCCACCAACAGAGACAAGAACATCAAGTAGACTGACACTCTGATCACATCTTCGAAAAGCAGGCATTGAGAGTGGATAGAGGAAGGAGGCAGACCACAGGGCTGAGAGGGGAAGAAGCTAGAAACCCTGCACCAGGTTGCCAAGCACTAGGGCTCATTCCTGGCCCTGAGCAGCTCCTAGGAAAGGGGTGAGTAAAATTGGTGTGGAGCAGCCCACTCTTATCACGGATCTCCAGGATCCTAGCTGTGGGAGACCCCTATGACCCACACAGACATTTGAGTTGGCAGGGAGAACTACCCAGAGAGTTGGCAGAGACAGAACTCCAGTTTGCATGGAGTCTAGGGGGTTTGGCATGGGGACAGCTGCAGTGGAACATGGCCATGGGTACCCAATCCCAAGACTCACCACTCTTCTCTAGGTGGCTATAGCCTTTATTAGCTGCCAGACCTGGAGAGAATAGTGCTGTCATGCCTGCAGGACTGGGCCAGTCTGGTCTGAATGCCCCTCAGTCTGCCAGTCTCTCCTAGGGTCCCTGTCTGGCCACACCAACTTACAGCACAGCCTCAGCTTCCCCACTAAAGCACTTTCCAGTGGCCACCACCACAACTCTTTTGGTGGTAGCCCCTGCCCTCCCATCAGAGTGCTTTTGCAGACAGACCTCCACTGGTGTACTTTGCTGCAGCCTCCCCCACCAGCAGGCACTTGACTACAGCATCCCCCAGCTGACATGTACTCACCCACAGGCTCCTCCCACTATCCCACCAGCACATGAGTGTGGATAACCCACTGCCACAATGGTATGCATGCATGGGGGAACTCACCACTGCCTCACTGATATACACACGCCCACAGCCACCCTACCATTGTGCATGTGTGTGTGGTCCCCCAACTTCCCCACTGGTGTGCACACACCCATGCCCCCCAACCACTCTGTCAATATGCAGTTACCCTCAGCTGCCTCACTGGTGCACACTTGCCCACACCCCACTTCCCCACTAGAGCACTTTTGCTGGAAGCCCTCATTGGAGTGTTTTTGTCGGAAGACTGGGAGTACCTTGGCTACTCTAGTGCAACAGGTGTTTGATCTTAAGGGACCACAGAACAAAGCCGGGGCCTGGTCTCTGCCCTGCAGGGTTAGAGCACACGGCCCAGGAGTGCTGAGATAAGCCTTGGCCCCCTGGAGGCATCCAGAAATTAAGACAATCAACTAAACCCAACTTATACTATAGTAAGGGCACAAAAAATATAAAAGCAAAAAGCCCCATCCCAGGACATTCAAAAAGATCAAAGGAACATCAGCCTACACAAATGAGAAAGAACCAACACAAGAATTCTGGCAACTCTAAAAACCAGAGTGTCTTCTTACCTCAAAATGATCATACTAGCTCCCCAGCAATGGTTCTTAACCAGACTGAAATGGATGAAATGACAGATACCGAATTTAGAATCTGGATGGCAAGAAAGCTCAAAAAGATACGGGAGAAGTTTGAAACCCAATCTAAGGAAAACAGTAAAATGTTCCAAAAGTTGAAAGACAACATAGTCATTTTAAGAAAGAACCAAATTGAACTTCTGGAAGTGAAAAATTTACAAAAGGAATTTCATAATACAATTGAAAGCACTGATAGCAGAATAGACTGAGCTGAGGAAAGAATCTCAGAGCTCAAAGACCACTCCTTTGTTGTTGTTGTTGTTGTTGTTTACTGTAAGTTTTGGGATACATGTGCAGAACGTGCAGGTTTGTTATCTAGGTACATAGGTATACATGTGCCATGGTTTGCTGCACCTATAAACCTGTCATCTAGGTTTTCAGCCCCGTATGCATTAGGTATTTATCCTAATGCTCTCCCTCCTCTTGCCTCCCACCCCTGACGGGCCCCAGTGTGTGATGTTCCCCTCCCTGTGTCCATGGGTTCTCATTGTTCAACTCCCACTTATAAGTGAGAACATGCAGTGTTCAGTTTTCTGTTCCTGTGTTTGTTTGCTGAGGATGATGGAAGATCACTCCTTTGAATCAATGCAGGCAGACAAAAATAAGGTAGACAACAAATTTTTTTTTATTATTATTATACTTTAAGTTCTAGGGTACATGTGCATAACGTGCAGGTTTGTTACATATGTATACTTATGCCATTTTTGTGTGCGGCACCCATCAAATCGTCAACATCAATTCAATTCATCATTTATATCATGTATAACTCCCCAATGCAATCCCTCCCTCCTCCCCCCTCCCCATGATAGGCCCCAGTGTGTGATGTTCCCCTTCCCGAGTCCAAGTGATCTCATTGTTCAGTTCCCACCTATGAGTGAGAACATGCGGTGTTTGGTTTTCTCTTCTTGTGATAGTTTGCTAAGAATGATGGTTTCCAGCTGCATCCATGTCCCTACAAAGGACGCAAACTCATCCTTTTTTATGGCTGCATAGTATTCCATGGTGTATATGTGCCACATTTTCTTAATCCAGTCTGTCACAGATGGACATTTGGGTTGATTCCAAGTCTTTGCTATTGTGAATAGTGCCGCAATAAACATACGTGTGCATGTGTCTTTGTAGTAGAATAATTTATAATCCTTTGGGTATATACCCAGTAGTGGGATGGCTGGGTCATATGGTACATCTAGTTCTAGATCCTTGAGGAATTGCCATACTGTTTTCCATAATGGTTGAACTAGTTTACAATCCCACCAACAGTGTAAAAGTGTTCCTATTTCTCCACATCCTCTCCAACACGTGGGCAACAAATTTTTAAAAAAGAATTTTAAAATCTCTCTCTTTGCAGACAATATGATTCTACCCCTAGAAAACACCACAGTCTCTGCCCAAAGGCTCCTAGAACTGATAAACAACTTCAGTAAAGTTTCAGGATACAAAATCAAAGTCCAAAAATCAGTAGCATTACTAAACACTAATAACATTCAAGCTGAGAGCCAAATCAAGAACACAATCCTATTCTGAGCAGGCACAAAGGGAATAAAATACCTAGGAATACAGGGAAGACAAAGATCTCTACAATAGAAATTACAAAACACTGCTGAAAGAAATTAGAGATGACACAAACCAATGGAAAAACATTCCATGCTCATTAGTAGGAAGAATCAATATTATTAAAATGTCATACTGCCCAAAGTAATTTTCAGATTCAGTGTTCTTTCTATCAAACTACCAATGTCATTTTACACAAAAGTAGAAAAAAACTATTCTAAAATCCATATGGAACTGAACAGGAACCCAAATAGCCAAAGCAATCCTCAGCAAAAAGAACAAAGCCAGAGGCTTCACACTACCTGACTTCAGACTATACTACAATGCTATGGTAACCAAATAGCATGGTACTGATACAAAGACAGACACATAGACAATGGAACGGATTAGAGAATCCAGAAATAAAGCTTCACACCTACAACCATCTGATCTTTGACAAAGTCAGCAATAACAAGCAATGAGGAAAGAACTCATTCAGTAAGTGGTACTGGGATAACCGGCTAGCCATATGTAGAAGATTGAAACTGGATCCTTTCCTTTCCCTATGTACAAAAAAATTAACTCATGATGGATTAAAGACTTAAATGTAAGACCTAAAACTATAAAAACCCTAGAAGAAAATCTAGGAAATGCCATTCTGGACATTGACCTTGGCAACAATTTCATGATGAAGTCTCCAAAAGCAATTGCAATAAAACCACAAATAGAAAGTGGGACCTAATTAAACTAACAAGCTTCTGCACAACAAAAGAAACTATCAACAGAGTAAACAGACAACCTACAGAATAGGAGAAAATATTTCCAAACTATGCATCGGGCAAAGGTCTATATCCAGAATCTATAAGGAACTTAAATCAACAAACAAACAAACAAAACACACAAACAATCCCGTTAGAATATGTAAAACGTTCATGAGCAGACACTTCTCAAAAGAAGACATATACATGGCCAAGAAGCATATGAGAAGAATGGTCAACAGCACTAATCATTCAAGAAATGCAAATCAAAACCACAGTGAGATACCATCTCACACCAATCAGAATGGCTATTATTAAAAAGTCAAGAAACACCAGATGTTGACAAGGTTGTGGCAAAAGGGGAATGCTTATACACTGCTGGTGGGGATACAAATTAGTTCAGTCACTGTGGAAAACAGTTTGGAGATTTCTCAAAGAATATAAAACAGAACTACCATTGAACTTAGCAATCCCATTCCTGGGTACATACCCAGAGGAATACAAATCATTCTACCAAAAAGACACACGCCCTTGTATATTCATTGCCACACTATTCACAATAACAAAGACATGGAATCAATCTACATGGCCATCAACAATGGATTGAGTGAAGAAAATGTGGTACATGTACACTATGGAATACTACATAGCTGTTAAAAAAATGAAATCATGCTCTTTGCAGCAACATGGATGGAGCTGGAGGCCATTATCCTAAGTAAATTAATGCAGGAACAGAAAACCAAATACTGCAAGTTCTAATTTATAAGTGAGAGCTTAACATTGAATACATGTGGAAACAAAGTTGGGAACAATAGACATTGGGGACTTCTTGAGGTGGGAGGGTGGGAGGAGGATAAGGGTCAAAAAACTACCTAACTGATACTATGCTCATTACCTGGGTGATAAAATAATCTGTACATCGAACCCCTATGATATGCAATTTACCCATTTAACAAACCTGCACATGTACCCTCTGGTCCTAAAATAAAGTTTTTTTAAAAAGTTTCATCAGTAGAAAATAAAGTAGAAATAAAGGAAAGTGGAACAGAAATTATAAGAAATATAACTATAAGTAAAAGAAGATTGTGATGATTTTAATATTTTGATATTGTATGTTATTATACTTGATGACTTAGTTGGAATCCTCCAAAAGCTGACCTCAAGATGAGGATTAAATTGTAAGGTTATATGGGAAGTACAGGGACATTAGCAGGGGAGTAGAGCTGATACAGGAAAAACTATGTAGCCAGCAGTGTGCAAAATTCAGCCAGCTACCCAATGGGCAAGTGAAGCTTCATTCCTTAAGGAATGCCTTGGAAATAGTATAAAACACACCTCAGAATGAACCTGGCTAAGGAGTAAGGGAGCTGAGGTATATCCCCACAACCTTTCTTTTCAGTTAAGGGCTACCACAGGGGGATATTAAATCCCATGTACCCTGACACAGTAGATTCCAACAGCCTGGAAGTAACCCTCCTGCAGAGATGCAGGTGCTGGCCATTGGTGGTTGGGTTGCAGGGCACAGAAATGGTAAGGGGCACTGAGGGGCCATGAGCAGATTTCCAACAGCATCTGCCACTGTTGTCACTTAATATATCCATGGGTAAAATTACTATCTAGTGAGGTAGTAATGCAGCCATATCCTGTTAAAGAAGAAAAAGTTTGAAGAAAAGAGCTAAGAATTATGACTTTGGTAACTAAATGTTTCTTTCAAATCTTAATTTTATACAAATTTGTATTACATGTGACTATAACATATGTCCCTTTGTTGGTAATTCTCAAATGTTTCAAACTGGATAAAATTAAATTTAAAAAAAAAAGGTTAAGAAGAGCTCTTGTCACTTTTCTTACCTAATCAGAGTTTCTGTAGTGAATTTAAAAAGAAGAAGAAGAAAAAAAAAATGTTGTTACAAGTTTGGAGCCAGGGAGCATATGTTTAAAAGGAATCTCCTTTTTTTGTGTGTGTTTTTCCTTTTGTCCCAACAGGGAACCTAAACCTGTTTTAATTGCACAAGCACAGACAGAAAGTCATTTTGTATCTGCCAAGTGTGGTACCTTCCTTTGTTTATTTGCTATTAAACTGTTTTTGAAGAAAAACAATTAATTTTTTAAAATTCGTGGCAATTATTAGTTTTTTTGTGTTCTGTATTGATGGTATGAAATCATCAATTCAAAAATCTTTATTAGAATTTATTGGATTGGTTTATAGAAATCATTGATGTTATACTTATGTATTTATTTATTTCTGCCTTATCTTGTTTGGAATAGGATTTGACTATAACCCAGATTCCTTCATAGGGAAAGAAATCAAACTCAAGAATTTGAAAAAATTAGTTTAAAGGAATTGGTTTCAGTCGGTCAGCACGGGGAATACAGAGATTGTTAATTTGTAGTCAGACAGAAGTGGGTAAGAATTTTATCTTCTCCGTTTTGCCTTGTGACCTTGAGTAAGTTACCTCATCTCTCTTCATCTCAGCACCATTATCTCTAATCTGGAGAATATTATGAAACCCCACAGAGTTATCATGAGGATTTGGTGAAAAGATGTATGGACAGTACCCCAGTGCCTGACATGCAGTGCAGTATATACTTAGCTAGAGTTAGCTTTAAGAAAAGGTGAATACATGGCAAAAAAAACAAGACAGAAGTGATTAAATGCTACATTTTGCAGTGCAGACATTAAGTGCAAAGGAGGTGAGAGATAACTGCAAGCCAAAGTAATCAGAGATTTTGTGGAAATTTAATATGGGTCCAGAAATATGTGAAGGATTTAGGTTAGAGGAATGAGAAGATGTAATCTTGATAGGTAAAAGAAGCAGCAAGGATGAGTGAATAACGGCAAAGCAGGAAAAGGTAAGGCCCATCAGATCCAGATTATCCCTCTGAGGCCTGGCGGTGCCCCTGACAGAGACAGAAGGGTGGCCAGTGGTTGGCTTGGAGGTGGAAAATTCACTCCACTTTGGATTTATAGAATTTGAAGTGACAAGAAGATGGCTAAGTGAATACACCTCACATAGCTGGAGAAGGGGGCAGGTATTCTGAAGAGACTACTATTTGGGGGTCACTGGCCTCATGGTGATAGTTAAACCCAGTGAGATCCCAATGAGAGAGAGGGAAGAAAGCATACCAAGGACTAAATTTACCGAGAATGCTATCCACTGTCATAGAGTGGAAGGCAGAGGGACTCAATCAGAAAAAAACCCACCAAGAGGGGTGGTCAGGATATGAGAAGAAAAGCAAGGAGAGTGGTGTGAAGGCCAATAAAAGAACGGCTTTCAGCACGAGGGGTTAGCAGGAGCCTGGGGAGGGCAGAGAGGAGACATTGTCTGCAAGCAGCTGCTTCCCCTCTTAGGAAAAATAAAACCAGGATCTCCAAAGCGAGCCCTGGAAGGAGAACCTTTGTCTAGGGAGGGAAACTGACCAGCTGTTCTGTCTCTATTAGTTTGACCTTTACCTTGGGTTTGTTTGTGCAGGTGATCATGATTCTGCTCTTCCCTATCTCCTGCCTCCACATTCCCAGCCCTATCCCCAAATAATATGCTTTTGAGTGCTCTGGCTTCAACAGGACAAACAGCTATCCTTCATTCCCCTTTAGATCAATTGGGGCAGACTAAATCTTTAAGACACTTCACAAAGTGCTAGGAGATGACAAGAAAATAAACAGGAGGTGGTACAGAGCATGGACTCCAGAACTAGGCCACTTTGGTTTGAATCCAGTCTCTTCCATTTCCTAGCTTCATAACCCTTGCAAAGTACTCAATATCTCTGTGCCTCAGTCTTCTAATCTGAAGAATGAGAATAATAACAATACATATTTCATAGGTTGTTGTGAGATCCAAGTAGATTTAATAAACTTCGTAGATGAGTGCCTGACATATTTTAAGTGCAATGTAAGTATTTGCTATTAAATAAGCACAGAGTACAAAGAATTGAAAGAACAGGATACAGAATGGTTAAGAGAATAGATAGTAGAGCCAGACTGCCTGAGTTCAAATCTCCACACTGCCATTTGCTAGCTGTGTAACCTTGGCCAAATTACTTCACCCCTCTGGCCTCAATTTCATCAGCTATAAAAGTTGGAAAATCATAGTAATTAATAAGTGTGAGGATTTAAAGGGTCAATACATATATTTAGTAAGTACTTAATAATTAACAGCCATTATTATTAGCTGTGTGACTTTTCAATGTGGCATTCTGATCACTAGAAGTCACAGATGCTGTTCCATTTGATACCTGATACAGAGGAAAAAGAGGCCTCCCCCTGAGTCCTGGCAGGCCCTCATGGTAGGTGCAGCTTCATTCATGTGCTCACCTCTTCACAGTCATGTACAGGATGAAGGGACTGTCCTTTCTTTCACCTAGCTAAGCCGCTCAGATTTCCTTTTTGAGACCTACCCTTTTCTATGATAACTGTATGTGAACCTCTCAAATCAACGAGGGGGAGCTTTCTTGTATTATAGAAACCATTTTAATGTAATCAACCGAGGCTAACATTCATGTAACGTAATTTGATCACAGCAAAAATGAAGATAATATAGTAATTGGGGAGAGGAGGTGAGAAGGGAACTGCATTCTGGAAATGTATGTGTTATAGCTCTAAAAATCCCTTCTCTAAAAGCAGAGAAAGCTGACTCCACATGTAAAAAGGTAAGGTTTCTGTGGCAAAGAGCCAGGGGTTTCCTGAGTCAGGGAGAGTGTACCTGAGGGGAAGGAAATAACCACTGTGGCTAGATTCTATATGCAGTTGCGTTCGTCCAGAGCTATCATTTCTTCACTAATGTCTACAGGGTGGATGGCAGGTAGTACTGGCCTGACTTAGCCTGTGACCAGACAAACATTCAGCCACTGGCACAGGCAAGGGTAGTTAAAAAAAAAAAAAAAAATGTATTGTTAAGTAGATAAAGAACTACCCTTATATCCCAATCATTTGGGTGCTTCAGCTTCCAGATGCCTTGCAATCAGCAGAATCCATATAAAAAGATACTTTAAATAGTGATTTCCTCAAAATAACAATCTATAAAACACACATAGTATATTTCTTTTTACCATAAAAGAAAATTAGATTATCAGAAATAGAGGTTATAAATCATATATAATATGTCTGAACTTTTTATGTACCATAATAACTAATCACTTGGCTATCAGGGCACTGGGGAAATTACAATAAATTATATTTTGTGGGATATGCACTACATGAATGAAGCCAAGAATATTATACAAGTGACCTTCACCTTGTGTGATGTCATAGAAAAAATGATGCTACCCTAATAACTTCATAGGGTTAATTAGTTTTGGAAAACACACAAGAGGCAGCGATGTCACAGAGCTTTTTTATTTTCTTTCCCGTGGGAAGTTGGGCTAATAAAAATGAAAAACATTTCAAGTAGCTAAGTAAGAAAGAAGAGTTGCATAGAGTTAGAACGCCTAGTTCTCTTTCTCTGTAAGCTGCAAATCTTATTCTTTTTTTGTGCATCTTTTCCCATTGACTTGGGAATCTTTGAAATAGCCATTGTTTCTAAAACCTGCTCTGACGATGGATTTTTTAATTCACTGATGAACATGAATCCATTTAATCAGATAGGGAACTCTGCAGATAGGGAGACATTTATCTGTATAAAATATGCAGCTTTGTTTGGTCTCTCCACTTGGATCCCCAGTGGGGGTGGAGGTAAAGTTTCCACAGTCATGCTGATTTCAGATGAATAGGTTTGCTGGTGTCAAAGACGGGCTGCAGCACTCCGCTGGCATCTGGGGTACAGAAGGCTAATTCTTCTGAATAGAGCCATTGATGATTACATTTTGGAGAAACTTAATCATAGAGTAATTAGGCTTTAATTCTTACAAAAACTTACAATTAATTGGATCTTTTATACAACTTTTTTTGTTTGATTTAAAGTACCATGTAGGTTAGTTATAGAAACTTAATTTAAATATGGATTTAATTAGAATTGTTTTATGATTTTAATGAATCCTAAAAGTCTTTTGATGAGCAGCCTGTATAATTATGGCATTTAAAATGATTGGGTAAATGCATACTTTTATAATTTACCTTTCAGGAAACTGAAACTGTATTTTTATGGAGACTATTTTCTGCATGATGAATTGTTTCATTTTGTGTTCAGTTTTGTGAGTATGGGTGCTTAGTCCTGCCCCAATCACCCAAATGTTTTCTTTCTAGAATGAAATTAAACATTCATGGAATCAAAAGCATCAGGATGTAGCCAAATACTACAGTTAAATTTAATCACAGAAATATTTTTGTTTTTATTACAAATGAGAATGAATCACTGCTAAAACTTTTAGCTGGTGATACAGTTTTCCTACATGAGGTACAAACAAGTTACCTGGTGACAAAGTCTTTTTCTATAGAAAAAATACGTGATTTTAAGCAAATGATTTGAATTCATTTAATTGAATTTAATATTGAGTTGTCAACTTTTTAATATAATGTCAAAGCAAAATGAGTAGTTTCAATAAACATGAAAATTTAAAATCAGAAAAGAAAGAAGAACATTAGATAATATCTCCTCTTTGAACGATCCCATTCCTACCCATACTAACTCAGATGTCTAGCATTTGGTGTTTTTCTGCTGATTTTTTAAAAGGGTTCATTAAGTAATATTAAGACACATGTTTTATTTGCCATTTTAATGATACTATTATCATTAAATGTTCTATCCTTCACTTTTCAGTTTAGGTTCAATTATTTACATGTTCCTGGAAAACAAACAGTCAATTCAATTCACCATATCAGAAGGGTGTGGGAGAAAAAAAATGTAGTCATTGCAATAGATGTAGAAAAATATTTGACAAAACCATTCCATAATAAAAACTCTCAGTAAACTAGGAACAAAGGAGAACATACCAACTTGATTAGGGGCACCTATGAAAGACCTACAGCTAATACCATACTCAAAGATCAGTAAAAAGGCAAGGATTGTCTTCTCCCAAGTTCTTTTGAACATTGTATTAGATATTTTGGCCAGTGCAATAAGACAAGCAAAAGAAAGAGAAGGCATGCAAATGAGAAAGGGAGAAGTAAAGATGTCCTTCTTTGCAAATGACGTGATCAGGTAGGTAGAAAATCCCAAGGAATCCACAAAAAGGCTATTAAATCTAATGAATACATTTAGCAAGATTGCAGGATACAAAGTCAATATAAAACTGGTATTTCTATGTTAGCAAAAAAAAAAAGTTAATAATAAAATTTTAAACTTCAATTTAAAATAGCATAAAATATTCAAGAATAAAATAACAAGATATGCAAGACATGAACACTTAAATCTATATAACATTGCCAAAGGAAAGTAAAACATTGCAAAAAAAGAAAACGTAAAGTAAGTAAATAAATGGGGGAATAAATTCATGTTAATGAATTGAAGATTCAATATTTTTAGACTACAATCTTCCCCAAATTGATCTATAAATTCCATACAATCCCAATTAAAATTCAAACAAGATTATTTGACAAGATAATTTTAAATTTATATTAAAAGTAAAGGATTCAGAACAACCAAAACAATTTTGAAAAGGGAGGATGAATTCGGAGGGGTTACATTACCTGATTTAAAGACTTACTATAAAGCTACCTTAATCAAGACAGTGTAGAACTGACTAAAGAATGGGCATTTTTCAAAGAAAAATGAATCTTAATAAAGAGTCTAGAAATAGATCCATGTTTATATGGTCAATTCATTTTTGACAAAAGCACTAAGTTATTTCAATGGAGGAAAAAAACAGTCTTTTCAACAAGTGATAGTGGAACAAATGGATATTTACATAAGGAAACATATGAACTTTTATCCTTATTTCACAGCTTTTCACAAAGATTAACTTAAAATGAATCTTAGACATAAATATGAAGACCTGAACTACTAAACTTCTCAAGAAAACATAGGAAAGAAAATCTTTATGATACTAGGTTAGGCAAAGATTTCTTAAACTTGACACAAAAGACAAAACTATAAAAGAGAAATCAAGTTAAAATGGACTCTCGCTAAGATTAATAACTTTTTTCTTCCAAAAGACATTCTTAAGAAAACAAATAGCCATGTCAAGACTAGAAGGAATTTTTTATAGAAGATTCCTGACAAAAGGCTTGAATCCAGCAAGTATAAAGAACTCTTACAATTCAATAAGAAAACTCAATTTCATAAATAGGGATATACTTAAGCACGCACTTTTCAAAAGATAATACACAAATAGTCAATTAGCACAGGTAAAGATATTCAACATTGATAGTTATGTCAGGGAAATGTAAATTACTATCAAAGTAAGGTACTACTACATACCTACTGTAGAATGGCTAAAAGTTAAAAGAGTGGCAATAATAAGTGTTGACAAAGATGTAAAGTAATTGAAACATTCATACAGTGTTGGTGGGAATGAAAAATGCAATAGCCACTTTAGAAATCAATCTGACAGTACATTATTAAGAGTTAAATACATATTTTCCATAGAACACAGCAATTCCCCTCCCAGGTATTTTAGTCAAGTAAAAATACATGTCCATGCAAAGATGAGGTTGCAAATATTTATAGCAGGATTATACATAACAACCAAAGTGGGAAGCAACCCAAATGTCCATCAACTGTTGAATGAATAAACAGTTGTGGTATATCTCTACTATCAAATATTATTCAATAATAAAAATAATAAAATATGAATAACTGAAAATACGAATGAATCTCAAAACATGCTAAGTGAAAGGACCAAAGACAAAAGACTATGTACTATATGATCCCATTAATATGAAATTCTAGAAAAAGTAAAACTATAATGACAGAAAGTATAGCCAGAACTGGGGAACATTACTGAGCGCAAAGAGGTATGAGAAAACTTATTTTTACTAACAGGTATTAAAGAGCTGTCAGTATGGCAGAAGAAAAGAGCTTTCGCACAATTAAATATGAAGTCTTCATCAAATAGAGAGGTCCAAATACTTACAAATTACAATAAATGCCTCAAAGTATCAACACTTTATAAAATGTGTTACAGTGTTCTGTCTTATTTTCTGGTGCACTGTCTTAATTCAGACCACTGTAACAGAACACCATAGACTGGGTAGCTCAAACAACAAACACTTATTTCTCAGTCTGGAAGCTGGGAGTCACAGTCAGGGTGGTATCCTGGCCAGGTTCTGGGGAGGGTCCTCTTCTGGGTTGAAGACAGCCAGCTTCTCTTTGTGACCTCCTCCCATGGTAGAAAGATGATGATAAATCTCTCTGGGGTCCCTTTTATAAGGGCACTAATCAAATGCATGAGTGCAATACTTTTGTGACCTAATCGTCTTTGAAAGTTCCCACCTTCTAATACCATCACACTGGCTGTCAGGATTTCAATGTATGAATTTTGGAGGAATACAAACATCCGGTCCATTGCATGTACATTGTGCTCCATTTGGTTTCTTTGACAATTGAGGCTGTTGTGTTAACTTAGAGTTACCATCATTACTGAAGTTTAATCATTGCTGACAAAATTATCAGTTCAGAATTTGAGGGAGTTTAGGCCTTGGAATTTGCTTTTTAAAAAATAACTCCCAGCCGGGCGCGGTGGCTCACGCCTGTAATCCCAGCACTTTGGGAGGCCGAGGCAGGCAGATCGCGAGGTCAGGAGATCAAGACCATCCTGGCTAACACGGTGAAACCCTGTCTGTACTAAAAATACAAAAATTAGCCAGACGTGGTGGTGGGCGCCTGTAGTCCGAGCTACTGGGGAGGCTGAGGCGGGAGAATGGTGTGAACCCGGGAGGCAGAGCTTGCAGTGAGCCTAGATCGCCCCACTGCATTCCAGCCTGGGTGACAGAGAGAGACTCTTGTCTCAAAACAAACAAACAAACAAGACAAAAAACAAACAAACAAACAAAAAACCTCTTTTCTCTTTCTCTCAGATTTCTGTTTTCATCTCTTTTCCTTCCTTCCAATGAACTCCTGCTTCCACCATCCCTATTTTTACAACAGTTCTGCCTGTCTGAATCTGAACTGACTAAAAATGCCAGTTTTCTTTGTCATTTATCTTCAAGCTGTCTAATCAGAATTTTCAGATTTACCTTTTCTTCTTCCTACTCAACAAATCCCTAGCCCCCAGCCCCAGTCTTAGTCCTTATTATGTGCCTGCATGGATTATTTTAGCAGCGTCCTTGTTCCCAGTCTCTCCCAATTCCGATCCACCTTTGCATTGTATTTCAGTGTCAAACTTGTTTTACTCACCATCAATTTCAGGAGTTCATTCTTCGGCTGAAGAACTTGCAGTAATTTTCTATTATATGATCCATCAAGTCTGAACTATTCCCAGTAAGCTTCTAAGTCTGTCTGCAAATGGCTCTACTATATGACTTCTGATCCCTTTGTTGTTCTATACACACTGGCCCTTCTCTGCCACTGGAACATATGTGCCCACCCTCATGCCTTCCCTTGGGTTTTGGTCATCTTTTCTCTACCCAAACTGAAGGCATCCTTCAAGTCCTACTTCCCTCACAAAACCCTCTCTGGCAGCTCCTGCTCTTATCAAACTATGTCCTTTCTCAGTTTCTAATGAATGGAGAATGCTTTGCTCTCAGTAGCTCCTTCTTGTGTACACATGTTTGGTCTATCTCTGAGCAGGATTATGTGCTTCCTAAAGGCAGAGACCAGATCTTATATTGGATTTGTTTACTCAAAATGTCAAATACAACACAAGACATATAGTACATAATATTACTAACTTTGCCATATACTTTTCACCATATATTTGCTCATTTACTTTACATCATAAATAACCTAAACACCTACAAATTGACTTATTTATTATCACATATCCCTTGCTTATGTCATTTGTTGTCCTACAAATCTCTTTTTATCTATTTACTGCTTCCAAATGGAAATATTATTTACTGCTTTAGAAAGGTCAGTAAATATTGGCATTTGTACACCAATAATCAAAATCATCTATGCTATACTATATAAATTTATGATCAATCCTAACCATTAAAGATTATGTGGAATTTTTTAAAATTAAAATAATCTGAAGTTATATGCAAATAAAATACTCACAATTCCTTAACTATAATTCTGAAATACACAAAACTCTTAAATTAAAAGTCTTTTTTTATAAGTTGATAGTCTTAATTTATTCCACTTGAAATGAATATTTATATGCAAATATATTAATGTGTTTGGTTGTATATTACTACCCTATACTCTGTTGGGAAGGTTACTTAATAAACAGAAAATGCATTGTATTACCTTTCCAAAGTCTGAGTTTTGAAAATGACCTCAGTGGTTTCAGGTAAGGGAATTGTGTAATACATGTGTATAGTGCTGTGCAGATCTTTGCTTAATCATCTCAGTTAATGCTCCAAATAATGTTATGGTAGCTATTATTAATATTTCCATTTTCTATACTAGAAAACTAAGATGCAAAGAAATTATGTAACTTGCTAGTAAATGATACAACTGAAGCTCATATTTTCTAATTTTAAATTCTATGCCCTTTTTTCCGTGCCAATATCTTAAACAGATGGTTTTGAATCTCTACTCTTTAAGAATCACAATAAACTGGAACTAGGAATTTTTATATATCCTGACCTATCTATGTGTATCCAGAACATATACTCCATACATTATGAACTGGCAAGCCTACTGTGGTGAACAGAGAGCTTGTCGAATATTAACTGCTGAAATAAGACCAGAGCACAGGAGTGATTCTTCCAGGGTCTTAGAATTTGAGAAAAGCTTAAAATAAGGAAAGGTTGGCATTTAATTCAATAGCTACAGGTAAAACCTGTAGTGGGTATCTAAAAACAAGTGGGATGAATAGAAATGTTTAATATGTGGCTTCATTAAGTCAAGCACTTAAATCAATGCAAATATCTCTCAACCAAACTCCATATTCTTTTGATATGCAGGCATCAATAATCTTCAGCATCCTCAAGGCTCTATGTAGTTAATTACAGTATGTCCTCAGCCCTAGAAGTATATGACATATAATTTGAAGTGTGTCATAAAGATGCCTAGTGCAGTAGATTGTTATAGTGACGACCTTCCAATAAATTACAAGTCCCAGGATCCCATACTGACTCTGGGCTTGGTCTTGTGACTTGCTTTGGCCAAGAGAGATCAGCAAACATCATGAGAGTAGAAACTGGTGCATTGGGGCTACCCTTTAGAAAACCACCATGCTGTGAAGAAGACTGACATGAAAGACAATACCCGCAGAGAACCCCAGGCTGAATAGATGAGCTATCAGCTCGGTAAGTCTATGCAAGACAAGTAGAGCTTCCCAGAGAATTGTGAGAAATAGTTGATTGTATTGTTTTAATTCACTAAGTTTTGGGGTGGCTTGTTATACAATAGATAACTGGATACACCCAGTTGCCAGTTTTTCATAATGGGAAATGACTTCACCCTGAGTTGTGGATTCTTCATTGACAAAGTACAGAAGGTACAAACTTGAGATGAAATGATGAATTTAAATAGCTATCAAAGACTGAGTTTCCTCTGGCCTTTGCATTTAAACTCTAAAATTTTTTAAAGACTCGGTGTGTATATATGTGTATATATAAATATATGCATTTTCATAAGTTTAGTCTTCTTTAAAATAATTTACATGATAATAGCATAAAACCTGTGCATAAGTTTCTTAAATATTTGCATCTATAAGGAATAGGAGGTTTTGTTGAATATAGACAATATACAGTCTATGCCTTCCTTTTAGCCTAAGAACAAAGAGGAGATAAAACATTCTAATATAAAAAGTATGAGGTCTGTGTTTGTGTGAATGATAAATGTATTTAAAAGCAGAAGAGAAACCATAAATGGACAGCAAGTAGGTTGGCCTTTTCAGAGTGAGAATGCATCTATGAAAATGGCAAAAGAACTGCTTGAGTCTTAAGAGCCCTTACATTCCATGTAAAATGTAAGAATGGGGATAATAATATTTACACTGAATAGTTGTTTCAGAAATAAATGAGATAATAAATATGGAAGGGAAAATATAGCACCTGATGGATAGTCATATTTCTTTCTCCCATGCTACCTCACTTCCTTTCATCCTTAACATCTCTAGGAAAATGGTTTCTCTACTCGCAATACTTACAATACTAAATGTTTGGGTTCTCCACAGCATGTAGTTCTCCAGTTCTCTGCAGACACCAACTGCGTGTCCTACAATTAAATTTAACTCTGGTACCAGCTACCTGGAGTTAGTGCAGACCCCACAGGTTAAAGGCTCAGTCCTACAAGATTGCCCCTCATTTCAGATGCCGATCACAAATGGTGGGTCTCCAAGTTAACCACGTTTCTGACTTGGCTACAAATCTGGGGTCCCCACAACTCCTTCAGGTTTGATAATTTGCTATACTGGCTCATAAAACTCAGGGAAACACTTAAGTTTATTGTTTATTATAAAGGATATTATAAAGGATAGAAATGAACAGCCAGATGAAGAGGTACATAGGCTGAGGTCCAGAATGGTCCTGCCTGAGCACAAAAGCTTCTGTAGAGTTGAGATGCGCCAACCTCCTGGCATGTGGATGTGTTCACTAACCCAGAACTTCCCATACTCTGTCATTTAGGATTTTTATAGAGGTTTCATCACATAAGCATGATTGATTAAATCATTGGCCGTTGGCTCCATTTCCAGCCCTTTTCTCCTAGGAGGTCAAGGGATTGGGCCGAAAGTCTCAACCCTCTAACCATGACTTGGTCTTTCTGAGAACCAGCCCCATCCTAAAGCTACTCAGGAACCCCAGCCAGCAGTCATCTAATTAGCATATAAAATGACACTCTTATCACTGGGTCTTAGAAGCTCTTTTTTCAGGAACCAGAGACTAAGACCAAAACAAAAGATTTATAGCAAAACATGCTCCTGTTATCCCTATCACATAGGAAATTACAAGGGTTTTAGAAGCTCTGTGTCAGGAACTGGGGCAGAGACCAAATATACATCTCTTCTTATGTCACAAAATTCATAACACTTTCCAAAGGATTCATCTCCGGCTGTACAGAATTTTGTGGTAGTTTGACCTTGAATCAGAAAGAAACACAAACAAAACCCACAAACTCTCTTCCTTGCTCTTCTGTGCTAAGATATACACAACCACTTGGGACAGAACAGGCTGGGAAGTGAGGTACAAGAAAAACCATAATTATCAAGAAACTGTTCCCTGCCTTACTAGAGATACCACTGTGCAAACTGCCTATCTATTCATTTAGTCCTCAAATATTTGCCGAGCAGAATCACCAAATAATCCACTAGGTTCTGCAGTTATTGAGATAATAGATTCAGTTCTGCCACCAAAAAGAGAGGGGACAACACGGTAGGGGGGACACAGAAGTTTAAAAAATAATTGCAAATAATCTCTCAAGGTATGCAATATTAGAAGTAAATAATCACATACCTCTGTATTATCATAAAGGAAAAAAAATTATCATAAAGGTATTTCAAAAATACCAGTATTTGCTTAGGGGAAGAAGGAGGCAAGACTGGAGATGGAGAGTGGACAGAAAACTTGGCATACAAAGGGACATTTATGGCTGGGCATGGTGGCTGTCACCTGTAATCCTACCACTTTGAGAAGGCGAGGCAGGTGGATCACCTTAGGTCAGCAGTTCGAGACCAGCCTGACCAACATGGTGAAACCCCATCTCTACTAAAAATACAAAAAGTAGCCAGGTGTGGTGGCATGAGCCTGTAATCCCAGCTACCTGGGAGGCTGAGGCAGGAGAATCACTGGAACCCAGGAGGTGGAGGCTTCAGTGAGCCAAGATCACGCCACTGCACTCCAGCCTGGGTGACAGAGTAAGGCCCTGTCGCAAAAAAAAAAAAAAAAAAAAAAAAAAAAAAAAAAGGAACATTTAAGTTATGTCTTGAAAGATGAATAATCTACAGGAAATAATCAGCTCTTCCTTGGTATGAACAGCTGAAGGGTGAAGTGAGCCTGCATTGTCTATAGGGAGCGCTGAAGGTCCTACTGAAGGGTAGGATGGGAGCAGAATGGTAGAAGAGGGGGCTGGATATGCGAGCAGGAACCCAGTCAGAAAGAGGTTTGTATATGTTGATAAGGAGTTTAAACATCTTGTCAGCAGTAGTAAGTCACTAATGAAAAGTCATTAAAGAGATGCAACCGGGGTTTAGACCGCACAGACAAAGGCAGTTCCCTGCAGCTGGTGTCCAGAAGGCAGAGAGATGAGAGAAGCTAAGTTAAACCTAACCCGAAGATATAATTTATCCCACACTAAGTATCCTTTGAATTAAATGAAAACCTTTAAACTCTCTCAGGATTTTTTCCATCCTCAGCCATAGTTAAACTATGAAATCGATGAATCAAAATTTCAATCACTGTTTTACTCTTCTCTGCAGATTAAGTTTTTAGAATATACTGTTTATTCTCTTTACCTTGATGTAGTCCTGTTCTCTCCCAGCTATCCTCCCGGCTGGATGTGCCATGGCATGTCTTACAGCAGTAATATATTAGGTTAATAAAGCAATTATTTAATTGACTGTAATTTCATTGGCATTCCTATTAGCTAAAGGAAGTGGTTCAATCACTGTTTACATTTGTAAAGCCAATATTATGGTTTAAATTATGGCCTTTGGATGAATTTGAAAATTGAAGCCTGATAATCCTTAAAGCAATATTTACATAGGATTCTTTGTAAAGAATAAAGGGAATGGAAACAAGAGCACATTAAATCAGAGGGGCTTTTAAATATTCATTTTGCAATCAGCTTCACTGGTTTCCAGGCCACTACCTAACTTTGTAATTCTTGTTGTAGAGGAATACCAAATCTCTTGCTCTAATTATCCTGTGAAATATTAACTGCTATTTCACATTCTCTTTTCTGATTCTGAAGTACAGGAGCTCCAGATATAATGCTCACAATGCAAATGTTCTTCCTTAATGGAAATACCTTGGGAGACATTGCTAAAATTAGTATTTCAAAAATATAGACATTTTGGATAGGGTAGCTTCTGATTTAAAATGACTTCTGCTCAGCAGTTGTTAATAAATCTCTTTAAACTACCCAATAAAATAACCATGAGAGTACTAAAAATGGTAAAAACTCACAACTCTGAAAACAGTGTTATCAGTAAACCTGTTGTCAGTGGTTTTCCATGAACCACAAGTGGTGGAAGTGGTCTAAATAGCACTGTACTACTTTGAAGATGAATAACCCAGAGAGCCCGAATAATGCTTGGCCAAATATGCTGCAGCCTAAAAGAAAGTAAAATCACTCTGAAAAAAGTAAAAACCACTGAAACATGTTTAATATGTGGACCAGACAAAAGTATTTGAGTATTCTGACACTGAAAAAAAGTATGTAAGACTTAGTTAAGTTCAAGAAAGACAAAATAGATTTAAAGTATTCAGGCAGATAAAAAATAACGTAGGTTACCTAAAAAGGGACAAAAATTAGGCTGACCTTAAACTTCCCTGAAACATGAAATGCCATAGGATGATGGTGCCATATCTATAGCATCGTTTAGCAAAAATAGTACATAGATTCCAAAATACCCTTCAGCCAAAGCCCCCTTATGTTAACATCTTATATAACCAAATAATATTTATCAAAACTAAGAAATTAACCTTGGTTGCAGGTAATTTTATTGACTAAAGTACAGAATTTTTTCAGATATCACCAGTTTTCTATTACCATCCTTTTGTTGTTCCAAAATCTCACATTACATTTAGCTGTCATTTCTCTAGTTGCTTCCAATCTACGACAGCACAGGAGTCTTTGTTTTTCATGATCTTGACACTTTTGAAGGATACTCGTAAGTTATTTTGTAGAATCTGCCTCAATTTTGGTTTGTATGATGGTTTCTCGTGATTGGATTAAAGTTATGTGTTATTGAGGGGGAAACCACACAGGTGATGCGCCCTTGTCCGTGTATTGTATAAGGGATCACATAATGTCCATTTGTCTCATTACTGGTGATGTTACCCTTGATCATTTAGTTAAGCTTGTATTTTTTAGGATTCTCCACTGTAAAGTTACTATTTTTCTTTCATAATTACTAAGTACTTTGGGGGAGATGCTTTGATATTATAAAATTATCCTATTTTTGCATAAACTTTTACCCACTAATTTTGCATCCATTGTGTGGCAATTGTTACTGTGTGGTGTTTTAATGATGATTTCTATTTCCTGTATTCCTTGTATTTTTTAATTGTAATTATTATATAAGAAAGAATTGTCACCTCTCCCCCATTTACTCAGTTATTTATATATATTAGTATGGATTCATGTATATTTATTTTATTATTTGGTTATAATCCAATGCTATTATTACTTTGTTGCACAAGTTGTTCAACTTTGGCAATCGGTAACTTTTCCCGGGTGGCTCCTATCCCTTTTAGTATGCTCCCATCTTTTTTTTTTTTTCCTTCACTTCCTTACTTTCAGATGCTCCGGGCTCATATTGTATTATCCCTTCTCCAGCCCCTAGAATCAGCTATTTCTCCAGAGATTCCTGTTTCTTTTATAGGAGAAGGAATTTAGAAACCAAGATCTGTGTTCATTGCTACTGGGATAGTTTCTAGCCTATTTCAGTGAATAGAGTGAGGAAATGTATGTGTGGTTACTAACTAATGCAGACACACACATCAAAACCAAACAGTGTTTATGCACAGTTCTTTTGTTCTTCAGCCTTAAAGTATCTAGTCAAAACAAAAAACTTCTTTCCAGAGTTTTTTAAGTCAGCTCCCTTCTCCCCCATTCTGTTCAGTGTAGCTTTGTGACTTAATTGTAATATAGTTAGATTCCTTGTCATAGTCTGCATTCTATCTTTGCCTCCAAATCCTGGTTGATTTTTAGGTTGTTTTCATACAAGAAAGTTCACCCTGTGTTTGTACAGTTCTATGTGTTTTGACAACAGCATAGAGTCACATGTCCACCACTACCTTCTCTACAGACCAATTTCATCACTCCCCAAAAGTATGAGTTACCCTTTTTTGGACAATCTCTCCTCTCATTCTCAACCCCTGGCAGCCAAAGATCTGTTTTCCTGCCTATGCTTTTGCTTTGTTAAGAATGTCATGTAAAATGAAATCATATAATATGTAGTCATTTGATTCTGTCTTCTTTCACTTAGAAAAATGTATTTTAGATTAATTCATGTTGTATAAATCAATAGTTTGTTCCTTTTTAGGGCTGAATGGCGTATCATTGATATGAAATTGCTTAAGGATATCTGGATTGTCTATAATCTCTGGTTATTGTGAATAAAGCTCTTATAAACATTCACATATTTTTATGTGAATATAAATTTCCATTTCTTTTAGCTAGATCGCTAGGAGTAGGATAACTGGGTGACACGGTAGGTGTATATTTAACTTTTTAATACATGGCCAAAATGTGTCCCAAAGTGGCTACACCATTTTGCATTCCCACCTGTCTATAGCATTGTAAGGAGAAAATTGGTAGCCTAAGAATTTCATGTCCTCTTAAATGTTGTTTGTGTATGATGGCAGTAGAATTCTCAGTTATTCAATAATTCAAAACTTAAATCACCAAATATCCTTCTTGAAAAAATTTATTTAAAGTCATACTCTAGCTAACAGAGAGAAATCAAAATTAAGAACTCAAAGGAATCCATTTCTAAGAAAATCTTAAGGGGAAAAAATGAAGAAGGAGACTTCCTTCTCATAAAAAAGGATATCTAAGAAGACAGATCGCATCATATAATATTAATACTAAAACCAGAACGCTCATTAAAATCAAGGGGGGGCAGAATTCCCAATCTCCTCCTTATTTAACTGTATTCTAAAATTTCTGGTTAGTGCAATAAGACACAAATCAGAAATAACTGATAGAAAGGACTAACTAATGGAAAGGAAAAGAGAAAAAAGGTTAATAATTGCAGAGAATGTTTCTTAGAAAACCCAAAAGTGCCAAGTCAAATCCTCTTAAATAGAAATTAGTAAGGCTATGGAATACCAGAAAAATACCAAAAAATATCAATATCCCAGCAAGAAACAGAGATGATAGGAAAATCTTACATGAATAACGGCAACATACACACCATAAAATTTCTAGGAATAACCCTAACTAAAATATGCAGGATCCATTTATAGAAAACTGTAAAACTTATTGAAATATAGAAGACTTGGATACTGACTTTTACAATACTGCCATTTATTAACTCATTCGTTTGATTACTTGTCCAAAATTTGTCTTTGCCACTGGTATAAGTTCCATAAGAGAAGGGACAATAATTGTCATATTTACTGTCTTATCCCTTATGCCTATAATATATTGGCTGACTCATAGTAGGAACTCAAAAATACATATTTCTACACACTGATTTTGTATTCAGTTATCTGTTCTACAATGTTTTGCATAGCTTATAAGACTTATTCACTTAGTAGCTTAGTAATTTTTGAAAGGAGTCTAGACTAGTTAATTACCATTGCCTAACAAATTATAATACGCAGCCATTCGACCACAGGCAGCATCAGGGCTCATGGTTTGAAGTGTAGATACCCACAGTCCTGCATTATGATTTTTCTTCACTTTCCCACTCCAATATGAATACAGTCCACAACAGTAGGAATTTCAAAGCTTAGAGGAATTTAGGGGGTTTTAGAAGTGGCTCTTCTCTATGAAAAGTGTGATTTTACTTCCTCATTTCAATTTTTAGATCCCTCAGGAAATGCCAGGTTAGTAGCAAATGAATGGGAATGGACTACAAATTATAGTTATTAAAAAAGGAAGAACCCGTAAAAGACCCACAGAATCTAGGAGCAGGTTAAAATGAACTATTTGACAGTATGCAATCTGAGTCATTTATTTGGAATCTTTCTGCTTCCATGTAATATAGAATTTAAAGTTAATGATGCTTCACAGTATTACATTGCTTGATGGCTTAGTTTCATTTTATAATTAGGTTAACATTTTTCTTTATATTTGATTGGTGACATTTTTCTAGATTTTAAAAATAATGAAATGATATTATAACATTGGTTAAAGTTGACCCAATATCTAAACCACGCTGAATTTTCCGCATAAAGCATTTTCTTGATTATTCCTATCATTTTCCAATGTTTTATTATCTGTGGTGTGCACTGGTGTTTTGTGTGTTTGCTTGGGGTGGGGATACTCTGTACTAATTTCCCTGTTGTGCTTTTAAATAGGAACTTTCTAGGAACACTAATAATGGTAATGTCATAGTTACTTACTGAGAGAACTAATCTGAATTCTATGGAGGTATACTGAAGTTTTGTGAAAACGAAATTAGAGATGCAGCATATCTCAGCAGTAATGAATCTGTTTCTGTTGTATAAAACACGGTTAGGCTGTTTTTTTTTAAAGCAATTTTTCAAACTCGGTGCTTTTTACTGGTCAAGTGTTTATTCCATTGGGTCATTAATCTGTTATATTCCCGAAGTACTCTTTGGGTATAGTTCCTGTTCTAGCTAATGTGAAAGAAGCATTGGCCTATGACAGAATTTTATGCTTTTAATGATAATTTTGAATTGTTTAGGTAAGACCCTCTTGAGTATCTCCTAGTGCTTATAAATGAAAAGAGCTAGTAAAGACCTTGTTTATAATGACTGACTTCACAACAAAGTTGGGTATGTTAATCAACAATAGACATTTTCAGTTCTATTGCATATTACTGAACTGATGAGGGGTGTCTCCACCTGTTTTCTGTTGCTATAACAGAATACCTGAGGTTGGGTAATTTACAAAGAAAAGAGGTTTCTTTAGTTCATAATTCTTCTTGCTAGAAGGTTTAAGATTGAGCAGCTGCATCTAGTGAGGGCCTCATGCTGCTTCCACTCATGGCAGAAAGTGGATACAAGCAAAGAGATCACATGGTGAGAGAGCAAGCAAGAGAGAGAAACAAGGGAAGCTAAGATCTTTTTTAAAAATCCGCTCTTGTGGAAACTAACCCATTCTAATGAGAGTGAGAACTCACCCTTGCAAGAGAGCATTAATCTATTTCTTGAGGGATCTGCCGCCATGACCCAAACACCTCTCACTAGGCCCTACCCCCAACACTGCCACATTGGGGATCAAGTTTCAACATGGGCTTCCGCAGCGGCAAACCACAGCCAAACCACAGCAAGGGGGTTTAGCAATAAAAAAAATTAATAAATTTGATATGGAATTCAGAATTGTAATACAGTAGCAGAAACACATCATAAAAATTTAGACATCAGTGAGGATAACCTTTGAATCTCAACTGCTTATAAATGAATTAGACTTTCTGCATTTTGGCCAAATTTATAGGTTATAGCAAATAGGACGGGAGGGGGCAAGAGAGAAGAAACTAGAATGATTTTGTTACTAAATATCTCAATGTCAATTGTTATTTTTAATGCTTCCTAGATATTTCCCTAAAAGTATGACATTTATTCAACCTAAAATCATGTAGTTAAATATAGAAGGAACTTCTTTAACTTGGTCAATTAATGAACGTATTTTGGAAATTAATTTTAATGTTAGTCAACTGTTACATTCGAAGTTAGAAGTTAAATAAGAGAGAGAAACTCAGAAGAGGAGAATACAGGGGAATGCTCTAAGGCTGTGTAAGTGAGAAAGAAGGCTCTCCAAAGTCATATGGCCTTCTTCCAAGATACTGGGTAGTTGTGCTGGGTTATTCTCTCGGGAGTCATAGAAAGAGGTAACACAGTACTTGACTTTCTCTGGTGCCAAAAAGCTCTGGAACTGTCAGTCAGAATTTTCTGTATATGACAATAACTGTGGTGTACTCACTGCAAAAATAAAACATTATTAGACATAATCACACCTTTAGCTGTGATGACAGATGTTAAAATGACTATAAGAAGTTGAAGGGGAAACAGGTCACAGACAGTTATCTGGAAGCAATGAGACAAGGATGTTTGAAGAAATAACCTATTATCTGGAGAATGATAGGATTTTAGGATATGAGAGATAATGGGTGAGCTAACTGGGAAGACAAAACAGCAGGCCAATTTCTAATTAAATTGACAGCATATGTAGGATTTCATTCAGGGAAAGTACCAGTGATCTGAGATGGGCCACCATTTGCTCCATGCAATTCTGCAATAAGAGTGCTGCTGGAAGATTCCTCATAAAGAAGGGCTAGAAACATGGCATAGCTTTTAGGGGCAAGACTTTTTTTTTCGCTGCCTATCAAAATAAATACCATACCAATGATGTGTTCATCCACAATATGGTAATGAAATAGGAAGAGGGCATCCAGGGTGACAGCTGTGAGAGTGAGTCAGTGCATAAATTCTGCTTAGGAAAGGAAGATGTTTAAATTTGAAAAAAAAAATCCGTAAGTATTAAAGGGTATTCTTGCTGCCTTCCTATTATGACACTCATCTGACTAAAAGGCAAATCAAACAGAATGGACTGATAGGGTTGGTAATTGGATGTAGTAGGAAGAAAGCTGAATAAATTAGCAAAGGACAGAGTTTTTTTTTTATTTAAAAGGGTTATAGTTTTCAGATGTTGTTTAACCTCTTAAGGGAGGATAAGCTTGATATTTTTAAAGCAATACTTACATCTGAAATAGTATC
Source organism: Rhinopithecus bieti (assembly GCF_001698545.2). Taxonomy (NCBI): domain Eukaryota; kingdom Metazoa; phylum Chordata; class Mammalia; order Primates; family Cercopithecidae; genus Rhinopithecus; species Rhinopithecus bieti. The sequence goes on from NW_016807086.1 coordinate 875,911, forward strand.
ACGTACATTTTTAGCTAGTACTCAAACAAGTTCCATATTCTATACAAATGGGGAAATGTAATTCATAATTGACAAAGTATGAATTTTTTATACTTTAAGCCATGAGGCTGCCACATCAACAAATGTAATTCCTTAGCAAATATGTCTTATGTTTATATTTATGAAATGTACACAATTGACGCAGAACCCAAAAAGGAATAAGCATTTTAAATATATATGTGTGTGTGTGTGTGTGTGTGTGTGTGTGTGTGTGTGTGTGTGTGTGTATTTGCTTGGATTTGCAAACTCCATTCTGGAAAACATTTATTAAATTAGAAACAAGGAAGGAATGCAAGCAAAATGTGCTTAGAGTTTCAATTTATCTTGGACTTGGTGTTACTTTTCTGGATTTTTCCAAAGCTTGGACTTCCATTGGTTAAAGTGTTGGCCTTTGCTTTCTTTTGTTTTTGTTTTTAACTTACAGTGTACTAGTCTCAAAAGTGGAAATGATAAATTATTAAAACTTCAAATTTATCTATGGGAGCCCCACATTGCAGTGGTGATTTCATGTTAAATATTTTAAGTTGAAACAGCAAGAAAGAGATCAAGCCAAGATCTTAGAAAGAGAGACAAGGTCTGGATACATGATGTGTTCCACATTTCATGCAGCTATTGAAAAGGGCAACACAGGCCGGGCGCGGTGGCTCAAGCCTATAATCCCAGCACTTTGGGAGGCCGAGATGGGTGGATCACGAGGTCAGGAGATCGAGACCATCCTGGCTAACACGGTGAANTTTAACTTACAGTGTACTAGTCTCAAAAGTGGAAATGATAAATTATTAAAACTTCAAATTTATCTATGGGAGCCCCACATTGCAGTGGTGATTTCATGTTAAATATTTTAAGTTGAAACAGCAAGAAAGAGATCAAGCCAAGATCTTAGAAAGAGAGACAAGGTCTGGATACATGATGTGTTCCACATTTCATGCAGCTATTGAAAAGGGCAACACAGGCCGGGCGCGGTGGCTCAAGCCTATAATCCCAGCACTTTGGGAGGCCGAGATGGGTGGATCACGAGGTCAGGAGATCGAGACCATCCTGGCTAACACGGTGAAACCCCGTCTCTACTAAAAAAAAAATACAAAAAACTAGCCGGGCGAGGTGGCAGGCGCCTGTAGTCCCAGTTACTCGGGAGGCTGAGGCAGGAGAATGGCGTAAACCCGAGAGGCGGAACTTGCAGTGAGCTGAGATCCGGCCACTGCACTCCAGCCTGGGCGACAGATCGAGACTCCATCTCAAAAAAAAAAAAAAAAAAAAGGGCAACACAGCTTGCCTAAGGGCCATAAAATGAGTACAATTGGAGAGTCCAGGCTCCAGAATGAAAACTAGCAGGTTGTGATGATTTGTAGAGGTGTGTGTGTAAACATGTCCAGGGAGCCTCTATGCTGCTCTCCCTGCTCTCCCTGTTCTGAGGCTTGCCCTGCCCACCTAAGGGTCTGTACTTCACTTCTCTAGGTGTGGTGGATTGTATTTTCTATGGGAACAATACACCTACCCACCCACATACTATTTTAAAACCTTGCCATGCCCCCATCAAGAGTTGGAGCCTCGTTCTCCTCCTGTTGAATCTGGGAGCTGATGACTCCTTTGTAACCAATAAAATACTATAGAAGTGGTGTTATATGAATTTCAAGGCTGGACCATAAAAAGCAGTGCAGCTACTGAACTGAGACACTGCTCTTGGAACCCTGAGCTGTTATGTCAGAAGTCCAACCAATGGGAAGCTGCCATGTTATGAGGAAGCCCAGGCCATATGGAATAAGTGTAGATTCTCCTGCTGACCATATTAGCTGAGAGTCCCTCAGATAGCCAACATCACCCACTAGATATGTGAATAAAGACGCCTCAGATGAGTGTCTCCCAATCTTTGAATCTCTTTCAGACATCCTGGAGTAGAGACAAACTCTTCCCACTGTGACCTTTCCAATGGCTTTATTGTGTAATAGTAACTGTAACATTAAGAGAAGTATTAAGCAGAAACCCTGAGAAGACAGCTGGGCATCTTTTCTCATTCCCTAGTTTCCTATGGTATTTGCCCTGGTAACAGAAAGAGCATGATATAGATGTGTTGCTAATTGTCTCATACTTGCTTAATCTATTTTTATAAATTAAAATAGTTACTTTCTGTAAATTATTCCAGAATTTAATTTTATTACTAAAAATAATAGCTTCATATCTAGAAAGCAAGGTATTATGAGGGACAGTAAAATACCAACCCTCATTTATGAGGTATCTCTCATGTGCCAAGCACATTGCCAAATCTTTTCCTAAATTACTTTAATCTTCACAATAACCTTACGAATTAGGTATTATGATCCTTATTTGAAGATGAAAAAGCTGAGGCCAATATGAGGTTAATTTACATTACTCAAGATCAGAATAGTGAATCTAACCTGGCTCTAAAATTTCATACACCTTCTACCACATTCCATTGCATTCGAGCAACGAACGTTAAGTATAGTAGGACCATAGATGTTAGTTCAAAGCCAAAAAAAATGATGAGTCAAACCAAGTTTTAGAAATAATCATTTACCTAAATATTGATAAGTCTTCTAACTTAAGGAAGCTTGCTCTATATATATTGCCAGACAAAACTGTCGGTCATTTTGACTACAAACATATGAGATACTGCGAGCCAGAACTAACCAACTAAGTCACTCAAAAACTGTGTGAATTAATAAATGTTTATTGTTTTAAGCTGCTGAGTATTTGGGGGATAATCTGTTCAGCAGTAATGAATAACTAATATGTAGACTATGAGATCTCTCTGTAGTCAATCTGTACGTAGCCAGTCAATAGCTCTGCATTCTGAAGTTACACTGTATAAGCAACTATTCATATATTTTGCAAAACTGATAGTTCTGATCCTAAGCCCTGGGGACATCAGTCTATTATAGCAGCTAGTATGACATGGTTATAATTTCAGACAAGTAGTCAAGAGTCCTGAGTTCAAGTCCAAGATTAATCTGTGACAAACTGTACTCCCTGGGCATCAGTTTCTGTAAAATGGAGGAGTACACAGAAGATCTCTAATACTTTTTCCATTCTAATTTACTTTAATTCTATAATTGTTATCTTCTTTTTAATTATTTCCATCAGTTTTATTATTATATGTCTTTTATCTTAACTCTACAACAAAATATTTCCCCAACGTCTAAGAATCTCATGTCACTATCTTCCTTGTGGAATCCTAATGAGACATTCAATGTTCAAATATATTGAGGCACATTATGATGTATCATTTTTGTTTTTTTTTCTCTGCATATACTGGGATGTCTTAAGGATCTTTCTGTTTTATCCGCACTCTCTCAGTATCTTCTACCAAAAAAAGGAGGATAAGTGCATTTCTTTCACTTTATTTTCATCGGCTAGAGTAAACCATCACATTGCCACTACCACCTTCAAGGAACAGGAAAGAGTCCAGAAAGAAGAGAATTACAATAATGGCAAACAATCTTAATTAAACAATCTTAATTATGGAGGTATTAATTAAAGACCTCCATAATTAGTAAAATACATGCATGGGTCAAGAAAGTTTTTAAAGCTAGATTTTGTTTTGAAGAAAAGTTAATTCTGCTGACATGTTCCTGAAGATGGGTCATTCACTTAACAGATATTTATTGGGTACCTATTACTTGCCAAACAATGTTCCAGGCACTAAGGACAATGTGGTAAACATGATAAACAAGGTCTTTACCCTCATACAACTTACATTCAAATTGATATCAAAGTTATTTTACAAAAATTCAAAGGCATTTGCACTCTGTATTAGTCTGTTCCCACACTGGTGATAAAGACATACCTGAGACTGGGAAGAAAAAGAGGTTTAATGGACTTACAGTTCCACAAGGCTGGGGAGGCCTCACAATCATGGTGGAAGGAGCAAGTCACATCTTACATGGATGGTAGCAGGCAAAAGAAGAGCTTCTACAGGGAAACTCCTGTTTTTAAAACCATCAGACCTTGTATGAGACTCATTCACTATCATGAGAACAGCATAGGAAAGACCCACATCCATAATTCAGTCACCTCCCACCACGTTTGTCCCACGACATGTGGGAATTGTGGGAGTTACAATCCAAGATGAGATTTGGGTGGGGACACAGCCAAAACATATCATACTCCTATCAAAATTTCAGTCCATTATGTGGTGCTGGTTTTGAATGATTCAGAGGGGTTTTTGGCTTCCTAGGCCACTCTTTTTGTATAATTAATGTTTCTGTTTACCAAATCATTTGACCCTTCTGATCCATCAAAACATAGTGAGATGAAAGCATGTCATATTCCATGAATGATGTGATAAACACACATTCCATGTAAAATTCAGTTCTTTTGTTCAAGAATGCTCTTCTCCCAATTCCTTGGAGCTGGTATGATAAGCAGAAAGATCACTTTGTGATCCAGGGCCTGTTTTGTGACATCAGAAGTTACTTACTTCTCTAAACCTCAGCTCCCCATAATCCCCCAACATTATAGTGTTTGGTAAACTTTGAATGAAACTTTCATTTTCATTTTGTTCCAGCCTTCTTCCTTTTGGCCTATCTTGGGAATAGTTATAGTCTATATGTACAGCAGACGTCTGCCTTCTAGCCACATTACCTCCCTACTTGATGCCACTGAGCCAGACTTGCCTCTCAACCTCCTTGATGTAGCATAAAGTTGGAGAAAGCAGTACTTCTCGTTAGTTCCCCCAGGAGTAAAGAAAGGAATAGAGGAATGGGTCTTATCATCCCCAAGTAGCTAAAATGATAAGTAAATGATAAGTAAATGATTCGCCCGCCTCGGCCTCCCAATCACTATTGTTTTATGAAACATAGAGACTTAGAGACACATAGCTTATGTGGGAGATGTACCCTAATGTGTAAAAGAGCATTAACTCTGGATCCAGTTGCTTGGGTTAGAATCCTGGCTGCACCACTGACCAGTGACTTTGGTTAATTCCTGGTCTGTAGAAATAATAATAGTTAACCCATCTCACAAAATTGTGAGGGCTGGCCAGGTACGGTGGCTCACGCCTGTACTCACAGCACTTTGGGAGGCCGAGACAGGCAGATCACGAGATCAGGAGATGGAGACCATTCTGGCTAACACAGTGAAACCCTGTCTCTACTAAAAATACAAAAAATTAGCCAGGCGAGGTGGCAAGTGCCTGTGGTCCCAGCTACTTGGGAGGCTGAGGCAAGAGAATGGCACAAACCTGGGAGGTGGAGCTTGCAGTGAGTGGAGATTGTGCCACTGTATTCCAGCCTGAGTGACAGAACAAGACTCAGTCTCAAAAAAAAAAAAAAAAAAAATTGTGAGGGCTAAATAAATTAATATGTGCAAAGTACTCAGAATAGAGCCTCACAGAAATTGCAATTGCTAAATAAGTATTAGCTGTTATTATTGATGTTATTACATGCTTCAAACCCCTGCAGTGCCCTGAACATAGTAGTCATTCAGTAAATAATTTCTGAAAGAATGAAAGGAATGAACTTTGGAATCTTTATGAATATGAACATATAGGCAGTGACTCAATGAAGAGTAAAGGCACCATCAACCATACAAAGTTGTTATTTTCTCCTGAATTCTAGATCTTTTGTTTTTTCTTTGTCACCCAGGCTGGAATGCAGTGGTGCCATCTTGGCTCACTGTAACCTCTGCCTCCCGGGCTCAATGGATTCTCCTGCCTCAGCCTCCCGAATTGCTGGGATTACAGGCATGTGCCACCATGCCAGGCTAATTTTTGTATTTTCAGTAGAGACAGGGTTTCACCATGTTGACCAGACTGGTCTCGAACTCCTGACCTCAGGTGATCCACCTGCCTCAGCCTCCCAAAGTGCTGAGATTACAGGTATGAACCACCGCCCGGCCAGTTTTAAATTTTTTAACTTCTTAGTCAATTTCAATCCAAATACAAGCCAGGCCTATATTTTAAATCCTTTCTAAACACAACATTACTGTTAGTTGGAATGACAGAATTGTAAACAGGCTCTTCAGCTAATACACTATGTGTTTCTAAATGATACTTTTATTCAGATTCTCATTTCCAGAAGAGGTTAGTGCATTGTTGGCCTTGTGACAACTGTATTGTCTAAACAATTGGTTTTGTCTTTACACAGGCTAGTAAAATCACCCTCAATTTTTGATAACTTTAGATTTGTAAATATGTAATCCTTTTCTTGATGAAAAGGAATTGTTTTATCATTTTGAGAGCAAGAGCAGTATTGCTTGACACAGTTTAAGTATCTTTTAACATAACAGTTAAATATATATGGAATAAACACCAAGTGTCTATAGAGCATAGTCCATGAAAATTTCCAGATATATCAAGTTTAACAGGAAAAAAATACATTTTTTTCTTTTGATTCATTAAATTATACCTTACTCTGAAGAAAATCAGCAATATGATTCCGGCAGTATATAGTAGTTCTGACACTTCTCTTAGTAAGGGACATTTTTCTACCTCAGCACTAAATGCTGGCCAAATAGTATGACCTTGGCCTTCTATCTAAACTCTTAAAATTGTTTAAGATCCACTGGTGGAAATGGAGTCGCTATGGAGATGTGGATGATTTACTGATAACAGAAAAGGTTCAGATTCCATTAGTACTGATGGCTATACTTCCATTTATGTTTTCCCTAAGCCATAACTATTTAAAATGTTACTGTTAGCATTCTTATTTGTCTCATTTGTTGGTATATAACTCTCCTACTTAAATATATAGAACAAATCATATTAATTAAAATAAATTGCTTGGACAGTTAAGTTGTCCTGCAAATTGTCTCTGAAGGCTATAAATTCAAATTAAGGGTTTTGTTGCTTGTTCCTGAGCTTGGAAAGATTCCTTTTACTGCATTAGTAGTAGCTCAAGAAATCAACAACCTTGCAAAAGAACATTCATTTGAATTCTTGCAGAAATAGCTGGATAAACTGCATATATAGCTAGTTATCATAATCATATAACAAAATCTTTATTAAGCAAGCAACCAAATTACTAATTCATGATGGCAAGTGTTGATATATAACAGTATTGAGTTTGGACATAACTATATTTGTTTCTATATATTTTAAAATATACATTTATATACGTTTATATCTATAATATTTATCTCCTATGTATTTCGTATATATTTTATTTTATATATATATATAAAATTGGGTTTTTGGTGTTCTCAAATAGTATACCATCCGAGTAGCAATGCTGTGAGATATTTTTTGTAAAAACACAACAACTTCCCATTTCTGGTGTTACAAGCATTCATTAGGTCAGAAATAACCTTGTGGGGAGTGGCGAATAACTTACTCTGCCTATTTTAAGAAAAGCGCCTATTTTCTAACTTCTAAAGGCAAAAGACTGTGAGCTAATCATTTAGTAGTATCTCTATACAAAATTTAATGTCCTTTGGCATTGTCATGGAACCGCCTGTAATATAAAAAAGAGAATAGCCTAACTCTAGTATCTAAATTTGACCAAATAAAATACGAACAAAGTAACCGTCTGACGATTCTCCTTCAACTTTCATTTCGACTCTCTTTGTGTGGCTATTCACTCCTTCGCTTAACATCTTCCTCTTTTCTTATTGGGAGGTTTCCCCCAAAACTAATACCCTTCAATTAGCTTGAGCGCAAATAACTAACACCGTGTGGATAGTAGCCAAGTACACCGTTTGTAAAGGATCTCTCTCTGATCTCTTAGCAAAGTGACGATCCTTTTGCCATCCGCTTATTCCCAAAAGCCCCTGCTGAACAACATGTAAGGCCTTCGTAATCCTAAACCCCTGTTATTTAACTACTTTAGAGATTCAATACAAAGTTCAGAGGAAAACAAAACTATTAAAGTGTTGAAAATTACAACCTATAAGGAAATTTTAAACAACTCTATTTTGAGAAGATAAATCAATTTTGAGTTACCTAAAAGAACAATGTTGATTTCTCAGTTTCTGCTAATGCATGCTAAAGGGGATGGACTGAAACTATGCATGTTTCTTAAAACATGGGTTTTAAAACATTAGGCAAAGCTTTTTTGGATTTTCATCATCTGGAGAACATATCAGAAAGCAGGTAGGTCTCATCTGATTACCTGTCTTCAAGTGAAGAAACTGACATTAATCCTGTGGGTTTTCTTGGGGTGAGGAGGGGGGCGTAATGGAGTTACTAAAAAATGGCACCATTTAAATTCAAGATGAATATTCTGGTTTGTAATGGATTTCCCACTACTATTCCTGAATCATAATACTCATGAAATTATTCTCAAGCATAGGATAGTCTTATATCTGTCCCTTCTCTAAGTCTTTTCCTTTGGGACTACAGAACATCATATTCTATGGTTTGCAACCTTACCATAGGATTTAATAGTGATTTTACTACTCAAAAAAAATCATACTGCTTTCTGTCATTAATGTTGCTGCCTTTCCAATGAGTCAAGAAGGACATGAGCACTTTGGGAGGCTGAGGCGGGTGGATCACCTGAGGTTAGGAGTTCGAGACCAGCCTGGCCAACATGGTGAAACCCCATCTCTACTAAAATACAAAATTAACTGGGCGTGGTGGCGCATGCCTGTAACCTCAGCTACTCAGGAGGCTGAGGCAGGAGAATCACTTGAACCCGAGAGGAAGAGATTGCAGTGAGCTGAGACCATGCCACTGCACTTCAGCCTGGGTGACAGAGCAAGACTCCGCTCAAAAAACAAAAAGAAGAAGGACATGAATGATTTCCTAAGGCTACCCCAGATTTGCTTCACGAATCAAGGAAGAAATACCCGAATTATGTATTTTCGCAAACAAAGTACTAAAACGAAGCCTAAGAAAATAGCATCGATGCCCTTTATTACCACTGACATTTCATACTAAACTGAAATGTTGTACACAATCTTTATAGGATTTTGAATATAGATTTAGAATAATTATTCAGTTCAGTCCATATAATGAACACGCTCTGTCTGAATAAGCTCCCTGAGGACAAGACCATATTCAGCTCTTCTCACCACTGTTGCCTAGCACAGTATTTTTTTGTTGTTGGTAGTGGGTTTTTTTTGGGGGGGGGGGCTACATAGGTGTATGTATTTATCAGGTACATGAGATGTTATGATAGAGGCATGAAATGTGAAATAAGCACATCGTGGGGAATTGGGTATCCATTCCCTCAAGCATTTATCCTTTGAGTTATAAACAATCCAATTACACTTTAGTTATTTTAAAATGTACGATTAAGGTTTTATTAACTATAGTCACAATATTGTGCTATCAAATAGTAGGTCTTATTCATTGTTTCTATTTTTTGTACCTGTTAACTATACCCAACTCACCTCCAGCCCCTCACTACACTTCCCAGCCTCTGATAACCATCCTTCTACTCTCTATGTCCATGAGTTCAATTGTTTTGATTTTTAGATCCCACAAATAAGTGAGAACATGTGATGCTTGTCTTTCTGTGCCTGGCTTATTTCACTTAACACAATGATCTCCAGTTCCATCCATGCTGTTGAAAATGACAGGATCTCATTCTTTTGTATGGCCAAATATTACTCCATTGTGTATATGTACTACATTTCCTTTATCCATTTATCTATTGTTGGACACTTAAATTGTTTTTCAAATATTTGCAAGCAGTGCTGCAATAAACAAAGGAATATAGATATCTCTTTGATATACTGATTTCCTTTCCTTTGGGTATATACCCAGCAGTGGTATTGCTGGATCATACGGTAGTTCTATTTTTAGTTTTTTGAAGAACCTCCAACTGTTTTCCTTAGGGGTTATATTAATTTATGCCCCCACTAAAAGTGTACAAGGGTTCCCCTTTCTCTATATCCTCATCAGCATTTGCTATTGCCTGTCTTCGGGATATAAGCCATTTTAACTGGCATGAGATGATATCTCATTGTAATTTTGATTTGCATTTCTCTGACGATCAATGATGCTGAGCACCTTGTCACATACATGTTTCCCATTTGTATGTCTTTTGAAAACTTTCTATTCAAACATTTTCCATTTTTTGATCAGATTGTTAGACATTATTTTCTACAGAGTTGTTTAAGCCCCTTATATATTCTGATTATTTTTTTATTATTATTATTACTATTATACTTTAAGTTCTAGG
>NW_016807087.1:0-4965 GCF_001698545.2 Rhinopithecus bieti
TATATAATATAAACATATAGTACATTATATATTATAAACATATAGTATATTATATATTATAAATATATAGTATATTATATACATAATATAAACACATAGTATATTATATATATATAAACATACACACACACACACAAACACCACAGTTTCTTTATTCATTTGTTGATTGATGGGTTGTTTTTTGGGTTGGTTCATGATTTTTGCAGTTGTGAAATGTGCTGCTATAAACATCTGTGTGCAAGTATCTTTTTCAAATAATGACTTCTTTTTATCTGGGTAGATACCCAGTAGTGGGATTGCTGGATCAAATGGTAGTTCCACTTTTAGTTATTTATGATTATTAGTGATTTTGAGCATTTTTTCTTATGTTTGTTGTTCATTTGTATATCTTCTTTTGAGAATTGTCTATTCATGTCCTTACCCCCTTCAAGCTTTGAATTTCTCTCTTCTACTTATTCAACTATATTGCTGAGACTTTCCAGAGCATTTTGGATTTCTAAAAGTGTGCCCAAAACTTTCTGAATTTTTTACTGTTTTTTCTTTAAGCTATTTCCATAAATAGTTTTCCCTTTACTTCTTGTATCATTTTTTTGCATTTCCTTGCATTGGGCTTTGCCTTTCTCTGTTCCCTCCCTGATTAGCTTAATAAGTAACCTCCTGAATTATTTTTCAGGCAATCAGGGATTTTTTCTTGCTTTTTATCCTTTGCTGGTGAACTAGTGTGATTTTTAGAGGTGTTGAAGAGACTTGTTTTGTCATATTACCGGCGGTGGTTTTCTGTTTCCTTCTCATTTGGGTAATCTCTGTCACAGGGAAGGTTGGGCTGAAGGCTGTTGTTCAGATTCTTTTGTCCCATGGGGTGTTCCCTTGAGGTAGTACTCTCCCCCTTTTCCTATGAATGTGGCTTCCTGTGAACTGAATTGCAGTGACTGTTATCACTCTTCTGCGTCTAGCCACTTAGTGAGTCTACCCAACTCCATACTGGTACTGTACAGAGTCCTGTGATGTGAATTATCTATGGTGTCTCAGCCACCTACCAGTGCCTGTTTCCATGGAGGTGGCAGAGTGCAATGGACCCCATGAGGGTCCTTAGCTTTGGTGGTCTAATGCTCTATTTTTGTGCTGGTTGGACTCCTACAAGGAGGTGGCACTTTCCAGAAAGCATCAGCTATAGTAATGTGGAGACGGGCCACCAGTGAGTGGGACCCTAGAACTCCCATGATTATATGCCCTTTGTCTTCTGTCTATTCTGGGTGAATAGGGAAGGATCATCAGGTGGGGGTGGGGCTAAGTGTATCTGAGCTCAGACTCTCCTTGGGTGGGTCTTGCTGCCGCTGCTGTGGGAGATGAGGTGAAATTCCCAGTTCACTGGAGTTGTGTATGTAGGAGGATTACGGCTGCCTCTGCTGAGTCATGCAGGTTGTCAGGGAAGTGGGGGAAAGTCGGCATTCACAGGCCTCATCCAGGTCCCACACATACAAAAGAGCCAGTCTCACTCCCACAATGTCCGCCACCCCCCACAACAGCACGAGTCTGTTCCCAGGCAGAGGATGAGACAGGCTTGAAAACTTGCCCAAGACTATCCACTTCCCAGCTGTGAGAGAAAAGGGTTTTAGTTCTCCCTGGCCTGTGAGGTCTGTAAGCCTCATTCGCACCCTCCCCTGAGTTCTGGCGAGGAGGCTTCTTCTTCCCTTCAAATTGTTACAAAGTTCAGCTACAGAATTCCTCTCCCTGTGCAGTTTTACCCCCTGCTCCTCTGGCCACTCTCCTGATGGATCCCTGTGATGCCAGGCAGGAATGGACTGCTTGGGGACCCAGTGAGCTCCCAGGGCCTTTCTACTACTTCCTCTACCCCTATATGTCACTTGGCTTGGCTCTCTAACTTGACTCGGCTCCAGATAAAGTCGGAAACTTCTCCCGCAAATGGACTTTCAGCTTCTCCAGTGAAGGTGTGTGGTCGGGAGAGGAGGGTCTCCTTTTCCCAATTCCGCAGTTGGGGCACTGACAGAACTTGGGGTGTCTCTCAAGTCCTGCAGGAGCAGTCCACTTCCTTCAGAGGATCTGTGGGTCCTCTCGGGATTGATGGTTTGTTCTTGCAGTCGATTTGAAGCTAAAATTAACAATGCAAGCCTCCGTATGCTGCTCTCTCCAGAGCTGCAATCTAGTGCTGCCTCCCGCCTGCCATGATCCCATCTAAATAACATCTTTATGATTACACAACTAGTAAATTTTTTCTCTACCATAGCAGGCCACCACCCTTTGGGGTTTCATAAAGTGATAGGAGCTTATGGAAGATCTGTTCTTTCTTGCAGAAGAAATTATAATTGCTAAAATACAGTGAATCCCAAGAGATCTCTTAAAATTTACATCTTGCATTATAACCCCCATTCATGCTGTGGTCCCTATAATCATGCAGGACAGACACATAAGTTAATGTCTTGACTTTTCCTTTCCATTAAAAAGAAAAAAAAAAAGATGAGATTTATATGTCTTTTCAAAGTTAATACTCTTTTACAACTTAATCCCTCAGGAATAGTATAACAATATATATTTTCTGAAATACTTTTGTTAATTAACTGAGGTTAGAAACACAAGATTTTGCAGATGTAATGTTTAACTCAAAACAACAGAAATTTCATGAACAGGGATGGCTCTAATTTCTTCTACAGGAAAAGTTGCATGTTAAAAGTTAGCTTACTGTAAATCATATGAAGATAATGAAGAATAAGCATTGTGAATTGGAAGAAGTTCTATGTTGCATAGGAATAACAGCAGAAATTAATGGAGTATTTAGATGTAACAGTTTTAAAGGCATAATCACTTCTTTATCACCAAGAAAGTAGCTAAGAAGAGTTGCTAATTCTAAGGAATATTTTGAGCAAATTGAAAAACATTCCAGGCAACATGGAAAATAAAAATGTCTCACACACATGCACTCCATTCTCTATTTATTTATTTATTTATTTATTATACTTTAAGTTCTAGGGTACATGTGCACAATGTGCAGGTTTGTTACATATATATACATTTTCCATGTTGGTGTGCTGCAACCATTAACTAGTCTTTTGCATTAGGTATTTCTCCTAATGCTATCCCTGCCCTCTTCCCTCACCCCAAAACAGGCCCTGGTGTGTGATGTTCCCCACCCTGTGTCCAAGTATTCTCATTGTTCAATGCCCACCTCTGAGTCGGAATATGTGGTGTTTAATTTTCTGTCCTTGTGATAGTTTGCTGAGAATGATGGTTTCCAGCTTCATCCATGTCCCTAAAAAGGACATGAACTCATCCTTTCTTATGGCTGCATAGTATTCCATGGTGTATATGTGCCAGATTTTCTTAATCCAGTATATCACTGATGCACATTTGGGTTGGTTCCAAGTCTTTGCTATTGTCAATAGTGCCGCAATAAACATATGTGTGCATGTGACTTTATAGTAGCATGATTTATAATCCTTTGGGTATATACCCAGTAAAGGGAGCGCTGGGTCAAATGGTATTTCTAGTTCCAGATCCTTGAGGAATTGCCACACTGTCTTCCACAATGGTAGAACTAGTTTACACTCTTACCAACAGTGTAAAAGTGTGCCTATTTCTCCACATCCTCTCCAGCATCTATCGTTTCCTGACTTTTTAATGATTGCCATTCTAACTGGTGTGAAATGGTATCTCATTGTGGTTTTGATTTGCATTTCTCTAATGGCCAGTGATGATGAGCATTTTTTCATGTGTCTGTTGGTTGCATAAATGTCTTCTTTTGAGAACTGTCTGTTCCTATCCTTTGTCCACTTTTTGATGGGGTTGTTTTTTTCTTGTAAATTTGTTTAAGTTCTTTGTAGATTCTGGATATTAGCCCTTTGTCAAATAGGTAGATTGCAAAAATTTTCTCCCATTCTGTAGGTTGCCTGTTGACTCTGATGATAGTTTCTTTTGCTGTGCAGAAGCTCTTTAGTATAGTTTAATTAGATCTCATTTGTCTATTTTGGCTTTTGTTGCCATTGCTTTTGGTGTTTTAGTCATGAAGTCCTTGCCCATGCCTATGTCCGGATTGTTATTGCCCAGGTTTTCTTCTAGGGTTTTTATGGTTTTAGGTCTGACTTAAGTCTTTAATCCATCTTGAATTAATTTTTTTACAAGGTGTAAGGAAGGAATAAAATTTCAGCTTTCTGCATATGGCTAGCCAGATAAGCTTTCTGAATATGGTGGATAAGCTTTTTGGTGCGCTGCTGGATTCAGATTGCCCATATTTTCTTGAGGATTTTTGTATCGATGTTCATCAGGGATGTTGGTCTAAAATTCCATTTTTTTGTGTGTGTTTCTGCCAGGCTTTGGTATCAGGATGATGCTAGACTCATAAAATGAGTTAGGGAGGATTCCTTCTTTTTCTATTGATTGGAATAGTTTCAGAAGGAGTGGCATCAGCTCCTCATTGTACCTCTGGTAGAATTCGGCTGTGAAACTGTCTGGTCCCAGATGTTTTTTTGTTGGTAGGCTATTAATTATTGCCTCAATTTCAGAACCTGTGATTGGTCTATTCAGAGATTCTACTTCTTCCTGGTTTAGTCTTGGGAGGGTGTATGTGTCCAGGAATTGATCCATTTCTTCTAGATTTTATAGTTTATTTGCATAGAGGTGTTTATTGTATACTCTGAAGGTAGTTTGTATTTCTGTGGGATTGATGGTGATATCCCCTTTATCATTTTTTGTTACATCTATTTGATTCTTCTTTCTTTTCTTCTTTATTAGAATTGCTAGAAGTCTATCAATTTTTTTGATCTTTTCAACAAAACAGCTCCTGATTCATAGATTTTTTGAAGCGTTTTTTTTTTTGTGTCTCTATCTCCTTCAGTTCTGCTCTGATCTTAGTTATTTCTTGCCTTCTGCTAGCTTTTGAATATGCTTGCTCTTGTTTCTCTAGCTCTTTTAATTGTGATGTAAGGGTGTCAATTTTAGATCTTTCCAGCTTTC
>NW_016807087.1:5238-42943 GCF_001698545.2 Rhinopithecus bieti
CCTTCTTCTGGCTTGTAGAGTTTCTGCTGAGCTATCCACTGTTAGTCTGAAGGGCTTCCCTTTGTAGGTAACCCGACCTTTCTCTCTGGCTGCACTTAACATTTTTTCCTTTATTTCAACTTTGGTGAATCTGACAATTATGTGTCTTGGAGTTGCTCTTCTCGAGGAGTATCTTTGTGGCTTTCTCTGTATTTCCTGAATTTGAATGTTGGCCTGCCTGCCTTGCTATGTTGGGGAAGTTCTCCTGGATAATATCCTGAAGAGTGTTTTCCAACTTGGTTCCATTCTCCCCATCATCTCAGGTACACCAATAAGACATATATTTGGTCTTTTCATATAGTCCCATATTTCTTGGAGGCCTTGTTTGTTTCTTTTTACTCCTTTTTCTCTAAACTTCTCTTCTTGCTTCATTTCATTCATTTGATCTTCAGTCACTGATACTCTTTCTTCCACTTGATCAAATTGGCTACTGAAGCTTGTGCATGCATCATGTAGTTCTTGTGCCATGGTTTTCAGCTCCATCAGGTCATTTAAGGTCTTCTCTATGCTATTTATTCTAGTTAGCCATTCATCTAATCTTTTTTTCAAGGCTTTTAGTTTCTTTGCAATGGGTTCGAACATACTCCTTTAGCTTGGAGAAGTTTGTTATTACTGATGTTCTGAAACCTACTTCTGACAACTCGTCAAAGTCATTCTCCTTCTAGCTTTGTTCTGTTGCTGGTGAGAAGCTGTGATTCTTTGGAGGAGAAGAGGTGCTCTGGTGTTTAGAGTTTTCAGCTTTTCTGTTCTGGTTTCTCCCCGTCTGTGTGGTTTTCCTTACATTTGGTCTTTGACGATAGTGACCTACAGATGGGGTTTTGGTGTGGATGTCCTTTTTGTTGATGTTGATGCTATTCTTTTCTGTTTGTTAGTTTTCCTTCTAACAGTCAGAACCCTCAGCTGCGGTCTGTTGGAGTTTGCTGGAGGTCCACTCCAGACCCTGTTTGCCTGGGTATAACCAGTGGAGGCTGCAGAACAGCAAATATTGCAGAACTGAAAATGTTGCTGCCTGATCCTTCCTCTGGAAGCTTCATCTCAGAGGGGCACTGGGTGTATTAGGTATCAGTTGGCCCCTACTGTGAGGTGTCTCAGTTAGGCTACTTGGGGTTCCAGGACCCACTTGAGGAGTCAGTCTGTCCATTCTCAGATCTCAAATTCCATGCTGGGAGAACCACTGCTCTCTTCAAAGCTGTCAGATAGGGATGTTTAAGTCTGCAGAAGTTGTCTGCTGCCTTTTGTTCAGCTATGTCCTGCCCCAAGAGGTGGAGTCTAGAGGCAGGAGGTCTTGTTGACCTGTGGTGGGCTCCACCCAGTTTGAGCTTTCTGGCCACTTTGTTTACCTAGTCAAGCCTCAGCAATGGTGGGCGCCCCTCCCCCAGCCTCATTGCCACCTCACAGTTCAATCTTGGACTGCTGTGCTAGCAGTGAGCAAGGCTCCGTGGGTATGGGACCCCCTGAGCCAGCACAGGATATAATCTCCTGGTGTGCTGTTTGCTAAGACTGTGGGAAAAGTGCAGTATTAGGGCAGGGGTGCCAATTTTCCAGGTACCATCTGTCACAGCTTCCCTTGACTAGGAAAGGGAATTCCCCAACCCCTTGTGCTTCCTGGGTGAGGCTATGCTCCACCCTGCTACAGCTCACTCTCCATGGGCTGCACCCACTGTCCAACTTGTCCCAATTAGATGAACCCAGCACCTCAGTTGGAAATGCAGACATCACCAGTCTTCTGCTTCGCTCATGCTGGGAGCTGCAGAGCAGAGATGTTCCTATTCTTCCATCTTGGAATGATCCTACACACTTCATTTTCAATGAAATTAAGAGAAAGGGAAAATCTTCCAAATCCAAAATACACATAAAGCTCTCAGAAAGATATGAGAACTGGCAAAAGACATATGGAAAATGCCATTAGAAATGTCAAGGGACTTGAGCATGACAGATTTCCAAAGGTGGCAACTTTATTCTGACAATAAAGCCCAATACTCCTCTACTATAACTTTGGTGGGATATGCTGTGAGCAAGGCTGAGCTCAGACAGAGCTGAATCTAAGCAGTGTTGAGAGCTTGGGGGTTACAGGCAGAGAGATGCCAGCAGCAGATCTCAGAATTCATTAGCAATTAATTACTTGTCGAAAATGAGGAGCCTACCTTGGAACAGAGCCCATGTTCCTTAATTGCAGTAGTCAGCAGGGGAATGGGTAAAACATGGCTGGCAGCAGAGATCCTTCTAGATATTGTTTGGTTTGGGGAAACAGATGAGTTCAACTGGCTCAGGGGAATACACCAAAGTACCATATGTGA
The DNA here is from genome assembly GCF_001698545.2 of Rhinopithecus bieti. NCBI lineage: Eukaryota > Metazoa > Chordata > Mammalia > Primates > Cercopithecidae > Rhinopithecus > Rhinopithecus bieti. The sequence continues at coordinate 7,575 of NW_016807087.1, forward strand.
GAAGAGTCTGTAGCAACAGAACAGAGAACTTGTGATTACAATGTCTGGAAGTTACATTTTTCCCCTCAGCCAAAAGAATGTCCTGAAAAATGGTCTTCCAAGAAAATACAACTTTCCTACCATAAGAAATAAAAAAGAAACAACACAACACCAATAAAAAATGAGTAAGTTTTTATGGAAGAAGACATAAAACATATCCTTGGACACAAAGCAGATGGAAATTGCTGCAAACATTCCACCATGAGTGTGTGTGTGTGTGTGTGTGTGTGTGTGTGTGTGTGTGTGTGATTAATATATATTAAAGTTTACCTACTATGAAGGAATAACAAAGCAGAAATATAAAACTAAGGGAAGAGATATTTTCATCTATTAAGTAAATGATGGCAGCTTAATTCTGAATCATCCTACTGGAAAACATACAAAGCAAGCCCTGAAAGATAAAAGAGATAGTTAAAAACCTGAAGTACATACTTCCTAAAGATAAAGAGTGAGAAAACTCACAAATTCCAAAGTATATATGAGCATGGCAATTGGCAATTGAGACTATGATGATGATACCTGTTGTTAAAAAAAAAAAAAAGCCATGAAGGCATTGTGTCCTGTGTCCAGAGTTGGTTACTTCCGGTGGGTTCGTGGTCTCGCTGACTTCAAGAATGGAGCTGTGGACCTTCACGGTGAGTGTTACAGCTCTTAAAGATGGCATGAACCCAAAGAATGAACAGCAACAAGATTTATTGTGAAGAGCAAAAGAACAAAGCCTCCACAACGTGGAAGGGGACCCAAGCAGGTTGCTTCTGCTGGCTGGGGTGGCCACCTTTTATTCCCTTATTTGTCCCTGCCCATGTCCTGCTGATTGGTCCATTTTACAGAGTGCTGATTGGTCCATTTTACAGGGCACTGATTGGTCCATTTTACAGTGTGCTGATTGGTCCATTTTACAAACCTAGCTAGCCACAGAGCACTGATTGGTGCATTTTTACAGAGTGCTGATTGGTGCATTTTACAATCGTTTTGTAAGACAGAAAAGTTCTCCGAGTCCCCACCTGACCCAGAAGTCCAGCTGGCTTCACCTCTCAATCCCCCCTCTAAAGAGAACACCCCAACTGCTGTTGGGAATTGGGTAATGACCACTCTAGCTACTTCCTGCTGAATAGGGGTTAAGAAGGGGCCCTGCAGTGGTAGTGTCTTCCAGAGGGGAATGCTGTAGGCCAAACAAAGGGTCAGTGGGTTGGTCCAGGTGTCCTCTTTAGAAGTTATAGTTAAGCTCACTTGGGGTTCCATTTGTAAGACCATCTGTCTTACAATTCTCAGACTGCAGCTAAAGCCACATTCTTTTCATTGAAGGCCAGGGTTTGATCTAACAATATCATGACATCTCTCCAAGTGAGGTTGAGGGTTTACCCTAGACCCTGTAGGACATCTATGTACTATCAGGATCATCTGAAAACTTCCCCAGGTCTGCCTTGATCTCCTGTAAATCCAAGAGGGAGAAGGGGACATGTACCTGGGTTGGACCAAATTTCCCCTCCACCCCCACACAGCTTGAAGGTGACATAACCGATAGCCCAGGGGTTTTTGTGGTCCCTTAGAGATATATTTGCTTATTTCCTTCTGGGTGGGGGAGATTAGAGGAGCCTTATCATTAATAAGAAGGGGAGCTGTAAGGAGGCTAGGATATGATGGTAAGTTGAGAGGTCCTCCTGTGGGGTGTAAATTGCAAACTTTGCATAGTTGTGGATTATCCTCCAATAAAAGAAAGCTTGGACATAAGGTATTTCACTCCATTTGCCTTCCCTCTTACAGAAAAGGTTAAGCTGCAGGATAGTATTGTAATTTATACTTCTCTCAGGTGGCCATTTTTTCCATCAGAGAAAGAATATTAGGGCCAGGCCATAGTGCAGAAAAAAAAAAAAAAAAAAATGAGCCACCTCTTTTTCAGGGTTTGTGGGTCAAATTGGTCCCAATGGCTTAGGATGCATTTCAAGGGTGAGCCTGTTGATGCCTGAGTATTTCCCATCTGAAAGACAAAACTGCTCACAGTTTTGGTTGTTTGTCTCCCTGCCACTGGCCCAAGAACCCACAATGATCCCTGGACCCTGCTGATTGTAATAGTTGTGCTCACTGAGCAACAGCAGAAATGCTAGTTTTCCTCATAGACCACAAGGAGGACCAAGGAAAGTGGAATTTAGTGGCCCCTACAACACATTCTTGAAAACCCATTAGAGTCCTAAGCATTTTCTCCTGTTAGTGTTGGGACCTTACCCCTGTCCTATAAAGATGATATGACCCAAAAATGGAGTGGAGGGCCACACCTTGAGGGAGGGAAGGGATCTCCAGGATTGGAAGACTGACATCTTTTGTCCCCACTTCTCATCATATGAATAGGAAGGATATCATTTCTGAGGCTCCCAATATCCTAGCTTCAGAAATAGCCCTTGTTAGGCCTGCTAGTCTGAGGAAGGATCCTAAAATTCCAGAGTCTCCTATCACCCCCGATGGGGCTTTGGGCAAAAATTATGTCTTTCTGATTGGTGAGCCTGGGTCCCTAAAGAAAGGAACAGAGTCCCAAAATTTATACTAGAAATCATTCATATGGGAGAAACTAGAAAAGCACCAGAGACAGGGAGTGGTTTTTAGAAGCAGGACTAGTCTAAGAGAAGAGGGGCAGAAGGAAATTTGTCTCACAAGCATTAGGACCCAGGACGCAAGGGTCAAGTTAGATAGGATAGATGGGTGAGTCTTGTTTAGGCGAGGTGACTTTAAGAGTTCCGTTCACGGCTACAAGGTCAACCAACTTTTTGTCAGAACCCTGGAGCTGAATGGCTTTCCTCTCTGTTGACACTCAGCTCAGCCCAGAAGTACAGGAAAAGTGTAAGCTGGTTCCAGGCAAACCAACACTCCCAACTCTGAAGAGTCGGGGACAGAGAGTTCTTTATCAGAAAGTCTGATACCCATGTCTTTAGTCCTGCAGCCATGCTAGTCACTTTTAACTGGCTGATAGGTACCCGCTGTTTAGCCCCTGAATTCTAAGGAAAAGTAGGAGAAAATAGCAAGCAAAAGGGATATAATGGTATGCACCACTTGGCAATATCACAGGCAAGCCCCCAAGATGTGTCTGGAGTTGGTTCCTTCCAGTGGGTTCGTGGTCTCACTGACTTCAAGACTTCAAGAATGGAGCTGTGGACCTTTGCGGTGAGTGTGACAGCTCTTAAAGATGGCATGGACCGGAGACGGAGCAGCAGCAAGATTTATTGTGAAGAGCAAAAGAACAAAGCTTCCACAGCATGGAAGGGGACTCAAGAGGGTTGCTACTGCTGGCTGGGGTGGCCAGCTTTTATTCCCTTATTTGTCCCTGCCCATGTCCTGTTGATTGGCCCATTTTACAGAGTGCTGATTGGTCCATTTTACAGAGCACTGATTGGTCCATTTTACAGTGTGCTGATTGGTCCATTTTACAAACCTCTAGTTAGCCACAGAGTGCTGATTGGTGCATTTTTACAGAGTGCTTATTGGTGCATTTTGCAAATCCCTTGTAAGATAGAAATGTTCTCCAAGTCCCTACCTAACCCAGAAGTCCAGCTGGCTTCATCTCTCAGCATCTGGTGGTCTGGTGGTAGCAGATCCTGTACATGCCCTAAAAACATCTGATAGCTCTCCTGCAAGACACTTTATTACAAAAAGGAAGGACTCTATGCAGGCTGTCTTGAACAGGGATTGTCTAAGCACTGGGAGAAGCAGAGTTTGCAGATGGGGAAAGGAGCAGGAGGGCAGAGGTGGAAGATCTAGGAAGCAACAGCAAGAAAAACCTTTGAAATATTAGTGTATCATTGTGGAAAACAGGACCCATCTCCTTGGTGAAAAAACTGGGAAAGTCCAGGGATGAAGGCAGAAGTCATCCAGAACCATGTTTATGGTTCCCAGAAATGCTGGGGGAATAATTTTATTTTAAAGAGGAAATTCAGTGTAGCCCTCTTTATAAGACAGTTAAACTAAAATCAGTTAATTATATTTTCCAAAATGAACACACTTTGACCTTTGAGATGGTCTGAGAGTCTCCTCTGAGAATCAGAGAAGACATGTTAACTAGGAAGCCATCCATCAGTGTGGAAGGATGGACTGCTGGAAATTTATTCTGGCCTGATCTTACATGCTGAGGTGAACTCCGGCAAGGCTGAGTATCCCTAATCTGAAAATCTGAAATCTGAAGTGCTCCAAAATCCAAAACTTTTGAGAGCTGACATTATGCTCAAAGAAAATGTTTACTACAGCATTTCAGTTTTAATTTTTATTTTTTTGGATTAGTGAAGCTCAACTGCTATAACTGCAAATATTCCAAAATCCAAAAAGAAGCTAAAATCCAAAACACTTCTAATCCCAAGCATTTTGCATAAAGGATACTCAATTTTAGTCCCAGAAAATCCAACTCATTCCAATATGAGTAACAACAAAAGAAATAAGGAAGCATCAATACAAAGTGACAGGAAGAAAAAACATGAGAAAGAAACAAAACTTTTCTATAAATGAGGAAGACTCACCAAAAAAATAAAATAAAAATCCTCTCATCACAAAGCAGATGAACACGGTAGCCCTCTTAATGAAAGATCAAGCATGAAGGAAGATTATAGGGCAGAAATAAAAGAATTTGGAGAAACGATGCTCAAAAACCAGGGGATGATCTCTATAAAATAGATGATAAAATAGGAAATGACACAATTTCAGAAAATAAACACCAAAATCACTTCAGAAATGAAGAAAATTATAAGGAACACAATGGGGAATAGATCCCATGAGAGTCCAGTAAGAAACTTGTGAAAAAAAATGATAAAGAACAAAATAAAATGAAAATGAAGTCAGAGAAAGAATGAAAAAATTGAGAGAAAATAAAAAATATAGATCATAGATATAGACAATCCAATCTAACATAAGCAGAGAGTACTGAAAAGAAAATAAAACAATGAATCTGAAATTTAAAACATTCAAGAAAAAAATTATGAAATTTAAAAAAAGACTTGGTTCTTCATATTGAAATGACTCATTATCTGTAGAGGAAAATTAACCTAAAGGTCAACACTAATACATATGCTACAAAGGTAACAAATTTTAATGATAAAGAAATAATGTGTATGTCAGCTACTTAAAGAGATCAAATCACTTAAGAAGAAAATCAATTTGGCATGAGGCTTTCACAGGAACATTCAATACTGGAAGACATTGAAGCTACACATTGATTGTTCAAGAAAACAAAGTATTATCCAACCTGCCCTTTAAGTAGAACAGCTATAAACAGTTGTGAAAAGTAAGAATTAGAACACGTTGTTTACAAGATCCTTGAGAAAACTAGTACAAGATGAACTTTAGCCAAGCAAGAGATGAGTAATAAAAACTTAGCAAAAAGATTTATGATTAATACCTTCAGAAAGTTTTATAATTAAACAGTAAAATACTCTGGTGGAAGAAACATCTGCGAATAAACCAGAGTTAGCTGATATTCTTCTGGTTTATGCCTTTGCATATAATGAGAGTGGGGAGCAAGTATGTAATACCTGCTGGGGAGGGGTCAGAAGTTCTGCTACTAACTAGCTATGAAATGTTGCTGACATACTCACTATCCTATGCTTTGGAATTTTTATCTTATGTGTGGACAAATTTAAAATCTGATATGCCAGAGAAATTAAAATTAAAGGGGCCGGGCGAAGTGGCTCATGCTTGTAATCCCAGCACTTTGGGAGGCCGAGGTGGGTGGATCACGAGGTCAGGAGATCGAGACCATCCTGGCTAACACAGTGAAACCCCATCTCTACTAAAATACAAAAAATTAGCCGGGCGAGGTGGCAGGCGCCTGTAGTCCCAGCTACTCGGGAGGCTGAGGCAGGAGAATGGTGTGAACCCGGGAGGCGGAGCTTGCAGTGAGCCGAGATCGCGCCACTGCACTCCAGCCTGGGAGACAGAGCGAGACTCCGCCTCAAAAAACAAAAAAAAAGAAAAAGAAAAAGAAAAAAGAAAAAAAATTAAAGGTCAATTGCTTAGCTTTGGGCAAGAAAGACCATATATAGCGAAACAACAAATGGACCAGAAAACTACAAACTATAGTCCTTGTCCCATCTACAAGACTCAGAAGTGAAATGTTGATCACTTTCTTTGTCTCTGTTTTCTCATTGTAAATTGTGAGGAAATTGACAATAACATGGTCTTATTTTATGCTTTTCTTTGTATATTATTTTGTTATTATTGTTGCCACAAAGGCTGAAATAACAAACTTTTGTTTATTCATTCAATATTTATTTAGCACCTACTGTATGTCATGAACAGTTCTAGTGAATAATCAAAGACAAAATCTCTACTCTTATAGACTTTATATTTTAGTTGGGGCTAGGGAAAAGAAAATAAGCCATAAACATCATAAACAAACAAATTCCATAGTGTGTTACAAGTATTACAGAAACAAAGAAAGCAGATTAAAAAAGGGCAAGGAATGCTGGGGAAATAATTTTTTTTTTTTTTTTTTTTTTGAGACGGAGTCGCGCTCTGTCGCCCAGGCTGGAGTGCAGTGGCCGGATCTCAGCTCACTGCAAGCTCCGCCTCCCGGGTTCACGCCATTCTCCTGCCTCAGCCTCCCGAGTAGCTGGGACTACAGGCGCCCGCCACATCGCCCGGCTAGTTTTTTGTATTTTTTAGTAGAGACGGGATTTCACCATGTTAGCCAGGATGGTCTCGATCTCCTGACCTCGTGATCCGCCCGTCTCGGCCTCCCAAAGTGCTGGGATTACAGGCTTGAACCACCGCGCCCGGCCAATAATTTTGTTTTTAAAAGGAAATTTAGTGTAGGCCTCATTATAAGACAGTTAAACAAAATTAGTTAATCACATTTTCAAAATGAAAACACTTTGACCTTTGAGATGTTCTAGAATAATTTTCAAATTATGTCTCCTTTATGAAAAATTGGACTATTTATTTGACATTATATTTTATCTGAGAGAATTAAGTCAGGATTTTCGCCAAGTCTCTTATTTTACAATGCCAATACATTGATTCTGATTTTAAATACATTTGTTTCTTTTATATTTTCTCCTTAGATAAATTTTGTTATTCTTTTTCTGTTTGTGCTAAAACTTCTCTTGCTTTCTTTTCATTTTTCCTGTTTAATAGCAGCTTATAAAACTGTAGATTTCATTTGAGTAGTTTTGATCATATCTCATACATTTTTATAAAGAATGTACTAATTATTATTCTCTGTTTTATAATTGCAATTTAGTTTTTTATTATACCCAAGAGTTATTTAGGATAGAGCTTTATTTTTTAATTTCCAAGACTGTGTTTATTTTAGTTATTAATTTCTGGTTTGTTACATTGTGGTCAACAAAAGATATTTGGACCATTTTGTATTTTGTTTCTATTAAATTTTCTTCATCATCTCATATGTGGTAAATTTCAGTAAGTTATACCTAGAAACTTGAAAATGAAACATATTCCTGTCAGTAGGAAGCAGATTTTTATGTATGGATATATGACTACTGTTCGTATGACTATGCTTTTGTGAATTTTTTGCATATCTCCAATAGTTGGTGTGATATTTATTTTAAAAATGTGTCTCAATGTAGGTTCTGTTTTTGACTAGTATAAAGACAATTCTTTGCATGTTAATAAAAAATAATTTAGCACAGAAGTGGAAGACAAGTGGATATGAAATGTGAGTTAGCAGAACTCACACTCTCTCTCTCTCACACACACACACACACACAAATAGACCAAAAAACACACAAACACACAAGAAAAATAACAACACTGGAAGGAGTAAAAACAGACTAAACACTAGAAAAGATAATAAAGGACAATGAGAGGAAATTTTAATGGAATTTTAAAATTTCTGAAGTAAATATATACTGTCAAACAAACACTAACATTCACATAATTTAAATTCCCTGAGGAAAGTAAAATCAGCTATACATACATGAAAGCCACTATCAAGTTAGGTATTCATGCATTCAGATTTAAAAAAGAAAAACCTGGGTTACACCTGTTTTTTTAGTGTCCTGTGTAGTTATTATTCTATTCCCTATAAACAGTGTGTTTTTCTTGAAGACGTATTACCAAATCACCCTAGGAATGAAGGGGAAAGTCACCTTGGCTTCAGATTTCTACATAGCAACATTCAGTATTAGAAGGTGGTTGAGCAACATTTACAAGATACCCAAGTTGTAGAGTTTGATATTTATATCCAGCCAAATTTTACCTCTGTTATAAACACTACAACGAAACAGTTTTGAATACACACTAATTCTGGTAATATTGCACTCATGAGATTTTCCTGAAAAAGTTACTAAATATCTAATATTAGCCAATTAAATATGACTAGAGAAATTCAAAAAAAAGACTAGGAATAAGGCTTTAAAATATTTAAGTGCAGAAGACCAAAAAAGGGTAGGACAAAGGTGGTGACAAATTATAATGTAACTTTTTATATAGAAATAATATGGTTTTTAACACTTTAGAAGAAGAAGGGGAAAAGTTGGGGCAGAATAAGGTTGCAGTTCGCATTTCCAGAACTAGAGACAACAAAATATCATTAAAAATAAACAAGCAACAAGAGTTTTAGCAAATTAATAAATCAATCAAGGAATAAGAGTATTAGCATATTTAAGAGAAAAAGCATATTTAAGGAAATGCATACTATTGATTAAAATTGAATCATGAAGAAGAGAAGAGAGGTAGAGAAAAATAGAAAACTTTCTAACTATAACAAGAATCACAAGAACATATGGACTCATGAAGGGGAATAACACACTGGGGGCTACTGTGGAGTGGAGGGCTCAGGGAGGAAGAGCATCAGGAAGAATAGCTAATGGATGCTGGGCTTAATACCTGGGTGATGGGTTGATCTGTGCAGCAAACCACCATGGCACACATTTACCTATGTAATAAACCTGCGCATCTTGTACAAGTACCCTGGAACTTAAAATAAAAGCTGAAGAAAAAAAAAATCACAAAAATGAACAATAAATAAAAACAAACCATGAAGAAAAAAAAAAACTTTACAAGCCATCTAAAGAGAAAATATATGACAAAATTAAAACTCAACATATCTGTCATAGCATTAAATATAAATGAGTTTGACCTATTAATGAAAGAAATGAAAGAGAGACTGTAGTAGTAAAATTTTAATTCACTCTTCATTATACTACATATGAAATTAAAGAAAAAATAAATATAGAAGATGAATAATATAATTAATAAGATTAATCCGATGTATATAAGTTTTGGCTGCAGAAAATAGGGAATACAGCATTTTTTTCAAATACCCATAGAACAGTAACATTCAATGACCACTGAGAAGATGAGAAGACTATAGAATATGATCATAAGGTAGGTCTGATTGATATGTACAAATTCTAGCCAGAGGAAAAAAAATCAGTCCGTGGTTATACAATGCAACGTACATAATTCTTGAATTGAATAAGATATTAGCAGACATGCCAAGATACAGAACCAAATAATTTAAAAACAAAAGAAAAAATGGCACAGTGACAGACCCAACAGTGGTTCACATATTGCAATTATTAGACACTAACTTTAAACAACTATGCTTATATTTGAGTATATATGAAAAGTGAAGAATTTAGCATAGAATTAGAATATATTGAGAAAAATTTAATTAACATTATAGAAATTTAAAACACAACAACTAAGCATTTAATAGATGAATTTAAAATCAAATGAGACATAGCAGAAACTATGACTAATATGGCTATAAAATGGAAAATACATAAAAGATACATAATGAATGGAGAGTTTTCGGGGCCCCAGAAACTTCAGAGACAGAAAGAATAAAGAAAACTAGCCATGAGTTTTTCAAAACTGATGGGAGCCATTAGGTCAAAGTTTCAAGAAACTGTTCATACTTCCAAGCAGGGAAAAATAAGAAGAAAAAAAGCAGGGGAAGAAAGAAAAACAAAATCATACTCTAGTCACATTCTCTGAGCCATGGAATAGGTAGTGTCTGGGAGGGAGTCTGAGTGAAATATCTCGGATGTTATTAATATTTTACATCTTAACCTAGGTGGTAGTTATACAGGTATTATCACCGTTTACAGTATGTACGTTACACTTCAATTTAAAAGTTTAAAGAATAGTTCTAAATTTTTGTCTCTTATTTAACAAGCTATCCCTCCCTTTGCTGTGTTCTGGTCATAATGGACTTTATAGAGGAAGGCAAGATAAACAACACATTAGGAAAAACAGGACGTAACATCAGATATGAACTGAACAGTAAAATCCTGTCTCTTCTTACCTGGCATATTTCACTTTAAAAGAAAGACAGGAGGACGCACGAGTGGGTATAGTATTTGTTCCTGTTTTCATCCTTTGCTAGCAGAACTCCAAAGAGGAATGTCCAGAAAACCATATTAAACTAGGTTTAGAAAGCTCAAGACCATTGGCAAGATGGTAGATGCTGCTAGAATTCTGTCCCTGGCATGTTTGGGCAGCTTAAATCCCCTGGGAAAATTCCCTCACATAATTAGTATTAACCTACTACAGGATAGTACTGCTGCTCTAGTTCTGGAAGATGTACAGACAAATGACCTGGAAGCAGCCCTCCAGGCTCCTCGTTACCTGTGCAGTATGTGCAACACACCTACGAGTTTCCAAACCCATTGGTGAGAGATTGTGAGCACTGCAGGAGCACTTCAAGGAGAGCAAGGAGAGATATCGTGGCATGACAAAGTGACTTGTGTGTGTGGGATTTACTATTCAGGGTATACACTTTTGTAGGGCATTCAATAGTCACTCCCCAAAGCCAGAAGTCATCAGTAGCATCAGTCATACCTCAGTTTTCACTAGCACAAAAATCAGAACCAAATTAGCCACTCCAGCAGCAATTAGTGAGTGTCGAAGGGGCAGGCAATAATCTGAAGCTTCCCTCTGCCTTTCCTCCTTATGGATAAAACAATCCCTCTTAGATTTCTACATTCCAACATGCAAAGAGGGAGGTGGTCGGGATGAAACTGTACGAGACTAAGCATTTATCTAAAAGGGCCTGAATAATCTTAAAAAGCAAAGTCAGCGCTAATAGAGAATTTAATTTTGAATAGAATTAATATTTTAAATACTTATAAACCTTAGTAAAATATAAGGAAGAAACACTATATGAACTGGCACATGAGAAAAATCAGGTCACCATAGGAAATAAAGATGCATGTGTTTTTAGCACATTAGAGCATAGGGCATCAATTTATGACAGTTAATGATCAATTTATGACATCAAAGAAACCAATTAAATAGCAGATACCATTTTATACCTTTTAAACTAACAAAAATCTAAAAAATGATTATTCCAAATATTGGTAAAGTTATGGTAAAATTATTACACATATATACCAATGACAGGTTAAATTAGAACACAATTTGGCAAAAGAAAAGTTATATATTACAAGTAGATACATGACAATATGTCTTAAGAAAATATTTCATGAAAATCTACTGCAGTGTTATTTATGAAATAAAATGAATGAGAGCAATACAAATGGCCCAAATGAACAAATAATTAAATAAATTATGGTATATCAACTCTATGAAATATTAGACAGCCATTAAAAGTGTATAATTATACAAAGTTGCATCGATATATAAAAAGTACTTAATGGAAAAGAAAATAGATAAAATAAAGTTATATATTATACTAAAGCTCATAAATATTTAAAATTCTGTATTTTAATAAAGTCTAAAAAAAAATGGAAAATAAAATTGTTTAACCACAGAGGGTGAGAAGATACATTATAAATATAAAATAAGAGCCAATCATCGTTATGAAAAATCAGACTCTGACTTCATGCCTGGGTCTCGCTCATTGGCTGTCCACTCTCCAAGATCAGCAGCGCAGAGGAGTTATGAATCCAGGGCTTGATTCTTGGCTTCTCTGCCCCACTAACCAGGGGACTTCAGGCAAGTTACTTAATCTCACTTTGCCCTAGTTTCCTCATCTATAAAATGAGATTATGGTAGTACTTACCTAATAGTGTGGTTGAGAAGCTTAGATAACTTCTTCTGTTAGAGCACTTAGAAAACAATCTCAGCAATCCATAAGCATTCTGAGAGTTAACTGTTCTTGTTTTCCTTTGTTGGATGATATGAGCAAGATATCACGGTTCCTAAACAAAGCATGCGGCAAATACTGAATCACTCTTGAATTGAATTAGCTTTATAATCTAAATGAAAGAATGTGAGTGCATCTATCTTTTTGTTTTGATTCCTTTTGTTTGTTTGCAGCATAGTTAATGTGTACAATCTTTTCTGCTGGTATTGAATGGGTAATTTTGGTAGCAGATAAATTAAGTTATTTAGAATAAGAATGTTCTTCTTAGCAGTGTCTTAAAGGCAAAACAAATATTGAGTCCATGCAGCTGACTGATATTCAGACAAAATGTTTAAGTCTCTATATTTCCCACTTTTCAACATATGTTGTAGTAGTTGTCATCATGCAAACAGACTTGGTATGTTTCACCTCACTTTGCATTAGTTACACTTGCCGAAGAGTTAGAATCAGTGGTCTCTGAATTTCCCACAGAAGCAATGAAGACCACAATCAGTTATTTCATGCTGGAACATAACATTTTATAGGTTCTTTTACTCTCCAGTCATCCAACGTGTGTACAAAATTAACAGGGGAATACAGTTAAAGTTTTATGCTTTTCTAAGTTATTTTTTATAATGTACTCTTTACAAGTAAAAAACAAATACCCTAGAGAAAATTATTTGAATGTAAAATAATCAAAATATATTCTAGTTTTTCTCTTCCCTCTAAATGTTCTTCTTTCTCCTCCTTTTACATCACCTCCACCTTTCCCTTGTTCTTTTGCCTTTTTTTTTCTATTTCTGTCCTCTTTTAGACTCTGAGCACATGAATGGATGTAAGCTGTCTGTCTATGTGGATTCTTCCATAGACAGTACGTGAGATGGGACTCCATCAATAAAGGCTTAGTAACACAACACCCCCTCTCGGTAGCTTTAAACAAAAATGTGTTTCTCATTCTCCCTCCTTATCCATCTTGAGATAGCTGTGGCTCTGCACCATGTCCCCCTCACCCTGGGAACCAGGCTAATACAGCCAACCATTGCCTGGAGTCAACACACCAGGAAGAAAGGCAGAAGCAAGTAACACACCAGCTCTTAAAACTTTATTCTAGAATTGACCCATATGGGCCAGGCATGGTGGATCATACCCGTAATCTCAGCACTTTCAGAGGCCAAGGTGAAAGAATCACTTGAGGCCAGGAGTTTAAGACCAGCCTGGGCAACATAGCCAGACTGTTTCTATAAAAAATAAAAAGAAGAATAAATTAGATGGGCATTGTGGTGCATGCCTGTAGTCCCAGCTACTCGAGAGGCTGAAGCAGAAAGATTGCTTAAGTCCAGGAGTTCTAGGTTTCAGTGGGCTATGATCACACCACTACACTCCAGTCTTACAACAGAGCAAGACCCTGTTTCTCAAAAGAAGAAAGAAAGAGAGAGAGAGAAAGAGAAAGAGACAAAAGAGAAAGAGAGAGAAAGAGAAGTGACCCATATAACTTCTTATACTTCATTGACCAAAGCAAGTCACATGGCCACAATTAATTTCAATGGACTGGAGAGATCCATTCCACTGGATCTCAGAAACCAGAATGGCAAATATTTTTTAGACAGCATTACTGACTACTACAAAGAACAAACCAAAAAGTTAGAGCATGTGATCCATTACAGCTGATCATACGTATTAGTACATACATACATATCAGTAACAAAAAGTTTGATCCTTCCTGGTACTATTGACCAAATATTTTAGGGTAATATTCATTTTTTTATTTGAAGTTAATTTTTTTCTATAATATTCCCTTCTTTTATATTGTTTCATATTACATAATTTACTTTTATGAGATGAGAAATGTATAACTCCTTCAGATTTATAAAAGAAATGTATTTTTTCTCTTCATGGAAAAAGAGTTCAGTACCAGATTATGTTTGCTTGTTGGTCAGTTTGTTTGTATGCTGGGTTCATTGGTAGGTCGATTATATTTGACTTAGGTATTTCCCAAAGCTTAGGAAACTATAAAATAAGAGGAGGTGTGATGAGAGAGATTCCCAAGACACCATAAATGTTTATCCAAAAAGAAACCTGAGTCCACCCCAAAGCTGAATTTAGAACTTTTATTACATGGCCATTTGGATTAAAATAATAAAAACTACCTTACCTGCTTGTTATGATTCATACTGTATTATAATTTTTCAGTAAGTAATAAAATTCTTGTGACCAGAGTTGAAAACCACTGAAATAGATTTTACATGCAGGTGGTTTCCTTCAATCGTCAGAATTTGAGCATGCTCATCTTTGTTTTCCTTCTGAGATGAAAGGAGAGTTTGACTCTACACATAAAGGAAATAGTTTTCTAACTGACAAATTATTAATTATTGGTTTATATTGTCTCTATTGGAGCATCTTAAACTGGAGAAATACCATTTAAGTGCTACCATTTATTTATTTCTACTTTTACCTCACTTTTACAACTTTCTCTACGCCTGTAAGAACACTCTTCCCCAAAGATCTCAAAATAAGTACTTGAATAAAACTACAATCTAAGCATAGGTATAAAGAATGCAGTTAATTTCAAGTGCTGCTATAAAGAATTTTACAAATGGCATGACAGGGTCCTTTTATTGTCCTCAATTTCATTACATAGCCTTCCTAACAGCTCTCCTGAGAGCAAAGCTAGTCTAGTGTCAATCCTTTTTATCAATTCACTCAGTTACAAAAGAAGAACATTATCCTGACATTATGGGTATTTTTCTACTTATTTGCAGTGTCCCCATTGTACTTTCTCTGAAATGTAGTGCTGAACACAGATGCAGTTTCTGAAGAACCTGCAAGTATTGTCAGCATTAATGATGTAAGTTCAAATTTTGTCCAAGTAAGCTAAAAGAAAACAACTGATTAGCTAAAATAAAATGTGTTCTGGAATCAGCACCAGTCCTCAGACAAGTTAGAAAGTGGTATTTCTTCCCTTCTTCTGAAAAAGTTTCTCAATGAAAGGCCCTTTGCAGGGCTTTTACTCATATGTCCGTCAAGGTTAATTTAATTAGGTATTAGACTATTTCTTCTTTTAAATCAGTATATTCCAAACTGGGGTTTTCAGGTTTCACATATCCATAGATGATTTATAATCATTAGAAAATTTTTAATTTTGTACTTTTGTGATAATTATAATCTAAAAAATTTAGACAAAAAATGG
Source organism: Rhinopithecus bieti (assembly GCF_001698545.2). Taxonomy (NCBI): domain Eukaryota; kingdom Metazoa; phylum Chordata; class Mammalia; order Primates; family Cercopithecidae; genus Rhinopithecus; species Rhinopithecus bieti. The sequence continues at coordinate 22,829 of NW_016807087.1, forward strand.
TGGAAGAATTGCACAATCACAAGGCAAATGTTAATCTAGGAATGACAAATGCACAAAGCATTGGCCTTGGCCATCAGTCTTGTGCTCATCTTTCCAGCAAACAAATGCATCTTAACAAAACCCAATTATTTGTTATATTACCAAAATATTGTTTGGGAGAATCTCAAAGAATATATACAGAGGGAAATAAAGAAGACACAAAAGCATGAACTGCTTTATTTATATGAATTTGTGGAAGAAGCAAAATTAACCTCCAACTGTCAGAGGTGTTTAAACCAGAGTGACTCTATCTTGAATACATGCTGGATAAAATAAGGTTGAGACCTACTAGGTTTCATTCCCAGGAGGTTAAGGCACTCTTAATCACAAGCTGAGATAGGAGGTCAGCACAGGATATGGATCATAGAGACCTTGCTGATCGAACAGCATGCGGTAAAGAAGCCAGCCAAATCCCACCAAAACCAATATGGCAACAAAAGTAACCTCTGGTCGTCCTCATTGCTCATTACAAGCTAATTATAATGCATTAGCATGCTAAAAGACACTCCCACCAGTGCCATGACAGTTCACAATTACCAAGACAATGTCAGGAAGTTACCTTATATGGTCAAAAAGGGGGAGAAAACCTCAGTTACAGGAATTGTCCAGCCTTTCCCAGAAAACTCATGAACAATGTATCCCTTATTTAGCATATAATCAAGAAACAACTTTAAGTATCTTTAGTCCAGCAGCCTAGGCTGCTGCTCTGATAATGAAGTAGCCATTCTTTTACTCCTTTACTTTTCTTTATTATTATTATTATTATTATTATTTTTTTTTATGAGAGGTAGTCTCGCTCTGTCGCCCAGGCTGTAGTGCAGTGGCCCATGATCTCGGCTCACTGCAACCTCCGCCTCCCGGGTACAAGCGGTTTTCCTGCCTAAGCCTCCTGCATAGCTGGGATTACAGTCTCAGCCACCCCATCCAGCTAATTTTTTGTGTTTTTAGTAGAGATGGGCTTTCACCATGTTGGCCAGGATGGTCTCGATCTCTTGACCCTGTGATCCACCCGCCTCAGCCTCCCAAAATGCTAGGATTACAGGCGTGAGCCACTGTGACCGATCATTTTTTTTTTTCCTGAAATGAAGTCTCACTCTGTTGCCCAGGCTGAGGTGCAGTGGTGCCATCTCAGCTTACTGCAACCTCCACCTCCCAAGTTCAAGCAACTCTCCTGCCTCAGCCTCCCGAGTAGCGGGGTCTACAGGCACATGCTGCCATGCCCGGCTAATTTCTTTTGTATTTCGGTAGAGATAGGGTTTCACTGTGTTTCCCAGGCTAATCTCGAACTCCTGAGCTCAGGCAAACCACCCACCTCTGCCTCCTAAAGTGCTAGGATTACAGGCATGAGCCATCATGCCCGGCCTATTCCTTTACTTTCTTAGTAAACTTGCTTTCACTTTACTGTATGGATTCGCTTCAAATCCTTTCTTGTGTGAGATCCAGGAACTCTCTTTTGGGGTCTGGATTTTGACCCATTTTCAGTAACAAAACTAGTGGTTACATCTGTGGCAAGGTGGATGGTGGACTGTGCTGACTGACAGAGGGAATGAGGGAGTCATCTGGGGTTTTATATAGGCGTGCCTCAGAGATATTGCAGGATCAATTCCAGACAACCACAATTAAACAAATAAAGCGAATCACACAAATTGTTTGCTTTCTAAATGCATATAAAAGTTTAGTCAAGTAAGTGTGCAATAACATTATATCTAAAAAGTACATATTCTAATTTTAAAATACTAGCAATCATCTGAGCCTTCAGCCAGTTGTAATCTTTTTACCCATGGAAGGTTTTGTCTGTGTTGATGGCTGCTGACTCATAAGGGTGGTGGTCACTGAAGGTTAGAGCATCTATAGCAATTTCTGAAAATAATATACTGAGGTTTATGGCATCTATTGACTCTTCCTTTCAGAAAAGATTTCTCTGTAGCATGTGAAGCTATTTTACCCAGAGAAGAACTTGTTTCAAAATTGGAGTCAATCCTCTCAAACCCTATTGCTGCTTTATGAACTAAGTTAATGGAATACTCTAAATCCTTTGTTTTCATTTCAACAAGTTCACACTTCTTCACCTGGAATAGATTCCATCTCAATAAACCACGTTTTTGCTTATCCATAAGAAGCAAGTTTTCATTCATTCAAGTTTGATAATGAGATTGCAGCAATTCAGTCATATCTTCACGCTCCACTTCTCACTCTGCTTCTCTCACTATTTCTACCACATTTGCAGTGATATCCACCATCGAAGTCTTGAACTCCTCAAAGTCATCTGTAAAGGTTAGAATTAACTCATTCCAAACTCCCGTGCTTGTGGGCATTTTGACCTCCTCTCATGAATCACTAATATTCTTAATGGCATGTAGAATGGTGAATACTTTCCAGAAGGTTTCAATTGACTTTTCCCAGATCCATCAGAGGAATCACCATCTATGGCAACTTATAGCCTTATGAAATGTATTTCTTAAATAATGAGACTTGAAAGTCAAAATCACGTTTTGATTCATGGGCTACAGAATGGATGTTTTGTCAGCAGACATAAAAACAACATTAATCTTTTTGTACATCCAAATAAAGCCCTTAGAGTACCAGGTGCATTGTCAAAGAGCAGTAATATTGTAAAATGATTTTTTTTTCTGAGTAATGGGTCTCAACAGTGGGCTTAAAATATTTAGTAAACTATGCTTTAAACAGAAGTGCTGTCATCAAGACTTTATTGCTCCATTTATAGGGTGCAGGTAGAGTAGACTTGTAATTATTAAGGATCCTGCAATTTTTGGAATGGTAAATGAACATTGGCTTCAGCTTAGTCACCATCTAGCCCCTAAAAAGATTCAGCCTGTCTTTTGAAGCTTTGAAGCCAGGCATTGACTTCTCCTCTCTAGTTTTAAAAGTACTCAATGGCACCCTTTTCCAATAGAAGACTGTTTTGCTCACCTTGAAAATCTGTTCATCAATGATTTTAGCTAGATCTTCTGGATAACTTGTTGCAGTTCCTCCTACGTTAGCACTTGCTGCTGCTTCACTTTGCACTTTTACGTTATGGAGATGGCTTCTTTCCTTAAACTGCATGAACCAACCTCTGCTAGCTTCAAACTTTTCTTCTGCAGCTTCCTCACTTCTATTAGCCTTCATAGAATTAAAGAGAGTTACAACCTTGCTCTAAATTAGGCTTTGGCTTAAGGAAATGTTGTCTCTGGTTTGATCATCTACCCAAACTACTCAAACTTTCTCCAAATCAGCAATGAGGCTGTTTTGCTTTCTTATCATTTGTGTGTTCACTGGAGTAGCACTTTTAATTTCCTTTAAGAAATTTCCCCTTGAATTTATAACTTGACTAACTTTTTGACACAGGGCCTAGATTTCAACCTTTCTGTTTTCAACATGTCTTCCTCACTAAGCTTAAACATTTCTAGCCTTTGATTTAAAGTGAAAGGCATGCAACTCTTCATTTTGCTTGAGCACTTAGAGGTCATTGTAAGATTTTTAGATGGCCTAATTTTAACATTGTGTCTCAGGGAATAGAAAGGCCCTAAGAAGAAGGAGAGAGATGGGAAAATGACCAGACAGTCGAGCAGTCAGAATGCACACAGTATTTCTTAAGTTTGTCATCTTACATGTGCATGGTTGTAGCACCTCAAAACAATTACAATAGTAACATCGAAAATCACTGATCACAGATCACTATAAGAGATATTATAATAATGAAAAAGTTTTAAATATTGTAAGAATTACTAAAATGTAACATAGAGACAAAGTAAACACATGGTTTCAGAAAAATGGGACCAATAGATTTGCTTGATGCAGGGTTGCCACAAACTTTCAGTTCATAAAGAACTTTATATCTGCTAAGTGCAGTAAAGTGAAGCAGAATAAAACAAGGTATACCTGTAAATATTTTGCATAGTGACCCATGAGGTTATTACTCAGGTGACTATAAATAGAAATTCGTGTATATAAAATTTATATAACTTTACACATGATTTATGTAATTGTATGTCTGTTGTCCTTCAATAAGACATTTTAAAATATGCATATTGTTAGTTTTAAGTAGTTTTACTTAGTTTGTTATATTGTTTGTATATCTTTGTAAATAATTTGTTTCTTCCCTGTATTAGAACTATAAACGTGTGGCTAGGCACTGTGGCTCATGCGTGTAATCCCAATGCTTTGGGAGACTGAGGCAGGAGGATCACCTGAGGCCAGGAGTTTAAGATAAGCCTGGACAACATAGCAAGATGCTGTCTCTTCCAAAAAACAAAACAAGAAACCACCAACAACGACTATAAACATAAAGAATGTATACCTATTGTTAAGTTTTGTACCCTTTTAAGTTATACTATAATTAAGAGACTTTACCTTAGCATTGGGACACATGAGAGAAATTTCCCTTTGGAGAGGGTTTGTACATATATAAGTTTGAGATTTACTTCCTTGAACAACGACTAAGAATGAAGGACTTTAGTTTTAGATCCTATGCCAGTTTATAGACAAGTGGTTTGACCTTGAGCAAGTTATTTAATCTGTCTGAGCCTCGGGGTTTTTTTTTTTTTTTCTAATGAAGAAAACTTATTTATAAGGATTACCTAATTGTTAAGATTTTATGTAAAACATATAAAGCACCCTCTACAGTAACCAGCAAAAGAGGTGTTCAACAAAAAAAATAACTTCTGTACAATAATTAAATTAGAGATAGTAAAATTGATTAAAGGCTTAAAGTATAAAATTCATGGTTTCATCAAGGCTATTTCAAACCTACTTTTTAAAGGTTCGGAGGATCAATATCCCCTTAATCTAAGTTCCAGGCTGTGTTTCCAAGGACTGAAAAGGTAGAAGACTTCAATATGGGTGGGAAGTACTGTAATGCATTCCTTGAGGTTTAACTAGTATGACTTGCAGATATTCAGATGATACAAATGTAAAAATATGTTTTGAAGCTTTGTTCTAAGAGATAGGAATTCTCTACATTAGTGAGTAGAAAGACCTTAGCAATTAATGGCTAAATTTAATTTATATCTTGAATAATTATATTTCCTATTATTTTTCTTTTTGTGTTTCTATAATTATTTAGGAAACAAATACAGGAAACCAGAATTATGCTGGAAGAAACCAAAGATGATTATATAAGTCCTGACAAGAAAAGCTAATGAAGAGAGAATAGGTCACTAAGCACCTCAGATTACAGAGATCTTCACGAGGATTTGTTAGGTGCTGGATCATAGGCCATATGACATGATATAGAAGACAGGACCTATAGTTACTAAAAGCAAGGGAGAATCTCAGTTATATTTACTAGTGAATTATGGTAATTCAACAAGGAGGAATCTACCAAACCCCATAAAGAGCTGATTGGACTGATTTGTGAGATATATTTTTTATACAATTGAAATAGACCTGATTTTTCCTATAATAACCAACTGTACGCCCTACTGCTCATTAGTATTTGGCAAATGCAGTGTGGTCCCTTTTTACATATCAGCATGATGCTAAAATATAATTAAATGTCTTATTCCTAGTTCCAAGCATTTTATTTTCAAAATTATCATGTGCCCAGATATGTAGAAAGTATAGATATTATTTTAAGGGTTTTTATTCATTTTTATTGAAATGTATGGAATGGCGTAAACAAATCTTATTCATCGGAGGTACTTTTTTTTACTATTATACTTTAAGTTCTAGGGTACATGTGCACAATGCGCAGGATTGTTGCATACATATACATGTGCCATGTTGGTGTGCTGCACCCATTAACTCGTCATTTACATTAGGTATATCTCATCAGAGGTACTTAATCACACCCTTACTTATACAGCTTTGCCAGTGCTTGGAATACATTTAATTTAGACTGCAAAATTGCTTCAAGATTTCTCCCAAACTGCTATAATTAAAGAATTTTATAATTAATAAATAAATAAATACAACTCCAAGATTAAACAAATAAATATACAAAGAATTTCTAATATTTTTCCCATATTCTAAACAACCATCTTCAGTGCCCCAAATACCCTTCTGCCCCTTCTCCCCTGGAAAATACTTATAAGCACATACAAATGTTTGCTTACATTTCAAGGATTTCACAAACCTCTTGAACTATAGATATGGATATAGGTTCATGTAGTCGAAGTCAGAAATCTTTGTTCTTGAATGTAGATTATAAGGAATTTCAAATCAAGAAATCATTCAACAATTTTATCATATATCTGCTACATGTAGGAACAGGGTCAAGCCCTGGTAATATTATATGGTGAAGACTCAATCCTTGATGTTTGATAAGTCAGATATTATCAATCAGCCAAAAAATAAAGTTCATCTGCAAATTTGCACCTGTGCACCATAATTCCTGAAGAGTGGAAAAACTGGGCATGCAGATACCAAATATCTATGCAAACTGCTTGGTTTTTCTTTTTTTTTTTTTTTTGAAGTGCTTTTCAAATACAGATTTGTATGGAAAATTTCCAATATATTGCATTTCAAATATTTATTTCATGGATTTTTACATTTATTTTATTAAATTTAAAACAAGACATGTAGATACACAGAAGTTTCTTGTGAGTAAACCTAATTTGGAAAGATTCAGTTCAGCACTTTCTCTTCATATGTTAACGCTAGCACTCATTTCTATCAGACGCCAATCCTTAGTGGACCCTGAAATCTCCATCAGCAAACATCTTAAGCTTTGCCGCCTAATTCAGATTGTCCCTACAAAATAAATACTTTTTAAAAGAAGGAATGGTAGGAATGAAAATGCAAAGCAGCCTAAAGTTTTTTTACAAGTTATACAGAAGGCATAACTAAATAATCTAAGTGAAAAAAAAATTGAGAAAATCCCAAAATTAAGCAACTCTATTATTAAAAGGTTACTGTTGTAATTTAAATAGGAAACTAGCCCATGCCAAGAAAACAAAGTCAATTTTTAATCTTATTTAGTTAAGGATGAATAAAGTGTACATGCAGTATTCTATTACTGGAGGGCGTTGGCAAGGGGATCGCAATTAGTAAGGTTTCTAAGATGAATAGAAGTAATTTATTTTTAAAAATAAAACGTCCTTGGTCCCTTGTCTCCTCCATTATTAATTTATTTGTACCATTATAGTTATAGGAATAGGCTTATGTAAGAAAAGTATGTTAAATTTTGTAGCTAGCTCCCTATAAATTATTTTCAGGAATGATGATTTTATTCACTCAAAATTCATTATTCTCAAATCTATTATATCTTATATGAAATATTCACACATACATTTGTTCTGTATATTTTAATTTACATTTTGTTTTGTTTTTAAAAAAGGGTTAACATTATACAGAATTCCAATAATCAAATAATCAGATGCATCACTGCAATCTGGATACTGCATAGCCTAGCCTTGTTTTAAGGTACATTTGTTCCTGAATTTAGAAGAATCTTACAGAGGAAAAAAAAACCTTCATAAGAACAATGCCAATAATATAATCTAAAGCAAATAAAAAATCAGAATATGGCAAGTTATAAGATTTAAGATAAGTATATGCCTCTGTTATGAAGCTTCCAGAGTAAAGATCAAGCAGAATTATTTGCTGTTCTGCAGCCTCTGCTGGTGATATCCAGGCAAACAGGGTCTGGAGTGGACCTCCAGCAAATTCCAACAGACCTGTAGCTGAGGGGTCTGACTGTTAGAAGGAAAACCAACAAACAGAAAAGAATAGCATCAACATCAACAAAAAAGACATCCACACAAAAACCTCATCTGCAGGTCACCAACATCAAAGACCAAAGGTAGATAAAACCACAAAGATGGGGAGAAATCAGAGCAGAAAAGCTGAAAATTCCAAAAAACAGAGTGTCTCTTCTCCTCCAAAGGATTGCAGCTCCTCACCAGCAAGTGAACAAAACTGGATGGAGAATAAGTTTGATGAGTTGACAGAAGTAGGCTTAAGAAGGTTGGTAATAAAAACTAATTTCTCCTAGCTAAAGGAGTATGTTCTAACCCATCACAAGGAAGCTAAAAGCCTTGAGAAAAAAAAAAAAAAAAAAAAAAAAAAAAAAAGGTTAGACAAATGGTTAACTAGAATAACTAGAATAAGCAGTGTAGAGAAGACCTTAAAGGACCTGATGGAGTTGTAAACAAAGGCACAAGAAATTCATGATGCATGCACAAGCTTCAATAGCCAATTCAATCAAGTGGAAGAAAGGATATCAGTGACTGAAGATCAAATTAATGAAATAAAGTGAGAAGACAAGATTAGAGAAAAAACGGTGAAAAGAAATGAATAAAGCCTCCAAGAAATATGGGATTTGTGAAAAGATCAAATATATGTTTGATTGGTGTACCAGAAAATGACTGGGAGAATGGAACCAAGTGAGGTTATTATCCTGGAGAACTTCCTTAACCTAGCAAGGCAGGCCAACATTCAAATTCAGGAAATACAGAGAACACCACAAAGACACTCATCAAGAAGAGCAACCCCAAGACACATAATTTTCAGATTCACCAAGGTTGAAATGAAGGAAAAAGTGTTAAGGGCAACCAGAGAGAAAGGGCGGGTTACCCACAAAGGGAAGCCCATCAGACTGACAGCAGATCTCTTGGCAGAAACCCTACAAGCCAGAAAAGAAGGGGGGCAATATTCAACATTCTTAAAGAAAAGAAATTTCAATCCAGAGTCTCATATCCAATGAAACTAAGCTTCATAAGTGAAGGAGAAATAAAATTCTTTACAGACAAGCAAATAGTGAGAGATTTTTGTCACCACCAGGCCTGCCTTGCAAGAGCTCCTGAAGGAAGCACTAAACAAGGAAAGGAACAACCAGTGCCAGCCGCTGCAAAAACATGCCAAATGGTAAAGACCATCAATGCTATGAAGAAACTGCATCGATTAATGGGCAAAACAACCAGCTAACATCATAATGACCAGATCAAATTCAAATACAACAATCTTAACCTTAAATGTAAAGGGACTAAATGCCCCAATTAAAAGACACAGACAGGCAAATTGGATAAAGAGTCAAGATCCATTGGCCTGCTATATTCAGGAGACACATGTCATGTGCAAAGATGCACATAAGCTCAAAATAAAGGATGGAGGAAGATCTATCAAGCAAATGGAAAGAAAAAAAAAAAGCAGGGGTTGTAATTCTAGTCTCTGATAAAAGAGACTTTAAACCAACAAAGATAAAAAAAAAGACAAAGAAGGACATTACATAATGGTATAGGGATCAATTCAACAAGAAGAGCTAACTATCCTAAATATACATGCACCCAATACAAGAACACCCAGATTCATAAGGCAAGTCCTTAGAGACCTACAAAGAAACTTATACTCCCACATAATAATAATGGGAGACTTTAACACCCCACTGTCAATCTTAGACAGATCAAAGAGATAGAAGGTTAACAAGGATATCCAGGAATTGAACTCAGCTCTGGACCAAGTGGACCTAATAGACATCTAAAGAACACTCCACCCCAAATCATCAGAACATACATTCTTCTCAGCACCACATCGCACTTATTCCAAAACTGATCACATAATTGGAAGTAAAGCACTCCTCAGTAAATGTAAAAGAATGGAAATCACAACAAACTGTGTCTCAGACCACAGTGCAATCAAATTAGATCCCAGGATTAAGAAACTCACTCAAAACTGCTTAACAACATGGAAACTGAACAACCTGCTCCTGAATGAATATTGGGTAAATAATGAAATTAAGGCAGAAATAAAGATGTTCTTTGAAACCAATGAGAACAAAGACACAACATATCAAAATCTCTGGGACACATTTAAAGCAGTGTGTAGAGGGAAATTTACAGCATTATATATCCACAAGAGAAAGCGGGAAAGACTAAAATTAACACCCTAACATCAAAATTAAAAGAACAAGAGAAGCAAGAGCAAACAAATTCAAAAGCTAGCAGAGGCAAGAAATAACTAAGATCAGAGCAGAATTGAAGGAGGTAGAAACACAAAAAAACCCTTCAAAAAAACCAATGAATCCAGGAGCTGTTTTGTTTTGTTTTTTGTTTTGTTTTGTTTTAATCCTCCCTAATTCATTTAATGAGGTGAACATCATCCTGATACCAAAGCCTGGTAGAGACAAAACAAAAAAAGACAATTTTAGGCCAGTATCCCTGATGAACACTGAGTCGAAAATACTCAATAACATACTGGCAAGCTGAATCCAGCAGAACATCAAAAAGCTTATCCACCACGATCAAGTCGGCATCATCCCTGAGATGCAAAGCTGGTTCAACATATGCAAATCAATAAACGTAATCCATCACATAAACAGAACCAATGACAAAAACCACATGATTATCTCAATAGATGCAGAAAAGGCCTTTGACAAAATTCAACACCGCTTCATGCTAAAAACTTTCAATAAACTAGGTATTGATGGAACGTATCTCAAAATAATAAGAGCTATTTATGACAAACCCACAGCCAATACTATACTGGATGGGCAAAAGCTGGAACCATTCCCTTTGAAAACCAGCACAGGACAAGGATGCTCTCTCTCACCACTCCTATTCAACATAGTGTTGGAAGTTCTGGCCAGGGCAATCAGGCAAGAGAAAGAAATAAAGGGTACTGAATTAGGAAAAGAGGAAGTCAAATTGTCCCTGTTTGCAGGTGACATGATTGTATATTTAGAAAACCCCTTCATCTCAGTCCAAAATCCCCTTAAACTGATAAGCAACTTCAGCAAAGTCTCAGGATACAAAATTTATGTGCAAAAATCACAAGCATTCCTATACACCAATAATAGACAAACAGAGAGCCAAATCATGAGTGAACTNGTAGACATGGATAAATTCCTGGACAAACACACCCTCCCAAGACTAAAACAGGAAGATGTTGAATCTCTGAATAGACCAATAGCAGGTTCTGAAATTAAGGCAATAATTAATAGTCTACCAACCAAAAAAAAAGGCCAGGACCAGATGGATTCACAGTCGAATTCTACCAGAGGTACAAAGAGGAGCTGGTGCCATTCCATCTGAAACTATTTCAATCAATAGAAAAAGAGGGAATCCTCCCTAACTCATTTTACGAGGCTAACATCATCCTGATACCAAAGCCTGGTAGAGACACAACAAAAAAAGAGAATTTTAGGCCAATATACCTGATAAACATTGATGCAAAGGTCTTCAATAAAATACTGGAAAACCGAATTTACCAGCATATCAAAAAGCTTATCCACTATCAGGGATGATCAAGTCAGCTTCATCTCTGGGATGCAAGGCTTGTTCAACATACAGAAATCAATAAACGTAATCCACCAAGTACACAGAATCAACAACAAAAACTACATGATTATTTCAATAGATGCAGAAAATAGATGCAGAAAACTACATGATTATCTCAATAGATGCAGAAAAGCCCTTCATGCTAAAAACTCTCAGTAAACTAGGTATTGATGGAACATATCTCAAAATAATAAGAGATATTTATGACAAACCCACAGGCAACATCATACTGAATTGGCAAAAACTGGAAGCATTCCCTCTGAAAACTGGCACAAGACAGGAATGCCCTCTCTCACCATTCCTATTCAACATAGTATTGGAAGTTCTGGCCAGGGCAATCAGGCAAGAGAAAGAAATAAAGGGTACTGAATTAGGAAAAGAGGAAGTCAAATTGTCCCTGTTTGCAGGTGACATGATTGTATATTTAGAAAACCCCTTCATCTCAGTCCAAAATCCCCTTAAACTGATAAGCAACTTCAGCAAAGTCTCAGGATACAAAATTTATGTGCAAAAATCACAAGCATTCCTATACACCAATAATAGACAAACAGAGAGCCAAATCATGAGTGAACTCCCATTCACAATCACTACCAAGGAATTCCTAGGTAAAATACCTAGGAATCAACTTAAAAGGGATGTGAAGGACCTCTTCAAGGAGAACTACAAACTACTGCTCAATGAAGTAAAAGAGCACACAAACAAATGGAAGAATATTCCATGCTCATGGATAGGAATAATCAATATCATGAAAATGGCCATACTGCCCCAGGTAATTTATAGAGTCAGTGCTCTCCCCATCAAGCTGCCGCTGGCTTTCTTCACAGAATTGGGGAAAAAACTACTTTAAAGTTCATGTGGAAGCAGAAAAAGAGCCCACATAGCCATGACAATCCTAAGCAAAAAGAACAAAGCTGGAGGCATCATGCTACCTGACTTCAAACTATACTACAAGGCTACAGTAACCAAAACAGCACAGTACTGGTACCAAAACAGATATATAGAACAGAACAGAGGCGTCAGAAATAACACCACACATCTACAACCATCTGATCTTTGACAAACCTGACAAAAAACAAGAAATGGGGAAGGGATTCTCTATTTAGTAAATGGTGCTGGGAAAACTGGCTAGCCATATGTAGAAAGCTGAAACTGGATCTCTTCCTTACACCTTATACAAAAATTAACTCAAGATTGATTAAAGACTGAAACATAAGGCCTAACACCATAAAAACACTAGAAGAAACCTAAGCACTACCATTCAGAACATAGATATGGGCAAAGACTTCATGACTAAAACACCTAAAGCAATGGCAACAAAAGCCAAAATAGACAAATGAGATCTAATTAAACTATACTAAAGAGCTTCTGCACAGCAAAAGAAACTATCATCAGAGTCAACAGGCAACCTACAGAATGGGAGAAAATTTTTGCAATCTACCCTTCTGACAAAGGGCTAATATCCAGAATCTACAAAGAACTTAGACAAATTTACAAGAAAAAAAAAAAGAAAAAACAACCCCATCAAAAAGTGGGCAGAGGATAGGAACAGACACTTCTCAAAAGAAGACACTCATGCAGCCAACAGACAAGAAAAAATGCTCATCATCACTGGTCATCAGAGAAATGCAACTCAAAACCGCAATGAGATACCATCTCACACCAGTTAGAACGTCAATCATTAAAAAGTCAGGAAACAACAGATGCTGGAGAAGATGTGGAGAAATAGGAACGCTTTTACACTGTTGGTGGGAGTGAGTGTAAATTAGCTCAACCATTGGGGAAGACAGCATGGCAATTCCTCGAGGATCTGGAACTAGAAATACCGTTTGAACCAGCGCTTCCTTTACTGGGTATATGCCCAAAGGATTATAAATCATGCTGCTATAAAGACACATGCACATGTATGTTTATTGCAGCACTATTCACAATAGCAAAGACTTGGAACCAACCCAAATGTATATCAATGATAGACTGGATTAAGAAAATGTGGCACATATATACCATGGAATTCTATGTAGCCATAAAAAAAGGATGAGTTCACTCATAGGTGGAAAATTTAAATTTAAATTTAAATAATGAATTTTCAGATCGATCTTTCTCTACTAGTAAAATTATTAAAGTCTTAAAACTTTGGCAAAAATCTTTTTATCAGTGTATCCCAAAGTATCATCTGTAGAGTTCCTGTGTGAAACACACTGAAATACTTATTAAACATACAGTTTCTGAGCCCCATTCCAGAATACTGGGAATGGAATGGAGAATTTCTCATTTTAAATCAGTCCCTGGCCTATTCTAATATTCACTGAAGTTTAAGACTTACTATGACTCCTGTTAAGTATAAAGGGACAGTTTGATTACATAAGATATTTGCTTTTCATTTAATGAAAAAAACCTAGAATTTTAAAATATATTTACTGCATGAATTTTGTATAATCAGATATGCTAAACATTGTAATATTGGGTTAAATAAAAATTCAAATTTGGGGACTTTGTTTTAGATAGCCATTTTATCAAGTGCTTTTTTGACATCTATCGAAATAATTATATGGATTTTGTTCTTCACTCTGATGGTATGATTTAGCCATACCATTCTTGCAACCCTAGTACAAATCTCACTTTATCATGATGAATAATCTTTTTTATGTGTTGTTGAATTCAGTTTGCTAGTATTTTATTGAGGATTTTTGCAACTATGTTCATCAGAGATAGTGCTGTGTGATTTTCAATTTTTGTTTTGTCTTTGGTATTGGTATCAAGGTAATACTGGCCTTGAGAGTTAGGTCTGAAAATATTCTCTACTCCTTAATTTTTTGAAATAATACCTTGACTAGGATTGGTATTTGGTTCTTTAAATGTTTGGTAGGATTCATAGGAAAATCATCAGATCCTGGGCTTTTGTTTGATAGGAGACTTTTTATTACTGCTTCTATCTGCTACTTGTTATTGGTCTTTATGTTTCAGGTTTTCTCATGGTTCAATCTTTGTAAATTGCATGTGTCTAGAAATTTATCCATCTCTTCTAAGTTTTCCAATTTATTAGCATACACTTGCTAATGATAGTTTCCAATGATCCTTTGAATTTCTTCTATCAGTTGTAATGTCTCCTTTTTCATGGTTTCTTAAGCTAGTCTGACTAAAGGTTCGTCTATTTTAATCATTTCAGAAAAACAACCTGTTGTTTTATAGATATTTTGTATTTCTTTTCAGGCTAAATTTTATTTCTTTTCTGATCTTTTATTTCTTTTCTTCTACTAATTTTGTGATTGCTTTGCTCTTGCTTTTCTGTTCATTAAGATGCATCATTAGGTTGCTTATTTAGAGTTTTTTAATATTTTTCCATTTTTATGGGTACATAGTAGGTGTATATATTTATGGGGTACATGAGATGTTGTGATACAGGCATACTACATGAAATAATCATGTCAGGGTAAATGGGGTATCCATCACCTCAAGCATTTGTCACTTTGCTGTGCTACAAATATTCCGACTATAAAATATTGGTTATTTTAAAATATACAATAAATTAATGTTGATTGTAATTACCCTGTTGATGATATCAAATAATAGATCTTATTCATTTTATTTTTGTACCCTTTAACTATCCCCACTCCCCTGCTACCATTCCCAGCTTCTGCTAATCATTTGATTCTCTATCTCCATGAGTTTCATTGTTTTAATTTTTAGCTCCCACAAATGAATGAGAACAAGTGAAGTTTGCTTTTCTGTGCGTGGCTTACTTCATTTAACAGAATGACCTCCAGTTCCATCCATGTTGTTGCAAATGAGAGGATTTCATTCTTTTTATGGCTGAATAGTATTCCATGGTGTATATGTACCATATTTTTCTTTTTTTTTTTCTTTTTTTTCTTTTTTTTTGGAAACAGGGTTTCTTTTTGTCACCCAGGCTGGAGTGCAGTGGTGAGATCACTGCTTGCTATAGTCTCGACCTCTTAGGCTCAATTGATCCACTTGCCTCAGCCTCCTGAGTAGCTGGGACAAGAGGCATGTGTCACTAACCTGGCTATTTATTTTTTACAGGTGGGGATTTTCCATGCTGCCCAGGATGGTTTAGAACTCCTGGACTCAAGAAATCCACCTGCCTTGGCCTCGCAAAGTGTTGAGATTACAGGCATGAGCCACTCTCCCTGACCACCATGTTTACTTTATTCTTTCATCTGTTGATGAATATTTAGGTTGCTTCCACATCTTGGCTATTGTGAACAGTGCTATATTAAACATGGAAATGCAGGTATCTCTTCAATACACTGACTTCCTTTCTTTTAGGTATATGCCCAGGAATGGGATTGCTGGATCATGTTATAGCTTTATTTTGAGTTTTTTGAGGAACTTCCATAGTGTTCTTCATAGTGGATGTACTAATTTATATTCCCACCAACAGTGTACAAGGGTTCCTTTTCTCCACACCCTTGCCAGCATTCATTATTGCCTACCTTTTAGATAAAAGCCATTTTAACTGGGGTGAGATGATATCTCATTGTAGTTTTGATTTGCATTTCTCTGATGGTCAGTGATGTTGATCACCTTTTCATACACCTTTTTGACATTTGTATGTCTTCTTTTGAGAAATATCTATTCCAACCTTTTGCCCATTTTTTAATCAGATTATTAGATTTTTTTTCTATTGAGTTAAGCTTTTTATATATTCTGGTATATGTTAATTCCTTCTAAGCCAGATAGTGTGCAAATATTTTCACCCATTCTGTGGGATGTATCTTCACTTTGTTGATTGTTTCCCTTGCTGTGCAGAAACTTTTTAACTTGTGATACCATTTGTTCGTTTTTGCTTTGGTTGCCTGTGCTTTTGGGGTATTACTCAAGAAATCTTTGCCTAGAACAATTTCCTGGAGAATTTTCCTTTAGTAGTTTCATAGCTTCAGGTCTTATATTTCAGACTTTAGTCCATTTTGATTTAATTATTGTATATGGTGAGAGATAGGGGTCTACTTTCATTCTCCTACATATGGATAGCCAGTTTTCCCAGGGTCATTTATTGATGAGACTTTCCTTTAACCAATATATTCTCTTGGATTATTTATTGCAGATGACTTTGCTGTAGAGGTATGGATTTATTTCTGAGATCTCTCTTCTGTTCCACTGGTCTATGTGTCTGTTTTTATGCCAATACAATGCCATTTTGGTTACTATAGCTCTGTAGTAGAATTTTAAGTAAAGTAATGTGATTCCTCCAGTTTTGTTCCTTTTGCTCAGGATGACTTTCATTATTCTGTATATTTTGTGGTTCCATATAAATTTTGAAGAATGTTATTGGTAACTTGATAGAAATTGCATTAAATCTATACCTTGCTTTATGTAGTACTTTAACAATTTTGATTCTTCCAATCCATGAACATAAAATATCTTTCCATTTTCTTGTGTCTTCAATTTCTTGCATCAGTGTTTTACACTTTTCATTGCAGAGATCTTTCACTTCTTTTGTTAAGTTTAGTCCAAGGTATTTTACTTTATTTGTAGCTATTATAAATATGATTGTTTTCTTAATTTTTTAACAGATTGTTCACTGTTGCAATTGATTTTTGTATACTGATTTTACATTCTGCAACTTTACTGAATTTACCAGTTCTAATAGTTTTTCGGTGGGGTCTTTAGTTATTCCCAAATATAAGATAGTATCATCTGCAAACTAAGATAATGTGACTTCTTTCTTTCCAATTTGGATGCCTTTTATTTCTTTCTCTTGTCTGAGTGCTCTAAGACTTCTAATACTATGTTGAATAAAAGTGAATAAAAGTGGTGAAAGCGGGCATCCTTGTGTTCCAGATCTTACAGGAAAGGCTTTCAGTTTTTACCCATTCAATGTGACACTAGCTGTGAGTCTGTTATATATTGCTTTTATTGTGTTGAGGTATGTTCCTTCTACACTTTTTTTTTTCAGGGTTTTATCATGAAGGGATGTTAAATTTTATCAAATTCTTTTCAACATCAATTAAAATGATCATATAATTTTTCTCCTTCACTCTGTTGATATGATGTATTATGTTGATTGAATTGCATATGCTGAACCATCCTTGCATCCGTGAGATAAATACCATGAAGAGATCATCATGAATGATCTTTTTTTTTTTTTAATTTTACTTTAAGCTCCGGGATACATGTGCAGAATGTGCAGGTTTGTTACATAGGTATACATGTGCCATGGTGGTTTGCTGCTCCCATCAACCTGTTATCTAGGTTTTAAGCCTCTCATGCATTAGGTACTTGTCCTAATGCTCTCCCTCCTCTTGCTCCCCACCCACCAACTGGCCCTAGTGTGTGATGTTCCCCTCCCAATGTTCATGTGTTCTCATTGTTTAACTTCCACTTCCGAGTGATAACATGCAGTGTTTAGTTTTCTGTTCCTGTGTTAGTTTGCTGAGAATGATGGCTTCTAGCTTCATTCATGTCCCTGCAAAGGACATGAACTCATTCTTTTTCATGGCTGCATAGTATTCCATGGTGTATATGTGCCACATTTTCTTTATCCAGCCTATCATTGATAGGCTTTTCGGTTGGTTCCAAGTCTTTGCTATTGTAAATAGTGCTGCAATAAACATATATGTACATGTGACTTTGTAGTAGAATGGTTTATAATCCTTTAGGTATACACCCAGTAATTGGATTGCTGGGTCAAATGGTATTTCTCATTCTAGATCTTTGAGGAATCACCACACTGTCTTACACAATGATTGAATTAATTTACACTCCCACCAACAGTGTAAAAGCAATCCTATTTCTCCACAGCCTCACCAGCATCTGTTGTTTCCTGTCTTTTTAATAATCACCATGTTGAATGATCTTTTTAGGGTACTGTTGAATTTGATTTGCTAGTACTTTGTTGAGGATTTTTTAATCAACATTCATTAAGTATATTGGCCTGTAATTTTCTTTTTTTCATGTGTCTTTGTCTGGTTTTGCTATCAAAATATACTCACAGCATGAGTTTGGAAGTATTTCCTCCTTCTCTATATTTTTGAATAATTTGAGTAGAATTTGCTATTAGTTCTTCTTTAAATTTTTGGTAGAATTCAGCAGTGAAGCCATTGGGTCTCAGACTTTTCCTTGCTGGGAAACTTTTTATTATAGCTTACATCTTGTTATTAGTGCAGTCAAGTTATGGATTTCCTCATTTTCAATTTTATAAGTCGTATGAGTCTAATAATTTATTCATTTTTTCCTAAATTTTTTCTTCATTGGCATATAATTGCTCACAGTAGTCTCTAATGATCTTTTGGATTTCTTTGGTATCAGTTGTAATGTCTCCTTTTACGTCTCTGATTTTATTTACTTGGGTCTTCTCTCTTTTTTCCTAGTCTAGCAAAATTTTTGCTTATTTTGCTTATGTTTTCAAAAAACCAACTTTTCATTTTATTGCCTTTTGTTTTATTGTTTCATTTTAAATTTACTAGTTATTATAAATTTTCCTCTACTACTTTTGTTTCATTTGCTCTTGCTTTTCTAATTCTTTAAGATGCATCAATAGGTTATTTATTGGAGAATTTCCTACTTTTGAAATGTAGGTGTAGGTGCTTATTGCTATTAACTTTTCTGTTAATACTGCTTTCTCCGTGACCTATACATTTTGATATGTGTGTTACCACTAACATTTATTTCAAAAAATTTAGATTTCTTCTTAATTTCTTCACAGGTCATTCAGGAGAAAATTGTTTAATTTCCATGTGTCTGTATAGTTTCCAAAGTTTTTTCTGCTATTGATTTCTAGTTTTATTCCATTGTGGTCAGAAAAGATAAGTAATATTATTTTAATTTTATAATTTTAAAACTTGTTTTGCCCTAACATATGATCTATCTTTAAGAATGATCCATGTGTTAACAAAAAGAATCTGTATTCTGCAGCCATTGAATGAAATGTTCTTAGATAAGATAGTTGAATGAAATATTTTTTAGATTCATTAGGACTAGAGTGCCAATTAAGTTTTATGTTTCTTTGTTGATTTTCCGTCTAGATGATCTTTTCAATGATGAAAATGAGGTTTTGAAGTCTTCAATTATTATTGTATTGGGGTCAAACTCTCTTTTTAGCTCTAATATTTTTTGCTTTATATATCTGGGTCCTCTAGTGCTAGGTGCATATATATTTACAAATGTTTTATCCTCTTACTGAATTTACCCCTTTTATCATTATATAATGAGCTCTTTGTCCCTTTTATAGTTTTCTCTTAAAATCTATTTTGTAAATGCCCCTGTCTTACAGTTTTGAAGATAGCAGTGGATCTCCCAGCATGGAGGTTGAGATCTGAGAATGGACAGACTGCCTGACCCCTGAGTAGCCTAACTGGGAGACATCCCCCACTAGGTGTAGACCGACACCTCACACCTCACACAGTGGGGTACACCCCTGAGACGAAGCTTCCGGAGCAAGAATCAGACAGCAAAACTCGCTGTTCAGCAATATTCTATTTTCTGCAGCCTCCGTTGCTGATACCCAGGCAAACAGGGTGTGGAGTGGACCTCAAGCAAACTCCAACAAACATACAGCTGAGGGTCCTGACTGTTAGAAGGAAAACTAACAAACAGAAAGGACACCCACACCAAAACCCCATCAGTACATCACCATCATCAAAGACCAAAGGTAGATAAAACCACAAAGATGGGGAAAAAGCAGTGCAGAAAACCTGGAAATTAAAAAAATCAGAGCGCATCTCCAGCTCCAAAGGAACAGGACTCATCACCAGCAATGGAACAAAGCTGGACGGAGAATGAGTTTGACGAGATGAGAGAAGAAGCTTCAGTCGATCAAACTTCTCAGAGCTAAAGGAGGAACTATGTAATCAGTGCAAAGAAACTAAAAACCTTGAAAAAAGAATGGATGAATGGATAACTA